>NC_133379.1:34272974-34305474 GCF_049309525.1 Garra rufa
CAGGTGTGTTGAGCATAATATAATATTTATATTTTGCAAAAATATTTAATATGTTTAATGTTAAAATTAAGTAAATATAATAAATCTTAATTATTTATTATTAGTATAATATTTTCTTATAGTAATCATATCTGCTTTAATTAGAATATTTGCATTATAATACTAAAATAAAATCTTATATATTATTTAAATATTGTATAACATTTTGTAAAAAAAAATATTGCTGAACACAACATATATATAATACATTTAATATTTATTTTCTAATATTTACCTATTTGTACAATCTATATATATATATATATATATATATATATATACACACACACACACACACACACTACCGTTCAAAAGTTTGGGGTCAGTACTTTTTTTTTTAAAGAATTTAATACTTTTATTCACCAAGGATGTGTTAAATTGATAAAAAGTGATAGCAAAAACTTATATTGTTAGAAAAACTGTTTCTAACATTGATCATTCTAATAATAAATCAGCATATTAGAATGATTTCTGAAGGATCATGTGATACTTAAGACTGGAGTAACAGCTGATAAAAATTCAGCTTTTCATCACAGGAATAAATTCTATTTTAAAGTATGTTAAAATAAAAAAACATTATTTTAGATTGTAAAAACATTTTGCAATATTACTGTTTTTTTTCTGTATTTTTAATCAAATAAATGCAGCCTTGATGAGTATAAGAGACTTCTTTAAAGACTTTTACAAGTCTTACTGACCCCAAACTTTTGAACGGTAATGTGTGTATATATATATATATATATATATATATACTACTATTTTAAATAGTGTATGTATTTTTTATAGATTTTGACTATATATACCCCAAAACAGGTAAATAATGCCTTGTTGGTCATACAGCCAGTTCATATCTGAATAAGCGTTTTTTTTTTTTTTACACAATAAATGCGCTTTGCCTTTCTCACCTAGAAAGCAAACTTAAGTTTTGTAAGTATTTGCTTATCTTCACAAATGCAAATGTGGCACGGATGAAGTGAGCAGTATAATGGCATAACAGGGCAACTGTAGAGTCCTTCCTTTGTATTAATACCAGCGCACCTGCCTGAGAAGTTAGTCATGACTTATATCATGCTTTCAGTTATATCATAATCTAAAACTAACCAATCTCATCTTCTATTCCGGCTACAGGAAGGTCTATTGCTTCGGTCATGGAAGAGCAGGCTGGCAGCGCGGGCAACAGCCCTCAACACGGCCGCGGATCAGCCAAGCAGGACGTTCTCCGCTGCGGTTGGCTCCGGAAACAAGGAGGCTTCGTGAAGACCTGGCACACGCGCTGGTTCGTCCTGCGAGGAGACCAGCTGTACTACTACAAAGATGAAGACGAGACCAAAGCTCTGGTGAGTGAAAGCTTTGATGAAGTTCTATAATTTACTCATTTTTAAACTCATGTCTTTACATGCAAACACAAGCAGATGTGCACATTACGTTGTTTAAAGTTTATACAATGCAAGCCAGTTCATTTATAATCTCACGCAACTATCACGACATTCTCCAAATTCAAATCTCATGCCAAACTGCAAACAAGAGAGGTGAAGACAGAATGACCTGCTTTTTACCTCACTGAATGATGACTTGTCATCTAACAATGGAGATTTTTATCCTCGAGGTCATACAGCTGCTCTCGAGTAGGTGGACAAAAGTGTTTACTATGGAATCCGGCGGGCAATTTGAGAGGGTTTCCATAAATCTGCCTTGAAACCATCCGCTACTGAGGAAGACGGGTTCTTTGCTCACAGGAATATCAAAGATTTATACCTTCACGTCCAAGATTTAACGTTCGTCTTCTCTGTATCTTTGAAGTTCTGTGTTCAGCTTTAATTTTCATGTTTAATGCACTGTTGGAGCTTGTCGCAGGTTTCGTCAGCAGTCTGATATTGGATTTCAAGGGTAGGCTGCTCTTCTTCATTGACAGAGCTATCAAAGGACACTGAATACGACTTTTAAAGGAAACCAGAGGCTTTGAAGTTCTTCAGACGACTGTATTTGAGGTTGTGAAAATACTTGCTGTAGGAGAGACAGATTCTCTTCTAGAATCCACTGGCAAATATTGACACAAATATGAGACTGTAAGTCTTTGAATAGTTCTGTTAGAATTATCCTTGCAATGACATTGCCAGTGTTTTCATATAAATAATGCACTATTTCTGGAAGTATTCTAAGTAAATGTGATAATAAATAATATAAATAGATTTATTTATTGTTTCGTTTATTGTGTTATAAATATTTTGTCTAATATTATTTATTATGTGTATTATAGTGATCATATCTGCTTTATAATTATAATATATGCATTATAATTTTTACATTAATAACCTAATTTATTGTTGAAAAAAAAAGTTACTTTCATACTTTTATATTTTTCATAATATACTTTATTTTATAAAGTAAACAATTTTTTATAAAGTAAAACATAATATACTTTGTTTTATGAAGTTTATTATTTTCTAATAATATTGACTATGTATTTAATACTCTAGTATAATAAATAAATGTCAGTAATTAAATATTGTATTTTTTTGTTAAAATAACTATATAGTTATATTATTTGCATTATAATATTTACTTTGATACATTTTAGTAATAATAATACTTAGAAATAGAAATAGTTTAAGATGAATGATTTATTTATCATAATATTATTTATAATAGTTATACTCTTTGATTTTATAATATTATAATAAAAAAATTATAAAAAATATATATAAATAGTTTTAAATAAATAAATAAATGTTAAAAATTATAACAATATTATAAATTTACTTCTGAATAAAGTTGCATTTATCATATTATTTATAATAAATATTTAATTGACAAATTATATATATATATATATATATAATTAGCTAATTTACTTCATAATATAAAAGTTTAATTTATTATATTATTTATTTATTTTATTATTTATATTATATTTATATTTATTTATTTTATTTATTATATTATATTATTTATTTTATTATTTATTATTAATATTAATACTCTTTAATATTATAATATTATTATAATTACTTATCCATGTTTACTTTAAAACTTTATTATGGTATATATTTATTAGTAATAAATAAATACATTTAGTAATACATAATAAAAAGCGTAATTTATTAGATTATTTATAATGAATATTTAATTTACAAATGAAATATTAAAATAATCATATTTTCTGTATAAGTGTAATATTTGCATTATAATATTTACTTTGATACACTTTAGTATTAATAATGCTTTAGTATAAATATTTTAAGAAGTGATTTATTTATCATAATATTCACTATTATTTATAATGGTTATACTATTTAATATTATTACAATTATTTATAATATTATATATTTATAAAGAAAGAAAGAAAGAAATTTACTCCATAATATATTAAAGTTTTATTTATTATAATAATCATATTTCCTGTATAATTATAATATTTGCATTATATTTACTTTGATAACCTTTAGTATTAATAATACTTTACTACAAATATTTTGAGTGAATTATTTATCATATTTACTATTATTTATAATAGTTGTACTCCTTAATATTATAATATTATTATAATTACTTATCCATATTTACATTAAAACTTATAGTATCTTTATAACTTTATTAAAAATAAATATAATAAATAATAAATAAATGAACAAATACTTCATAATATATTCAAGTTTAACGTATTCTATTATTTATAATTAATATTTAATTTACAAATTAAATCATATTTCCTATATAACATTTGCATTATAATATTTATTTGTATAATACTATATAGAAACAATACAATAAATCCGTCTGTAGTATCTTTGTAGTACAAACAGTATAAATGGTTTACTTATGTTTAGTGGAAGCTGAGGTTTGCATGAACTGACTTGTTTCTCTTTAACCTTTTGTTCAATGTTTTATTGTACATAAGCCGTCATTCAAAGTCTCTAAAAGCAGTTAGTGGGTCAAGTGTAAACATTTCTGTCAAAGAAGTTGAATTATTGATTGATTCTCATTCATGTGTTTTCAGTGGGTTAATCCCTCACTGTGTCTGGACTGGTGTTTGTCGAGTGTGTATATATGTGCGAGCGTTCACATCTTTGCACACGTGTGTATGAGTGAGAAACCAACAGAAGGTCAGGTGAGCTCAGACATGTTTTGCCATGACAAAGCAAGTGCATTAGTGCAAAACACCACAGCCTAAATCAACCCCATGTGCCTAGAAATGGACTAGACCTATTCATAAGACCACTAATGACCTGCTAACATCAAAACCGAGGATAGAATCTTGCTTTTTTGTTCCAGAGGCACCACTGAGAATTTGAATAGCAAATGGAAAGGCAGACATGAGTCAGTGACTGTTATGACAGGCTGTTGTTGACACAATAACCAGACCTTCAACCATGAAAGAGTTGCTTTTTCTTTTTCTTTGCATATTGTTTAATCATTGGCATAAACTCTTCCATATGTGCGGAACTAGTCAAAATAGTCCCATGTATGTGTGGCTGGTCTCAGAGGTCGCTATGGCAACGCTTTGCAGGGCTACAGGGAAAACCACTGACAGCACAGCAGACAGAAGATTCAAATCATGTTTTGACTGTCAGTGCTGAGACAGAGAGAGAGAGAGAGAGAGAGAGAAAGTATATCTGCTCTGTATTCTGCAACCGTCTAATGAGAAACAGACAGTTGTTCACTGCTTAACAAACAGGCTTTCTCAAAGTTCTGCAACCAGTCGGCCATCACTTTTAAGTTGGAAACGTAGATACAGCTTCCATCCATCCATCCATCCATCCATCCATCCATCCATCCATCCATCCATCTATCCATCTGTCCATCTATCCATCTATCTATCTATCTATCTATCTATCTATCTATCTATCTATCTATCTATCTATCTATCTATCTATATCATCATCATCATCCATCTATCCACCATCCATCCATTCATTCATCCATCAACCTATCCATCCATCCATCATCATCATCTATCTATCCATCCATCATCCAGCCGTCTATCCATCCATCCACCCCTCTGTCTATCCATCTATCCATTCTTTCTTCATCCATCCATTCATCCGAATATCCATCCATCCACCTATCCATCCATCCATCATCCATCCTTCCATCCATCCATCCATCCATCCATCATCCATCCATCCATCCATCCATCATCCATCCATCCATCCATCCATCCATCATCCATCCATCCGTCTATCCATCCATCCATCCATCCATCCACCTATCTATTCATCCATTCATCCGTCTATCCATCATCCATCCATCCATCCATCCATCCATCTACCTATACAACTATCATCCATTCATCTATCTATCCATCCATCCATCCATCCATCATCTATCTATCCATCCATCATCCAGCCGTCTATCCATCCATCCACCCCTCTGTCTATCCATCTATCCATTCTTTCTTCATCCATCCATTCATCCGAATATCCATCCATCCACCAATCCATCCATCCATCCATCATCCATCCATCCGTCCATCCATCCATCCATCCATCCATCCATCCATCCATCCACGCACCTATCTATTTATCCATTCATCCGTCTATCCATCATCCATCCATCCATCCATCCATCCATCTATCCATCTACCTATACAACTATCATCCATTCATCTATCTATCCATCGCGGGTAGATGGATGGATCAGAAAGCTCTTGGATCAGAAAGTTCTCATATCATCTATCTATCCATGAACCATCCATCCACCCATCTATTCATTCATCCATTCATCCATCTATCATCTGTCTATCCATCATACATCCATCCATCTGTCTATCTCTCCATCCATCCATCTGTCTATCCATCTATCCATCCATCCATCCATCCATCTATCCATCTACCTATACAACTATCATCCATCCATCTGTCTATCCATCCATCTGTCTATCATCCATCTGTCTATCCATCCATCTGTCTATCCATCCATCCGTCCATCCATCCATCCATCCATCCATCCATCCATCCATCCATCCATCCATCCATCCATCCATCCATCCATCCATCCATCCATCCATCCATCCATCCATCCATCCATCCATCCATCCATCCATCCATCCATCCATCCATCCATCCATCCATCTCGGGTAGATGGATGGATCAGAAAGCTCTTGGATCAGAAAGTTCTCATATTTAATCAAAAAATATTAATTTGTGTTCCGAAGATAAACGAAGGTCTTATGGGTTAGGTACGACATGAGGTTAAGTAATTAATACCAGAATTTTCATTTTTGGGTGAACTATCCCTTTAAAGAAGAAACACAATGGCCTGCGATTCAGCTCCTGCCTTTGAATAAAATGAAACGCTGATATTTAGTCTTTTGCTGGCTGTCACAAGAACCAGCATGACTTCAATTCAGCGTATTGACAGAATCAAACCGTAATGAAAATGCTCCTGTCTGATAGCAACAACTTCAAAGCCTTTGTAGAATCTGCGTATGTGCAAACTTTTAACGTCAGAGCTGCTTTTGATCTTATAAAAGCAGTCATTTGTGAAAGTCGGCACAGGGTGTTTATGCAAGAAAAGTTTGTAAAAACGTCTTTGCCTTATAAGACCTCGCTCTTCGCTTCTCTGTGATAGCTTCTTTTCTTAGATAGCAAGAAAAGTGACACTTAAGGGTTGAGAGTTCCTAAAAAAATCAGTCTGTCTTCCCATGGTGCACTTCTTTGACATGCACAAACAAAGCAAGAGCACATTTCAGCATATTCCTAGTCATCTAAACAAAAAAACATGACACTGAACGTCTGAAAATATGCGTTTTGAATAGCATTTAAACACATTTTAAATATTTATAAGCATTACAGCATGTGATTTTCATTGGCCAGGATTTAGCCCAGCCATTCCAAACTTTCTGTCTCCATTAATGTCTCCAGCCTACACACCAAAGTTTAGGAGCTGGACGGCAAACGGAAAGAACAACCGCCGACCCACAATGCATGTGTTGTTCTGCTCTCTGTTTTCTGAATGAGACCCCTTATGCTCTTCAAGTCGTGGAATATTACAGCCTGCCAGGAAAGACAATACAAACCTCTAAGTGAAGTGAACACAGATGTATATTTAGAAGGGTCACCTATTTGCAATTCTGACTATATTTCTTGCAGTTCTGACTTTCTCACAATTTCCGACTTTATTTCTTGACTTCATTGTCAGTTTATTTCACATAATTCTGAGAAAAAAAAGTCAATGGTGAGTTTAAATCTTGCAATTCAGACTTTATTTCTTACAATTCTGACTTTCTCACAAATTCTGAGTTAATTTCTCACAATTGTGAGTTTGTTTCACGCAAATGACTTTCTCACAAATTCGGACTTTATTTCTCGTAATTATGACTTTAATATCTTGCAATTCTCACTTTATTTCTGACTTTATATCTTGGAATCTTTGACTTTATATGTCACAATTGTGTTTATTTCATGCAATTCTGAGAATAAAGTCAGTTGGGAGTTTATATGTCGCAATTCTGTTTTATATCTTGCTATTCTGACTTTATTTCATGCAATTCAAAAAAGTCAATGGTGAGTTTAAATCTTGCAATTCAGACTTTATTTCTTACAATTCTGACTTTCTCACAAATTCTGACTTTATTTCTTGTAATTCTGACTTTATATCATTCAACTCTGACTTTATTTCTCACAATTGTGAGGAAAAGTCAGAATTGCGACTTTTTATTTTGGCAGTTCTGACTTTCTCAGAATTCTGACCTCACAAATTCTGACTGTATTTCTCACAATTCTGACATTATTTCTTGCTGTTCTGACTTTATTTCATGCAATTCTGAGAAAAAGTCAATTGTGAATTTATATCTCACAATTCTGACTGTTTTTTTCTTGCAATTCTGACTTTCTCACAAATTCTGACTTTATTTCGTGTAATTCTGACTTTATATCATTCAATTGCGACTTTATTTCCTACAATTGTGAGTTTATTTTAATCTTATATCACACAATTCTGACTCTATAACTCACAATTGCGAGAAAAAGTCAGAATTGCGACTTTTTGTTTGGCATTTCTGACTTTATTTCTCACATTTCACAAAGTCAATTGTGAATTTATATCTCGCATTTCTGACTTAATTTCTTGCAATTCTGACTTAATTTCTTGCAATTCTGACTTTGTATCTCGCAACTCACACATTATTTCTCACAAATTCTGACTTTATTTCTCACAATTCTGACTTTATTTCATGCAATTCTGAGAAAAAGTGAATTTTGAATTTATATCTCACAATTCTGACTTAATTTCTTGCAATTCTGACTTCATTTCTTACAATTCTGACTTTGTATCTCGCAACTCACACATTATTTCTCACAACTGTGAGTTT
This sequence comes from Garra rufa, assembly GCF_049309525.1. NCBI lineage: Eukaryota > Metazoa > Chordata > Actinopteri > Cypriniformes > Cyprinidae > Garra > Garra rufa. The sequence goes on from NC_133379.1 coordinate 34,281,326, forward strand.
ATTTCACACAATTCTAAGAAAAAAGTCACTCGTGAGTTTATATCTCACAATTCTGACTGACTTTTTCTCGCAATTCTGACTTTCTCACAAATTCTGACTTTATTTCTTGTAATTCTGACTTTATATCATTAAATTCTGACTTTATTTCTCACAGTTGTGAGTTTATTTTAAGCTTATAGCACGCAATTCTGACTCTATAACTCACAATTGGGAAGAAAAGTCAGAATTGCGACTTTTTATTTGTCATTTCTGACCTCACAAATTCTGACTTTATTTCTCACAATTCTGACTTTATTTCATGCAATTCCGAGAAAAAGTCAATTGTGAATTTATATCTCGCATTTCTGACTTCATTTCTTGCAATTCTGACTTAATTTCTTGCAATTCTGACTTTGTATCTCGCAACTCACACATTATTTCTCACTGAACTGTGAGTTTATTTCACGCAAATCTAAGAAAAAAGTCACTCGTGAGTTTATATCTCACAATTCTGACTGACTTTTTCTCGCAATTCTTTATATCAATAAATTCTGACTTTATTTCTCAGAATTGTGAGTTTATTTTAAGCTTATAGCATGCAATTCTGACTCTATAACTCACAATTGGGAGGAAAAGTCAGAATTGCGACTTTTTATTTGGCAGTTCTGACTTTATTTCTCGCAATTCTGACTTTATTTCTCGTAATTCTGACTTTATATCTTGCCATTCTGACTTTATATCTTGCAATTCTGACTTTATTTCTGGCAACTCTGACTTTATTTCTCACAATTGTGTTTATTTCATGCAATTCTGAGAAAAAAAGTCAAAAAAAGTTCTGACTTTATATCTTGCAATTCTGACTTTATTACCTACAATTGTGAGTTTATTTCATGCAATTCTGAAAAAAAAGTAAATTCTGACTTTATATCTTGCAATTCTGACTTTATATCTCGCAATTTTAAATTTTTCTCGCAATTCTGACTCAAATTCTGACTTTATTTATTGTAATTCTGACTTTATATCTTGCAATTCTGACTTTATTAGTTACAATTGTGAGTTTATTTCATGCAATTATGAGAAAAAGTCAATTGTGAGTTTATATCTCTCAATTTTGACTTTTTCTCATAATTCTGTCTTTATTTCTCACAATTGTGAGTTTATTTCTTACAATTCTGAGAAAAAAGTCGATTGTGAGTTTATATCTCACAATAACTTGCAATTGAGAGAAGTCTGAATTTCACAAATTAATTTTTCACAATTATGTGTTTATTTCACGCAATCCTGAGAAAAAAGTCAATTGTGAGTTTATATGTCACAATTATAGCTGCATAATTTAATTTCAAAAGAGCTTTTCTCTAGATATTGCCCTTTTAAAGAAAACAATATATTTAGATCCCGTGTTTCTCTTTTTTCTTAAATAAATGCAAGTAGTGAACCAAAGACATGTGCATTAATCCCAACTATCTCACCTACAGCATGTTCCTCACTGCTTTTATTTTCTCTACCACACAAACAACCAGGTGGAGTTTGTTTCAGAGATGGAAAACTTGTCTGTAAGTAGGGCACACAGAGACAGTTTGTGCTATTTGCACAGAGCCCATAATCCCCCCGAACTGTCACAGAATGAACAGAAACATGCACCGCTAACCAATGGATTGCAACATCATAACCAAAAAAGAATAAGAATGAGAACCAAAGTTATATCACACATGCGAGGCAAGAAACATACTGTCAGAATAACTCATCAGCTTGTAGTTGAGGAGGGCAGTGAAGTGTAATTAAGATGTCCCAGAATGCAACAGAGCCACGAGAGGTGATGAAGCACTATCATTAAAGTGGCTGTTAATTAGCATCTTCATTCAAAGCGATGGCTCCATTAGTTACCTGCCTCATTAGCCTAATTGCTTTCTCTCATTCCGGTGCATGAACATCTGCCCCCTAATGATCCCTAAGGAGACGTGGCCTTGTGAGTTCACACACACCCGGAAAGAATCGTGTGCCTGTTTCTGGCCATATAGAGTTATTGAACTTGACATAGAGAGGGCTTTGTGCACTTGCGTCAACGGCGTTGAGTTAGGCATGTGGAGTTTGTCGCAACAGTGCGGTGTCGTGTGCGTCTGTCACGTTTGGAATGCACAGAGCGGCTGCTGACAGGGTCAGAGGTCCTTGCTGCCGTGCGGAGAGCAGCGCTAGTGGGCAGGGAACCAACGTATTTGGGTTCATTTTATGCAGTCGAGCACGGATAGATGTTCATAAAGAGGGTTTTGTTTAGCTGTATGGTTTGCATAATTATTGTAATTCAGCTTGAAGTATAATAATTGGGCATGTTGCGATGACACTGAGGTCGGAATGCCTGTTGTAGGATCAGTGGACCTCTTAAAATACAGCTGGCAAAATTGTACTTTATTTTATTTTTTAAATATTATTTTATTTTCTTAATGTTTAAGTATATTTAGTAATTTTATTTTAAAAGTAAGGAATTTTATTAATGATTTTTTTTTGTCACAATCATAAAAAATTGGTGGCAAATCTGACAAAATGTAATAATATATTTTAGAAATGTATATTTTATTTATTATTTTTTTTACATGTTATTTTATATGAATTACTATATATATATATATTATCTTATTCTATATTTTCTTATTTTCTTATTCTATTTTTTTTAAATATTTTGTCATTTTAATTTTAAAAACATTTTTATTTTATTTTTTAGATTTTTGTGTGATATAAAACAGACCATTAAGTTATGATTTTCATGATTTTTTTTCCGCAGTCATGAAACAAATTGGTGGCAAATCTGACTAAATGTAATAATATGTTTATTAATATAATTTATATTTTATTTTATTATTTTATTTTTAAAAATATTTGTTATTTTATTTTGGTGTTTACACACACACACACACACACACACACACACACACACACACACACACACACACACACACACACACACACACACAAATATATATATATATATATATATATATATATATATATATATATATATATATTACATGTTATTTTATATTATTTAATTATTTATTTATTTTTCAAATATATTTTGTCATTTTTTTATTCTTTTTTTATTTTATTTTTTATTTTATTTTGGGGATTTTTGTGTGATATAAAACAGACCATTCAGTTAGGATTTTCATGAATGTTTTTTTTTGTCGCAATCATGAAAAACTATTGGTGCCAACTCTGACAAAATGTAATTATATATTTTAGAAATGTATATTTTATTATTATTATATTTTATATTATATTATTTATTCATTAATATATTTTTATTTTTTTATGTATATTTTCTCCATTTAAAAAATATTTTTATTTTATTTTTCGATTTACATGAATTATTTATTTATTTATTTATTATTGTCGCAGTTAAAAATTTGTGTCAAATCTGACTAAATGTAATGATATATTTTATTCATTTGTATTTTATTCATTTTTTTATTATTTTAAATGTTTTTGTTTAATACTTTTAATTATTTTTTTTAATTATATTTGATTAAGCAATCTTAAGTCATGAACTAATACTGTTCCTAAAAAATAAATATGAAAATGTTGAAGCAAATCAGGCAAAAAATATTTATTTTTATTTATTTTATTTTTTATTTTTTATCACAAATAGACAAGCAATTCCCGCATACTATCGTAACTTGCAAATAAGTAATATTTATTGACAACGTTTCGGTCACACGACCTTCATCAGGAGCACTCTGTCTGTTGAAACGATCCACCTGGTTGGTCTTATTATCCTACGCACCTATCACTTGCAGGTGTGCGATGGAGTTTGTTTACTTATCACAAATAGAAAAATCTCTCATATTTCATGCCATAATCATGAAAATTTGGTGGAAAATTCAGTTATCTTCTTCAATCATTACATTTAATTTCCATTTCCATTCTCAGAGAGAAGTCAAAGTAATTAATTATTAAGTATTTATACGAGATTCCGTTTGCACCTCACTGCAACAGTAGCTATATAACCAACAGTATATCCTACAGTCTTGAACACACAAGTATGCAATATGCAATCAAATCCCTATTTATATGCGCAGCATCATCTGTCTTCATGAGCTTATTCACTGACATGTCCTAAATGACCTGCTGAGCCACTGTTTCCTCTAGCACTTCCTGTTCCACTGTACTCAGAGACATCAGAGGTCGTCTAGGGAGCGGAGCACCTTTCACTGCTCGCTAAATGAAGCCTGAGGTATTAGTTACAAAGCAGGATGAAACACAGTGTTGAAAATAATCTGCTCGCAAGGGATGCTTAAAGAGAACAGGCAGTGTCAGCTAAAATTAATCACAGGTATGAAAAAAGGGTGTATAGACACCTGAAATATTAATTTATACACGATACAAGCCATTACCTTAAAAATCAGAAGAGAGTTTGTTTTTACAGAGCAATTGTGCTGATCTACATGCAGTTTTTTGGGAAAGGTTATGGCTCATGATTTTTGGCAATACAGAACCCCAGGTATTAAGACTTGTGTCAGTTAATATAACATAAATGATGTCTCTTACTTAAATATGTGGTAGAGAACCCATGAAAGATTTACGTTATTTAAAAATCCACTTCTTTTTATACATATTTTGCATTATGGAGGGTGATGATGTGAAACGGTTGCACTCTTTGAGCCACCGGCGCTACCTCTTGCTATTTTTACCACAACACAACTCAGAAAATACTGATACAATGCCACAATATGTGGCTTTTGGTTGTAATTTTCAGGTGAAAGGCAACAAGAGAAGTGATGTAACTCTTTACTGCTTTCCTAGCGAGAAAAAGAGCAAAAAAAAATGGGAAGATGTCTGTGAAATGAATAAAACTTCCTAAAGACCAGCGTTTTTGTTCTCTCCACTTTAGCCCTGATGCCTTTGAGGCTTTTAGTAGACCACAGCTACTGAAAGAGCTACTGAAGAGAGATTAAATTTTTTTTTTTTTTTGTGGCAAATCTGGCAAAATGTAATATATATATATATATAAATGTAATATATTTTGTTAATTTATATTTTATTTATATAATTGTTTTTATTTTAGATTATTTTTTAGTTATATAATATATATATATATATATATATATATATATATATATATATATATTTTATCATTTTATATTTTTAAATATTTTTATTTTATTCTTGTGTGTGATATAAAACAGACCATTAAGTTTCGAATTTTGTTTTTTTGTCGCAGTCATGAAAAAAAAGGTGGAAAATCCGACCAAATGTACTTATATATTTTATTAATTTATATTTTATAAATTTATTTTTTCAAATTATTTTTAAGTAATTTGTTTGATATTTTTAATTATTTTTTATTATATTTGACTAAACATTAATATTTGATCTTAAGTCATTACATTTAATTCAGATGTACTAATACTGTTTTAAAAAAGAAATATCAAAATGTTTGGGCAAATCAGGCAAAAATATATATATTTATTGTATTCTTATTTTTTTCATAAACAGAAAAATCTTTCTACAAGTCTTCACTACTTTCCTAGCAATAAGAAGAAGAAGAAAAGAAGAATGGGAAGATGCCTGTGGACGAATAAAACTTCCTAAAGACCTGCGTCTTTGTTCTCTCCACTTTAGCCCTAAAGCCTTTAAGGCTTTTAGTAGACCACAGGTACTAAAGAGAGATTTTTTTTTGTTACAGTCATTAAAAAAATAAAATAAAATGTAATTATTTATTTAATTATTAATATATTTTGTCTTTTTTTTTTTTTACTTTTTTTTATATTTTTTTTTAAATAATTTTATTTTATTTTTGTGATTTTTGTGTGATATAAAAAAGACCTTTAAGTTAGGATTATCATGAAAGAGTTAAAGCAATCTTAAGTCATTACATTTAATTTATATTTACTAATACTGTTTTTAATACGCCTGTCATGAAGCTGCAACCACTAAAGGAGTTTCTCAGCGTGGATTTCACTCAATATCAGGGGCGTTTAGACTCCTTGTGAGGAAAAATCAATGGTATGGCATTTGGTTTAAGCCTACGCTTATATCCATCACCACCTGTTAAGCTCTTTCAGTAGCTGTGGTCATCGTATCAGTATTTTATTTTTCCGCCAGTGGCTCAACGAGTGCAACCACTTCATGCCATCAAAAATAATGAGGCCCCCCAAAATATGTATGAAACGATGTGGATTTTTAAAATAACGTAAATATTTTATATTTTCTACTACATATTTTAGTAAGACACATAATTTACAGTACACAAATCCTCTTAAGATGCTAAAGTCTTAACATCCACGGTTCCCTTTAAATCTAAAAATTGATCAGCACTGAAATTCTTGAATCTTGTTCTCTGTCCTTGAATACGTGTCAGACCAGGACTTTGGCAAATTTAGGAGACATCCAGACAGATGCATGTATCTCTCAGCCTCTGTCCTTCTGTTCTCCTCTGTAATGCGTGTGGATTTGTGACAGGTGATCTCTCATTATCCGCTTTATCAGCTGTAGTTAAGAACAGAATCCTGCATTTGAGTCCAGTCTGAATATCTTCTCTTTCTCAAGTGTTAGATATGACAGTAATTAGTATTCTGCGCAGACTAAGGTTATGGCTGTAACTTTTATGTCTTATTTCTGTAATCTTCTTTATGTCCTCTGTGCTCGCACTCCTTAAATCTTGTCGCCATCCATCCTCCGGTGAACAAAATGTGTGGCACTATAACTTTACTGCACGATGTATATAATCATCATAAAAAAAAATCCTTTTTAATGAGTCTCATCTGATTAGACTGTAAAACAACAGTAAACACAATAGGTTATTAAAAAAGCAATATTTCAGGCTGCAGACCAGGAGAAATGTAGCATTACATCACTTGCTCACCAAAGGGTCCACTGCAGTGAATGGGTGCCGTCAGAATAAGAGTCCAAACAGCTAATAAACACATCACAACAATCCACAAGTATTCCACACGACTCCAGTCAATCAATTAATGTCTTGTGAAGGAATTTTTCTGAAGCAATCTTTTGTGCAATCCAAAATATAGATATTGAGTAGATGACACATATTTTTGTCTGGAAGCAACCGTTTGAAGTTAAAAATGTCTGAATAATGATTTTTCTTCTTACAAACATGCAGCTTTTCATTTTACAAGATGTTAACTGATGGACTGGAGTCGTGTCTATTACTTGTGGATTATTGTGATGTTTTTATCAGCTGTTTGGATTCCCATTCAAAAGATTCACGATCCACGCTTCGAAGTTCCGATCTGAATCAAAAGATTTGCGAACCCGCTCGAAAGTCTTGATCTGAAGTAAAAGATTCATAATCTATGCTTCAAAGTTACGATCTGAATAAAAAAATTTGTGAACTCGCTCCAGAGTCTCGATCTCAATCAAAAGATTCAAAATCCACGCTTCAAAGTTCATATCTGAATCAAAAGATTTGCAAACCCTCTCTGAATTTCCGATCTGAATCAAATGATTCGTCATCCGAAGCCCCAATCTGAATAAGGATTCAGAGCGATCCACTTTGAAGTTCCGATCTGAATCAAAAGATTTGCGAACCCACTCCGAAATTCCGTTCTGAATCAAAAGATTTGCAAACCCGCTCGAAAGTCTCGATCTGAATCAAAAGATTCACAATCCACGCTTTGAAGTTCCAATCTGAATCAAAAGATTCACGATCCACACTTTGAAGTTCCGATCAGTATTAAAAGATTTGTCAAACCCGCATCGAAATCTCGATCTGAATCAAGCGATTTACAATCCACACTTTGAAGTTTCGATCTGAATCAAAAGATTCACGATCCACGCTTCGAAGTTCCGATCTCAATCAAAAGATTTGCCAAACCCGCACCAAAAACTAAATCTGAATCGAAAGATTCACGATCCACACTTCAAAGTTCCAATCTTAATCAGAAGATTCGCCGAACTTGCACCAAAGTCTCGATCTGGATCAATAGATTTTGTTTGGACATTCTGACGGCACCCATTCACTGCAAAGGATCCATTGGTGAGCAAGTGATGCAATGCTACATTTCTGCAAAACTTGAATCAGCAAATTTTCTTTGAATGGTTACTTGAACTGCCCTTTCCGTTCACTTTAGCTTTGAAAAACTTTGAGAGAGTTTACTTTTCTCCTTATCTAAGGTTTATAGATCCTATTAGTGCTAGCAAACAATGGTGGAACACCAATTTTAGAAGCAATTAGCATCCGGTGCTCAGGCATAAAGCTCTGGCCAAAGGAATTATCTCCATTGCATTTGTTGTCCCTCTTAGATCATTTGCATTTTATCTTTGAGCTAAGCTGGCTAATTGGCCTTAGAAAGCACTTAGTGACTGATGTGATTAGAAACTACTCTACATTACAGTCTAATGATCTTAAACGAGTTTGCTTTCACTGGACAAATCATATCAGAATGTCACGAGGGCAAACACACAGCTTCCCATAGTATCTTAGAACTGCTCTGTGGTCAGTAATTGAAAAACAATTCTGCACAACCACTGCATGACTATTTCCTGCTTTTTTAGGTGTATTGGATGACTGGAACCATGAAAAGCAGGGTTATTATAGTTAAAGGGACAGTTCACCCAAAAATAAAAGTTGATTTACTCACCCTCAAGCCATCTTAAGTGTATGCAAGTTTCTTCTTTCAGATGAATGCAATCAATTATATAAAAAAATGTCCTGGCTGCTCCAAGCTTTATAATGGCAGTGAATGGGTGTTGAGATTTTGAAGCTCAAAAAAGTGCATCCATCCATCATAAAATGTACTCCACCTAGCTCCGGGAGGTTAACAAAGGCCTTCTGAAGTGAAATATGGATATTTTTCTTACACAAATGAATAAATTCAGAACGCCTTTATTAACACCCCAGAGCTACGTGGAGTACTTTTTATGATGGATGGATGCACTTTTTTGGGCTTCAAAATCTCAACAGCCATTTAGCCATTATAAAGTTTGGAAAAGCAAGGACATTTTTTAATATAACAGATTATTTGTCTAAATGAAGTAAGTCATATACACCTAGGATGACTTAAGGGTTAGTAAATCATGGGGTAATTTTCATTTTTGGGTAAACTATCCCTTAACTATAGATGAAAAAAAAAACTACAAATCATTAAAAAATGTGTTACTTAAAATAAACAGGGTTTGTACAGATACTATAAAATGATTAACAGATAAATAAAAAGATGCTAATAAAACAAAATGGCAAAAATAAAGCGAAGTATATGGTAACTGCAAATTAACCATGTTTTTAACCACTAACCATAGTTGAATAATGGCATTTGTAGTAAAACTTTGGTTATACAAAAAACAAAGTTGCTACACTTTTACTATAGTAAAACCGCAGTTAATATTCCTAAAGAATTTGTTCCTGAAGGATTTTGTATACTTTGATTCCTTTTTTACTTTTTTCTTTTTTTTCTACTGTTTAATAAAAGGAGAAAAAATTGCGAACCCACACCAGTCTCGATCTGAATCAAAAGATTTATGATCCACACTTCGAAGTTCCGATTTGAATCAAAAGATTGGCGAACCCACGCGGAAGTCTCGATCTGAATCAAAAGATTCATGATTCACGCTTTGAAGTTCCCATCTGAAACAAAAAAAGATTGGCGAATCCGCTCTGAAGTCTCATTCTAAATCAAAAGATTCACAATCCACGTTTCGAAGTTCCGATCTGAATCAAAAGATTGGCGAACCCACTCTGAAGACTCGATCTGAATCAAAAGATTGGCGAACCCACTCTGAAGTCTCGATCTGAATTAAAAGATTGGCGAACCCACTCTGAAGTCCCGATCTGAATCAAAAGATTGGCGAACCCACTCTGAAGTTTCGATCTGAATCAAAAGATTCACGATCCACGCTTCGAAGTTCCTATCTGAATCAAAAGAATGGCGAACCCGCTCTGAAGTCTCGATCTGAATCAAAAGATTCACGATTCACGCTTTGAAGTTCCCATCTGAATCAAAAGATTGTCGAATCCGCTCTGAAGTCTCGTTCTAAATCAAAAGATTCACAATCCACGTTTCGAAGTTCCGATCTGAATCAAAAGATTGGCGAACCCACTCTGAAGTCTCGATCTGAATTAAAAGATTCACGATCCACGCTTCGAAGTTCTGATCTGAATTAAATGATTCGCTGAACCAGCACTGAAGTCTAGATCTGAATCAAAAGATTGGCGAAACCCACTCTGAAGTCTCGATCTGAATCAAAAGATTGGCGAACCCACTCTGAAGTCTCGATCTGAATCAACAGATTGGCGAACCCACGCTGAAGTCTCGATCTGAATCAAAAGATTGGCGAACCAACTCTGAAGTCTCGATCTGAATCAAAAGATTGGCGAACCCACTCTGAAGTCTCGATCTGAATCAAAAGATTCCCGATCCACGCTTCAAAGTTCCGATCTGAATCAAAAGATTAGTGAACCCGCTCTGAAGTCTCGATCTGTATCAAAAGATTCACGATCTGAATCAATCTCGATCTGAATCAAAAGATTCACGATCCACGCTTCGAAGTTCTGATCTGAATTAAACGATTCGCCGAACCAGCACCGAAGTCTCGATCTGAATCAAGAGATTGGCAAACCCACTCTGAAGACTCGATCTGAATCAAAAGATTAGCGAACCCACTCTGAAGTCTCGATCTGAATCAAAAGATTGGCGAACCCACTCTGAAGTCTCCATATGAATCAAAAGATTCACGATCCACGCTTCGAAGTTCCGATCTCAATCAAAAGAATCTGAATCAGAAGATTAGCGAACCCACTCTGAAGTCTCGATCTGAATCAAAAGATTGGTGAACCCGCTCTGAAGTCTCGATCTGAATCAAAAGATTCTCGATTTGAATCAAAAGATTCACGAACCAGCACCGAAGTCTCGATCTGAATCAAAAGATTCAGATCCATGCGTCCAACAAGGTCGCTCAGTGAAATAGCCCCGGAGGGTGGATTTATTAAATACTTTAAAAGGTGAGGGAAGAAATAAGGTGAGTGCTGTCTTCGTTGCTGGTGCTCCTGTGAAGTCCTCGTGCTCGTGAAGGTGGGTGTCCAGGCGTGCTCAGTCGGGCTGTCGGTCACTCGCTGCCTTCTGTTTGACGAGAGAGAGAAAAGGTTAGTACCAGCACGTTCAGCATGAGACAGTTGTCTGTCGAAATGAGAGCGAAATGTTGATGGGCTGTGCATAATGAGGACGTGCAGGTGCCGTGCGTGTGTTGCCAGGGCGACGCTGAGAGACTCGTCACAATATGTGCTTATTAAAAAAATTAAACACTTATTTACATATACATTGTCTTTTAATAATTCAAGCACTTTTCAATGAACTCTTCAGAAATATTGCTATTTTCAAGGGTTTTCCAGGCCTTACATTTCAAAAAGTAAATGCTAACTGAAATAAAAACTAAAAAAATGTAACTTAATGTTTCAGCAATTTGCCAATAATATGTTTCTCATTTTCATACATAACTTTACTAAAATAATTCAAACTAACAATTCAATACAATTAATAAACACTATATATATATATATATATATATATATATATATATATATATATATATATACATACACACACACACAAAAGAAAAAAGTAATAAAAGTGACTAACAGACAACAAAATTACTTACTTAAAATAATTGAAGGGTAAACAAATATGCAACATAGGGCAACGTGTCACGTGATACTGTTTTAAAGTTTTATCATGGAATTTCATACGGAGACTTTTTATTCTAATAATTGTACTGCCACTATTTTTTAATAAATAGTATGCAGTATGCAGTATGCATTGCAGTATTTAGCAAATAATGTGCTATTTAAAAAAGACAAGGCAATCTTAGTCTTAGCATTTTCTCAGGAATGTTGGAATTTTATTCAGTAATGAACATTTTTTCCAATATTTATGTGAGTTTTGTAGTTGTTGTTCAGAGGAATGTTAACGTTAGCAGCAGTGTTAGTCAAGTAAGTTTCTTGTGCAGTTCTTTTGAGGCACACTGTTTTGTGTTTTTGTTGGCATTGAATCTGCACAATAAGCTTTGGAACAGAGATCCTTTTTTTAAAGGGAATGGAAAAGGTGAAGGTAGCCAATCTATTCAACCCTGAGGGATGCTGTGTTACAATGTTGCACAATCTCAGAAGTTTTTGACTCTGAGCTGTGAAAAGATCAGATTAAACTAGAGCAGATTTGTGCTCAGAGTGAATTTGTACCTCACCGAATACAACAAAACAATGAACATGAAAAACCTTTGAGCGCTTAAATGTTGTGTAGCTTGATTTCCTACGATTCAAGGTGTGAATAGAGGTTTCTTAGCAAAGCTCAACCAGCAAATAGCAATTTTAAAATGAATCATGTGGCCTTTTATGTCTCACATATTATTCGTGATTGGTCATTGGTATGCTGGGATGGCTAGCAATTTGACATTTTGCCTCTGTGGCATTATTGCTTGAAATTAAATGAACATTGATTTTTGAATGCAGTAAATATACAGTCTCTTTTTGCTGGTAGGCTTTTGTGTTTGTAAAAAGTAATAGGCAGTTTACATGGACAGGATGAAACATTTTAACATTGAAGAAATTGCACACTTTTATGTTGGCTGATTCATTCTAAATGTTTTAAAACATAAAACCTCTACCATTACAGCTTTTAGCAAACAAAAGGAAATTGATTGTGCTTCATTAAAATGACTCAGAAGTATAGCGTTTCCAACAGGCAGTTTATAGCGTTTATAGCGTGTACAGTACATTTAGCCTAGCACACTAATAAAACCAGCTTATTGGCTACACTTATTCCAAAGTGTTTGCTAAATGAATAAATGTAAATGTAGCAAGCAAGGTTTTATTAGTGGACTAGGCTAAATGTACGCTCTATAAAATGACTGCTGGAAATGACAAATACATTTGCACTTCAAAGCAAAAGTGAGTCGTTTTAATGCAGCATGACGTTCCCTTTTTATTTCCAAAAACTCAAAATCAGCCTTTAATTTTTAGCAACTAAAGTCTGAATTTAAATAAATATGTACATATGCAATACTGATCAAAAGTTTGGGGTCATTAAGATTTTTTTTTTTTTCATTTATTCAGCAAGGGTGCATTAAATTCATCAAAAGTGACATTAAACACTTATTTTTAATGATTACTTAATTATATTACAATGTTACAAAATATGTAAATGCTGTTCTTTATGGAAGCCAGTTTCTGCCACTGAATAAAAAAATGCAACTCATCTCACAATTCTGGCTTTTTTTCCCACAATTCTGTTCTGACTTTTTTTCGAGAAGTATCAGTCTTTTCCCCTTCAGAATTAGACTTTATAACTTGCAAATGCGAGTTTGTAGTACACAATTCTGAGAAAAAAAAATAAGAAAGAGATAAACTCGCAACTGCGAGAAAAAAGTCTGAATTGCAAGATTAAAATCTCGTATTTGCAAGAAAAAAAGTCAGAATTATGAGTTTGTAATTCGCAATTCTAAGCAAAATCAGAATCAAAATGAAATCAGAATAAAAAGAAAAATCACAAAATCAAAATAGCAATTGCGAGTTTATATATCACAATTCTGAGAAAAAAAGTCGAGTTTGTAATATGCAATTCTGGGAAAATAAAACTCACAATTACGAGAAAAAAGTCTGGAATGTGAGATACAAATTCACGCATTTGCGAGAAATAATTCTGTTTTGCGAGTTTATATTATAAGTTTGTAGTATGCAATTCTGAGAAAAAACATAACATCAATTGCTAGATACAAACCAAAAAAAAAGTTTAAATTGTAAGATACAAACTCAAATTTGCAAAAAAAGTCAGAATTGTTTGTAGTGTGCAATTCTGAGAAAAAGTCAGAACTAAGAGACACAAATTTGCAATTGCGAGAAAAAAGTTGATTCGCAATTCTGACTTCATTTCTTGCAATTGCGAGTTTATATCTCACAATTCTGAATTGTAAAATGCAAACTCACACTTACGAGAAAAATTCTGACTTTGTTATTGTGATTTAATTTCTAGAGATTGTGAGTTTATATCTCACAAATTCTGTGAAAAAAAGTTAGAATTGCCAGATATAAACTTGCAATATGAGAAAAAATTCTGACTTCACAATTCTGACTTCTCGCAATTACAAATATATCACAATTCTGCGAAAAAAAAGTCAGAACTGCAAGTTTGTAGTACGCAATTTTAGATATAAAATCACAATTGCAAGAAAAAAGTCTGAATTGCGAGAGACAAACTTGAATTTGCAAGAGAGAAAAATTCAGATTCGCAATTCTGACTTCATTTTTTGTAATTGTAATTCTTAGAAAAAAGTAGGAATTGTGTGATGTAAATTTGCAATTTTGAGGAAAGTCAAAATTGTGAGGGGAAAAAAAATCACAATTACCTTTTTTTCTCACAATTCTGGCTTTTTTTCTCACAAAATTACTTACAAACTCGCATTTGTGAGAAAAAATTCTGACTTCGTAATTCTGGCTTAATTTCTAGCAATTGCAAGTTTATGTCTCACAATTCTGTAAAACAAAAGTCAGAATTGTGTTATGTAAATTAGCAATTTTGAGGAAAGTCAGAATTGTGAGGAAAAAAATCACTATTAACTTTTTTTTTTTTTTTAAATGACATTTTTTAGTCCAGTGGCAGAAACAGGCTTCCATAGTTTTTGAACTCTATTTGTTCAAAAAATCTGACGGTTTCAGAATTCAACTGTTTCAATAATAAGAAACGTTTCTTGATCAGCAAATCAGCATATTAGAATGATTTTTGAAGAATCATGTGACACTGAAGACTGGAGTAAAAACGCTGAAAATTCAGCTTTGATCACAGAAATAAATAACATTTTAAAATATTATTTTTTCCCTGTATTTTTGATTTAATGACCACTTACTGAGCATAAGAGGCTTATTTTAAAATCGTTTTTTTTTTTTTTTTGTAGCTTGAACACAGAAAGACCCCCCCCCCACACACACACACACACACACACACACACACAGACTATGTGGCCTATATATCTCTGTTGCCAGATACTGTATATAGAGCGTCTCACCGGGGAAAATAGTACATTGGTCAGGATGTAGGTAATGGAAAGTTGAGGTTAATCACATTTCTGAACTGCTGCAGTCTGGTTGTTTGTAGACCCCCTATCTACAGGTACACCAGCCGCCCATCTGATTCCATCAGGTCTGCCATTGTGAGCATTTATAATATTACTGCCAGTAATTAGGTTTGGTCTCCTCAGCGGCACAGAACGAATTTCAGCTAAAATAGAGAAACACATTTGGCATGCAACTCAATTGTGACCAGTCAAAATGGTGAGATGGATGTTGTCCATTTCAGAATCAATCTTTGATTTAAACTCCTGGCAAAAACTAGCTCATTTCCCACCTGTTTTCTGTTACACAACCACAAACTGTGGTGAGAGTAATGATGTTTACCTGCGGCTACCCTGTGGAAGCTTTTATTTTTAGGAGTTCGTTAAGTAGCAGATATCTCAGTTGAAAGTTGTCAAGATTGTAATGGTTCTGTAAATTGACTTCATTTTTACGAGTGGAGAAATCATCCGATAATTAGCTTTTTTTTTTTAAAAACTGGAACAGTTTGTCTAAAGCAACCTGTGGTTTTAAGGGCAAAGTGGTCATGGTTTAGTTTAAGTTTAGTTTAGTTTGAACCCACAACCTTCTGGTTACTAACCACCAGTGTAGGAGATTCAAGTGCATTAAATATTTGGGCAAACTATTCTTTAAGTAATATACTTTTTGCTTATTTCATGTTTTACTGAGAAATAAAATTAAAAAAATCTCTGTATGTCTATTATTAGGGATGGGAAATGTAAATAATGTAACAATTACAGATTGCTTCTTCCTAATGGTTTCAGTTCCTTAACAGCTACATAACAGTAACAGAAATATTCAAAAACAAGAAAGGCAGTTGACTTGCCAAACAAGGTGGGATTTTCATATTTGACATGTATAATGATTCTTGCAAAAGGTGTTTGCGCAGACCTTTATTGATTTTTGCAATCTGCAAGTGTTTGATTCACTACAAAGAACCAGTTCATAAGAGTCATGTTGTGCTGTAAGTTTTTGTTTCCTTAATCAGAGCCGGTTCACAAGAGTCATTCGTTCAGAATCATACAGTACCACACTGTTACACTGTATGTTCTGATTCACTTAAAAGAGCCTTTATAAGAGTCATTTGTTAAAAAACATACTATACTGTTACCCTGTATGTTTTTTGATTCACTTAAAAGAGTCAGTTCATAAGAGTTATTTATTTAGAATCATACTACACTGTTGCACTTTATGTTTATGATTCACTTAAAAAAGCTGGTTCATAGTCATTCGTTCAGAATCATACTACACTCATATTTCTGATTCCCAAACTAGAGCTGGTTCATAAGTGTAATTCATTCAGAGTCATACTACAGTGTTGTGCGGCAAGTTAGGGAATCAATAACATACAGCGCAACAGTGTAGTGTAATTCTGACTGAATGACTCTTATGATTCAGCTCTTTTCAGTTACTCAAAAACTTAAAAGCACAACATGTGGTATGATTCAGAGCAAGTGACTCTTATGAACCGACTCTTTTAATTGAATCAAACACACAGCGCAACAGTGTGATATGGTTCTGAACTGATGACTCATATGAATCGGCTCTTTTAAGTGAATCAAACACTTACAGCGCAACAGTTTGGTATGATTCTAAAAGAATGACTCATATGAATCAGCTCTTTTAAGTGAATCAAAAACATACAGCACAACAGTCTGGTATGATTCTGACCGAAAGATTCCATAAGAGTCGGTTCATAAGAGTTATTTGTTCAGAATCATATTACAGTACACTCATACTTCTGATTCCCTAACAAGAGCTCGTTCATAAGAGTCATTTGTTCAGAAAGTAACTGTTGCGCTGTTAGTTAGAGAATCAATAACTTACAGCACAACAGTGTAGTATGATTCTAACCAAATGACTCTTATGAATCAGCTCTTCTAAGTGAATCAAAAACCTACAGCACAACAGTGTAGTATGATTCTAACCAAATGACTCTTATGAATCAGCTCTTCTAAGTGAATTAAAAACCTACAGCACAACAGGGTAGTATGATTCTAACCAAATGACTCTTATGAATCAGCTCTTCTAAGTGAATCAAAAACCTACAACACAACAGTGTAGTTTGATTCTAACCAAATGACTCTTATGAATCAGCCCTTCTAAGTGAATCAAAAACCTACAACACAACAGTGTGGTATGATTCTAACCAAATGACTCTTATGAATCAGCTCTTCTAAGTGAATCAAAAACCTACAACACAACAGTGTAGTATGATTCTAACCAAATGACTCTTATGAATCAGCTCTTCTAAGTGAATCAAAAACCTACAACACAACAGTGTAGTATGATTCTAACCAAATGACTCTTATGAATCAGCTCTTCTAAGTGAATCAAAAACCTACAGCACAACAGTGTAGTTTGATTCTAACCAAATGAATCATGAATCTTATGAATCAGCTCTTCTAAGTGAATCAAAAACCTACAGCACAACAGTGTAGTATGATTCTAACCAAATGACTCTTATGAATCAGCTCTACTAAGTGAATCAAAAACCTACAGCACAACAGTGTAGTATGATTCTAACCAAATGACTCTTATGAATCAGCTCTTCTAAGTGAATCAAAAACCTACAGCACAACAGTGTAGTTTGATTCTAACCAAATGACTCTTATGAATCAGCTCTTCTAAGTGAATCAAAAACCTACAGCACAACAGTGTAGTTTGATTCTAACCAAATGAATCATGAATCTTATGAATCAGCTCTTCTAAGTGAATCAAAAACCTACAGCACAACAGTGTAGTATGATTCTAACCAAATGACTCTTATGAATCAGCTCTTCTAAGTGAATCAAAAACCTACAGCACAACAGTGTAGTTTGATTCTAACCAAATGAATCATGACTCTTATGAATCAGCTCTTCTAAGTGAATCAAAAACCTACAGCACAACAGTGTGGTATGATTCTAACCAAATGACTCTTATGAACCACACTGTTGCGCTGTAAGTTTTTAATTCAGTAAAAAGAGTCCATTCACAAAAGCTATTAATTGAGAATAATACTATATTGAGCTGTATATTTTTGATTCACAAAATTGAACCTTTCATAGGAGCATTTTAAATATTATATTGCTGTTATTATAGACATTAAATCTATCTATATAAGAGTATATCTGTAAAAAGAAAATAAAGACGTGCATGTCAAGCATTGCCTTAGGCAAAAGTAACAAAAAAATTAATAATGTTTTATTTTCCGTAAAAAGGTTCAAAAATTGGCTCCTCTTTTAGGAACAGAATAATAATGTACTTTATTTGAGAAGTAACATCGCCTAACGCTAGCAACAAACCAAGTCTGTAGTGCCTAATGTCTTGCCACAATCCAACTAGCTGTTTATTTCATTCTACTGCTGCAGTCCCTTGGACGTTCTGACATTTTTCTGTGAGCAAAAGAGAAAAAGACTTGCATTACAAACAGCTGATTTCACCTGGATATGGACGCATTTGTTGCACTCACACTTGCTGCAGGCAAAAGACTGCTTATTAAAAAGCAAAAAGAAAGAAAGCAGAGCGAACAAGGCCTCTAAGTGTGAACAAGCGCTGCAGGACAGACAGGGGCCACTAATGAACGAGACATGAGGCCAATCCTCTAAAGAAAAGTCAAGGTTAAATGTTCAAAGGTGCACCTAATGGGACTGTTCCACAGCAAATGGCTTTCCTTTAATGAATTCCATGGGACCGTTTAGGACCTCAGGCCTAAGTACTGGGTTGTAGCTTGTTTTATTCCCTTCTGTTCCCTTTGGCCCTTTACCATCAATCTCCGCCGGTTGATAAACAAATGGAGCGAGCTCTTCTGATCCGATCTGGAACTGGATTTTTGCGTCTCTATGGGGGATTCCCACATACTCGTCGGCTCTGTATGCAAGCTAACTTCGTTTTGGCACCACGGGGACTGAAATCTAATTAAAGATAAACACTAGTGACATAACAAATCGTTTTTTTGCTTTGTTCTGCTTCTCTATTTTTCTTTTAAGCGGAGAGGGAAATTCCTGAGATGATATTAAGCTAACCTCTGGCCTTGCTCAATGTCGCACAGCTTTTTGGGACGGTGCATCTGATGTCTCATTTCCTCTTCCCACAATTTCCGCTCCTGTTCTGTTCAGATCGCCTGGAATGCATGTGGTAGTGTCTTTGATGCTGTGTATGTTTCTGGTTGGTTGTGTTAAAGTCTGAACTGTCCTGGTCTGGCTCGAGGTGTTAATGAGGGAGCAATAAAACAGTCAGGACTCCAGAGGTCAGAGAGGTGCAACATCTTGCTGAGAGACGAAATGCTGCCCCAAAGCAATGACCATGGGAATGCACAGGGTCAACGGAAGCTCCTGTTGGTGGGTTTGTAACTATGCCATTTTGTAGGCAAAAAGACTCTTTCAACTGATGGCCATTTATAAGTTACGGTGTATTCTGACAAATAATGAAGAGTAATATATTTAATGATTCATTTTGTTTATTTTTTACATTTACATTTTATATATATATTCACTTCACTTAAATAGACATTGGGCATGAGAGAGATGTATCGCAATTGGTTAAAACCGGGAATTTGTTTATGCTTATTTCCTTTATCTTTATCTTTATCTTTATCTTTTTTTATCTGTTAACCATTATTAATTTAATAACACTGTAATCATTTTTGCAGTTTTGCCGTTTTTTTAAATTATGTTAATATTATAATAGTATTTTAATATGCATAAATTTTTTGACAAAATATAGAATTTTAATATCATTATATTAATGTATTATAATATATAATTATTACATAAATATTATAATAGTATGTTAATATATACACATTTAGAGAAAACTATATAAAAATGTAATATTACATTATAATATATAATTATTGTTGTTATATTATATAAGATATAAATAAATGTTTTTATATTTTTTCTTACAATAGATATTTCAATTATAGATTTTTAATTTTATTTTAGACAAAACGATACAGAATTTTAATATTATTATATTAATATTATTATAATATATAATTATTATTATAAATATTATATTATTATTAAAATAGTATGGTAATATACACATATTTTTCGAGAAAACAATATAGCATTTTACTATTATTATAATGTTTTATAATATATAATTATTATTTTAAATATTATATTATAATAGTATGTTAATATACACACATTTAGACAAAACAATGTATAATTTTAATATTATTATATTAATATCATATTATTATAATATAATTATCATCATTTAGTATTTTATAAATAAAAAAACGTTTTTTTAATTATTTCTTATTATAATTGCTATATTTTCTATTTTATTTTTAGACAACACTATAGAAATGTGATATTATTATATTAATATATTATAATACATAATTATTATTATTATTATAAGTCTATTAATATTATAATAGTATGATAATATACACATATTTAGACAAAAAGATATAGAACTTTTATATCAGTATATTAAAATTATATTAGTAATATAATTATCATAATATATTATATAATTATTTCTTATGAATAAATACGTTTTTTATAATTATTTCTTACTATAATTATTATATTTTCAATTTTTGTATTTGTATTATATTATAATATATTTATATTTTAAATATTATATTAATATTATAATAGTATATTAATATACACATTTATTCAAAACAAAATAATTTGTCAATGTTATTTTTAGACAAATATAGAATTTAAATTTTCTATATTAGTATTATTATAATAACTATTATCACATATTATATATAATTATATAATATATAATATAATTAATTTTCATAAATGTTAATGTTATTATTTGAATATTAAAAATAATATTTTAATATACATACACACATATATTCGATGTAATCTTTTTGCAGCTCTCAAAATAGTTCACTTTTTAATTTAGATTTTCCCCCTATTTTAGCAAAATAAATATATTAATAAAATTTGTATTTCTTTTCTTTATCATCTATTTGCCATAATATTAAAAAATGTATATATCGTATCAGCCAACATTGTAACGTCAATGCATCCTTACTGTTACAAGCTTTATAAAAATATAGGTCAATGCTTTTTTTTTTGGCTAAATGTAAATCGGTACAGTAAATGTAGGTTCTGATATAAAAGTTGGCATGAGTAATCCCAGAATGCTTTGGGCCATACTCTACTATATATCATAATCATTGTTGTTGTTCACCAGAGCACATGCTATTCTTTCCCGTCTCTTAGTGTAGAGTAAGCAAGGATGTGCGCCAAGGAGACACATGGTTCCTCTACTCTGGAATGGGCCGGGTTTTGTTCCCTGCCTTTTGATGATGTGTCTTTCCATGTTTTCCACATGGAAGGCCTCTGGGGACAACAAAAATGCCTTTAATTGAAAGGCCCATGTCTTTAGCAACCCACCCTCAACCCTCATTTCTGAAACAGAAATCTGCCCACATCAAACCACTGACCTGCCTTACTGTGGGCTGAAATTTGCGCTATCTTCACGTGTCCCACCAAAGTTTCTCATGGGGGCGGCAGGTACAGTTCGAGAAGTTCGAGTTCATAAGGAACGTGCTGTTAACAGAAGCAAGTCACTGTACCACATGCAGAGAGACTTTAAACGCCTGGGGGAAAGAGGTCATTGTGTAATGATCATCATATGTTGCTGCTTTTCACCTTTCACGAGGTTCGTATAACCATGACAGGCAGCACTTACATTCAGGAACCCTACAATCTAGATCAGGTATTTTTATAAGGTCTTGTTTACTCAGTCTTATATCATAGTAAACTGATCCTAATGGTTTAAAGACTCCATGAAGTCTAGAAAAAGACAACTGGCTTGAGACATTTATGCACGCTGCTGGATGTTTATGACTTTGTGATGAAAACCCAAAGACTGGCTTGTGAAGTTATTAAGACAGGCTCAGTATAGTGCTAATATTTACAGTCAGGAATCTGAACTGAACAGTAATAATAAAGTATACTATTTAGACATACATTGTTGTTCAATTATTTTTAAAAGTGTGTTATGATCACCAAGGCTGCATGTATTTGATCAAAATACAGTGAAAACAGTATTATTGTGAAATATTAAGCATTTCCAACATTGTATTTAATTTTGTATGAAATATTAAAATGTATTGTCATATTTTATTGACAAATATGGTTTCAACATGCCAATCATGCTAGAAACATGCCAGCAATTTGCTATAATGCTAAAACGTGTTAAAAACATGCTAGTGATATGTTATCATGCTAAAACATGCTACAAACATGCTAATCTGGTTAGAAACATACCAGCAGTATGTTAACATGTTAATAATGTTAAAAACATGCTAGCATATGCCAATCATGATATAAACATGCTAATTATGCTAAATCATGTTAATAACATGTCAACATGTTAATAATGTTAAAAACATGCTAGCACATGCCAATCATGTTATAAACATGCTAATTATGCTAAAACATGTTAATAACATGTCAACATGTTAATAATGTTAAAAACATGCTAGCACATGCCAATCATGCTATAAACATGCTAATTATGCTAAAACATGTTAATAACATGTCAACATGTTAATAATGTTAAAAACATGCTAGCACATGCCAATCATGCTATAAACATGCTAATTATGCTGAAACATGTTAATAACATGTCAACATGTCAATAATGTTAAAAACATGCTAGCACATGCAATCATGCTATAAACATGCTAATTATGCTGAAACATGTTAATAACACGTCAACATGTCAATAATGTTAAAAACATGCTAGCACATGCCAATCATGCTATAAACATGCTAATTATGCTGAAACATGTTAATAACACGTCAACATGTTAATAATGTTAAAAACATGCTAGCACATGCAATCATGCTATAAACATGCTAATTATGCTGAAACATGTTAATAACAATTCAACATGTTAATAATGTTAAAAACATGCTAGCACATGCCAATCATGCTATAAACATGCTAATTATGCTGAAACATGTTAATAACACGTCAACATGTTAATAATGTTAAAAACATGCTAGCACATGCCAATCATGCTATAAACATGCTAATTATGCCAAAACATGTTAATACCTTGTCAACATGTTAATAATGTTAAAAACATGCTAGCACATGCCAATCATGCTATAAACATGCTAATTATGCCGAAACATGTTAATAACATGTCAACATGTTAATAATGTTAAAACATGCTAGCACATGCAATCATGCTATAAACATGCTAATTATTGCTGAAACATGTTAATAACATGTCAACATGTTAATAATGTTAAAAACATGCTAGCACATGCCAATCATGCTATAAACATGCTAATTATGCTGAAACATGTTAATAACATGTCAACATGTTAATAATGTTAAAAACATGCTAGCAACCTGCTAATCATGTTAAAACATTTTAACCACATGAAAACATATGTTAATCATGCTAGCAACATGTTAATCATGTTAAAATACATGCCAAAAACATGTTAATCATGTTAAAAACATGTTAATAACATGCTCATCATGTTAAATACATGCAACAGCATGCCAATCATGTTAGACAAATTCATAGCAACATGCTTATTATGTTAAAAACATGTTAAACATGCTAATATATCATGCTAAAACATGGTAGCAACATGTTACTACGTTATGTTAAAAACATGCTAATCATATTAAAACATGCTAACATGTTAACAAACATGCCAACAGCATGCGAATCATGTTAAAACATGCTAGCAATATGTTATCATGTTAAAATATGCTAGCAACATTGCTAATCTGGTTACAAACATGCCAGCAATATGGTAACATGATAATAATGTTAAAAACATTCATCATGCTAAACAATATGGTAGCAACATGTTAATTATGTTAAAAACATGTTATCAACATGCTGGTAACTTGTTATGTTAAAAACATGCTAGCAACACGCCAATCTCGTAAAAACATGCTAGCAATATGTAAACATGTTAACCATGTTAAAAACATGCTAGAAACATGTTAACAACATGCTAAATTATCATGCTAAAACATGGTAGCAACAAGTTAAAACATTAATTATGTTAAAAACATGTTAACAACATGCTAATCATATTAAAACATGCTAACATGTTAAAATGTTAATCATAATTAAAACATGCTGGCAACCTGTTAA
>NC_133379.1:34309309-34354521 GCF_049309525.1 Garra rufa
CGTCTTGCTTTCCTCAGCAGTTTGTGTCTGACTAGTTTCTTTTGGCTTTTTGGTTCCTCTAGGGCACCATTTTCCTACCTGGCAACAGAGTCACTGAACATCCCAGCAATGGGGATGAAGGCGGAAAGTTCCTATTTGAAGTCATCCCAGGTAAGGAGAAAGCGTTTTTTTTTTTTTTTTGTACCGTGTCTGTTTTTGCAATGCAGAGTTTCTTAAGCTTTCATGATGGGACCGCAATGACCTCACTTGCTGTGCAGAGGTCTTCAAAGACATTCATCAGAGCTAATGAGAACAGATCGACGCTGGGCACCTCACTGACAAACACAGCTGAATCCTGACACTCCAGACACAACATATCACAGGAAATCTGTGTCATTTTAGTGGAACGGGCTCTTGCATTTGTAAACAATGCTCATTTATAAATCTTCCTGGCATCTTGTCATGTAAACCAGCCCGTGTGTTTTCAAATGGATCTCTCTTTATCCAAGTCTGTGGGTAATTTGTTTTCTCCCAAATGTAGTTCAGTGATGAATGATGCTGGATCTGGCACCTGCTGTAATTAGTTTACAGATCACACTCTTCTCTCTGTCTCTCTTCGGGCTCTGGTTGTGTTTGGAGAGGGCTCAGATAAAACACAGATGTCCCTCTCGTGCGGTGGGTGATGAATCACTGAGGACAGATGAGTGCTTGAGGATCAACAGAACTGCAGCGCTACTTCCTGCTCAGTTCTGGGGAACACTCTGATAACATACACACCTGAGCTTCAAACTAAATAAATGAGTGAAACAGAAATAACACAGACACCTGCTTTCCAACAGCTGGAACTGTGGTACCACACACTCATACCACACTATATCAACATGTTATATTCGGCCTGCGAGATTTGGCCGTCTCAAAGTATTGTGGTTGTAGAACTCACTTTTTCAGACATTTTTTTAATTTAAAAATAATGATATACATAAAAGCCTGTTTCCGCCGCTGAATAAAAAGTCAAAAAAGGTAATTGCAACTTTTTATCTCACAATAAAGTCACAATTCAGACTCTTTTTCTCAGAATTGTAAGTTTATATCTCACAGTTCAGACTTTATAACACACAATTGCGACTTAAGTTATTTGTGAGATGTAAACTTGCAATTCTCAGAACATCAGTCTTTTTTTTTTTCGCTCAAAATTGTATTTTATAACTTGCAATGGCAAGTTTATGTCTCACAATTCTGAGAAAAAAAGTCTATTTTTGCGATACAAATTTGCATTTGCGAGAAAAAAAAAAGTCAGACTTGTGAGTTTTTTTGCAATTCTATCTTTATTTCTCGCAATTGTGAGTTTGTATCTGCAATTCTAACAAAAAAAGGCAGATTTGTGAGTTTGTGTCTCAATTCTGACTTATACTGTAACTTGCAACTTTGAGTTTATTTCTCACAATTCTGAGAAGAAAAGTCATAATTGCATGATGAAAATCAATCAAAAGCATATTTGTATCTCACAATTCTGACCTTATAACTTGCAGTTTTGAGTTTATTTCTCACAATTCTGAGAAGAAAAGTCATAATTTCATGATGAAAGTCAATCAAAAACAGGTTGAAAAAAAACTCATTATTGTGAGTTTCATTTCACAATTGTGTTTTAGTTTTTCGCAATTGTGAGTTTATATCTCGCACTTCTGATGAAGTCAGATTTGTGAGTTTATATCTTGCAATTCTGATGAAAAAAGTCAAATTTGTGAGTTTATAACTTGCAATTCTGACTTTATAACTCGCAATTCTGACTTTATAACTTGTTTTTCTCTCACTGTTCTGAGAAAAAGACATAATTGCATGAAAAAAGCAGAATTACAAGATACAAACTCACATTTGCAAGGAAAAAAGTCATGATTTTTTTTGTTTTTAACTCGCAATTGTGTTTATATCTTGCACTTCTGATGAAGTCAGATTTGTGGGTTTATATTACAATTCTGATAAAAAAAGTAAGATTTATGAGTTTATAACTCACAATTCTAGATTTATAACCCGCAATTGTATATTTTTTATCTCACAATTATGAGAAAAAGCCATAATTGCATGAAAAAATTAGAATTATGAGATGCAAACTCACATTTGTAAGAAAAAAGTCATAATTGTGAGTTTTTATCTCACAATCCTGTCTTAGTTTCTTGCATTTGTGTTTTTATCTTGCAATTCTGACAAAAAAAAGGTCAGATTTGTGAGTTTATATCTCACAATTCCGATAAAAAGGTCAGATTTGTGAGTTTATATCTTGCAATTATGATAAAAAGTGTATAATTTGTAAGTTTATATCTCGCAATTCTGACTTTATAACTCGCAATCGCAATTTTTTTATCTGTAGCAATTCTGTTTCTCGCAATTGTGAGTTTGTATGTCGCACTTCTGATAAAGTCAGATTTGTGAGTTTATAACTCACGATTCTGATAAAAAATGTCATATTTGTGAGTTTATATTTCGTATATTTTCGTACTTCACAGTTGCAAGTTTATTTCACAGTTCTGAGAAAAAAAAACATAATTGCACGAAAAAAGGCGGAACTGCAAGACACAAACTCGCATTTGTGAGAAAAAATGTCAGAATTGCAAGTTCACTTGCTTCTGATTTAAAAATGTAAGATTTGTGAGTTTATATCTCGCAATTCTTAGAAAAAGTCAGAATTGTGAGATAAGTCACAATTTCTTATTCAGTGGTGGAAACAGGCCATAATATACAGTATACTGCCAGTGTAAAATCCTTTTTGTAACCCAGGACATCTGAAAACCCTTAAATGTTGATTTCCTGTTTTCTCTTCCTCTGTGCTTAAATTGCACAGGAGCATCAGAGTAAAGTAGGTGTATTCTGGAAACTTGACGAATCATATGTTTCCCAGCAGTCAGAGTGTTTCTGAGAGGAGTGACAGCAGATGTTATCAGAAACAGACAATGATAGATCTGCTCTCAGGTGGGTCTGCGAGATCACATGACTATACGCTCTAATCTACCTGCTGTGGGTGGAGAGCAGACAGAGCGAAAACAATTATCTTGACAGCACTCAATACCAATAACAGTTTGTTCGCTCTTCACATCATTTATCTGTTTCTTGGCTGTGGGCATACTACATATTTTAAGTCTCCTGAGCTGTGAAAGAACATCCTGAATGATAAAACAGAGGATGATTTTTACTGTGATGTTCACATTATCTTCTTTGCTGGAGTAAGCCGTGTCTGTTGTCGTCTGTGTACGGTGACGCACGTGAGCACACTGTGTCTTTGTTTCCAGGCTTGTGACCTTGTAAGAAGGCAAAAAGCTAGTTTTAGGTCTTTGTAATTTTACTTTCAAAATCACTGCAGAGCCTTGGACCTTTATCTGCTGCGACACTGTGGCATTTGCATCAATAGGGCCTTTTTGCGGACTAGATTAATATGACACAGCTCATTGCCTACTGACCCTGTCATCACAATCTTTTTATTAGTCATGCCGGTAAATGCCACATTGTATCTGTCACCAAAATCATCACAAATGAGTTCCTATGTGCTGGCTGAGCAACTGCGGTTGAGATAAATGGGAACGCTAACGGATAGCTCCAGGTATTCCGCTTCTCTGGCCTGCGTGTAGAAATCCATCCTGTCCTGTGTTTCCCCCGCAGACAGCCGTGAGATTGTGCGTACTCTGTCAGAAAACAGCAGAAACAGAGATTTATAGCACGTTTTCAGCTCTTTGGAAGCGCAGCATGGCTCCAACTGTCCTGCCAGCTGACTGTGAAAAACCAGAGCCGTTGTTCAGCGTGTCAGTCTTAGATGAAGGCGTTTAGAAGTGATTCCATGCTTACGTGCACTTTTCCATACATTAGCCTTTTATCATCTTTATTCCATTTATTTCATTGTTCGTCTCAGCAGTATTCTGGAATATTTTAAGCATCAGTTTTTTGCTGCATAGGCTATGAAATCACTTGTCCTTGAAAAAGGCTTTTTGGAGGTAATGTTGTACAGCTCAGTTCATAAAAGAGGGTTGTTAAAAGTGCATTTAATTTCCTCTCGTCTTTCATAAATACAGATGGGAGTGTTTTGTGCAGGGATAACATGGGCTGAATTTCAATTTGGTTATCGTCATCTGTTAATTTAGTTTTTGTGTGTGTGTACCGTTGATTCAGAGCTGAAGCATGCACTTTTTTTTGCAATGATATACAAAATGATGGGCAATTCTATTCTATTATAGGATAGCTTTCTTAAAGGTCCCATATTGCCTTTTTTTTCATGATAACTAAGGTCTAGGGGCTATGTAACTACCATATGAGTTTCAAAACAGTCAATCCACAGTAAACTGCACACAGCCTGCTTAAAGTAGCTGTTCATTTTCACGAGCCACTGTGACTTCCGCAAAGATGTGACGTGTGAATGAATCAGTGTTTTGAACGCACTGGCTAAATATTGAATCACTTATAAATTAATCAGCGAATCACTCATGAATGATTCTGTGTTTTTGAATGAATCATTTGAGCAAACAATTCAGTGATTCAAATAGGGTCACTCGTTTCGTTTTCGAAATAATCAGTGTTTTTAACGCATTGGCTGAATGATTTATTGACTCACTCATGAAAATACTTTCTTTTTTTTCAACTAATCGTTTGAGACAATGATTCAGTGACTCGTTCATTAATTAGCATTTTTGGACAATCGGTTGAATGAGCGTGTATCTCATTAACACAGTCATTTATCGCCACCTGCGAGTGTAACAATGTAACTGGAAGAAATAGTGTTATTTTGTATATCGTTTTAGTACTGCAGCTTCTGGGGGATATAGAATTATGAACTTGAGATTCACTAAATCACATACATATTCAGCTCACATTATAATTTGAGCAAATGATTCAAATACAGTTAAGGTGCGTTCACACCGGACGCGAATGAAGCGGCAAGCGCGAGTGATTTACATGTTAAGTCAATGCAAAGACGCGAATAGCCATCCTGCGGCGCGAAACGCGCGAATGAGGCGGCGCGAAACGCGCGAGTTCAAAAATCTGAACTTTGGCGAAAATCCGCGCCGCGTTAACCAATCAGGAGCTTGTTCTAGTAGTGACGGAGGCAGAAATCCGAAACAACAATGGCGGACAAAATCACCGTTGCTGTCTGTGGTTCCTCGGAGCTGTACGATACATCTTTGGACTTTTGTAGAAACAGGAATAAAAGGGATCTTGCTAGGAATAAAGTGAGTGAAGAGGTCGGACAATCTGGTTAGTTTTAAAAAACGCTCTTTACTCAATTTGACCTACATATACATACATATTGAGACAAGCAAGCTAAAGCTGGCAAATTGAGCTCATTCACCTATTTTACAACTACTTTCCCGCTGACGAGTGGCAGTCTGGCAGAAGCCCCTCCCTTGACGCGAATTCGCGTCTGTTGTGAAGAAAATGTCACGCGCGAATGACGCGAATTTTACCGCGCGAATGGCGCGAGTAAACTCAAATGTTCAAGCGTTCAACTACGCGCGAATAGCGCATTTTTTCCGCGCA
Source organism: Garra rufa (assembly GCF_049309525.1). Lineage (NCBI taxonomy): Eukaryota > Metazoa > Chordata > Actinopteri > Cypriniformes > Cyprinidae > Garra > Garra rufa. The sequence goes on from NC_133379.1 coordinate 34,314,803, forward strand.
AGTCGCGTCCGGTGTGAACGCACCATTACTCGTTTCATGTATGTGTAAATCACATACGTAAATCACATACATATTCAGCTCACATTCTTGAATTAATTTTTGACTGATACCACAGTTTGTGAGAATAATTGCTCTTGTACAATACAAAAGGTCAATATACAAGAAATTACTATTGAGAAACTTATATTTTAAACACAAAATTACAAAACTTAGCCTATACTTACAGAAATAGTTCCAAACGAAGCCAATAGCAGGATGAACCGAGCAAAATTGCGTTTCAGAATGAATCATCGGTTCTTGAATGAATCATTTGAGCAAACGATTCAATGATTCAAATACAGTCACTCGTTTCGTTTTGAATGAATCAGTGTTTTGAACGCACTGGCTAAATGATTTATTGACTCGCTCATGAAAATACTCACTTGTTTTGTTCCTAGTGTTTCTGAACGAATCGTTTGAGAGAATGATTTAGTCGCTCGCTCTTAAATTAGCATTTTTGAATCATTGGTTGAATGAACAGTTCATCGAATCTGAACACATTAATTTATCGCCAGCTGCTGGTGTAACGATGTTATTGGAAGAAATAGTGTTATTTTGTACCATTGTAGTACCATAGCTTTAGCGAATTATTGAGTACGAACTTGAGATTCATTGACACATTCGGCTCACATTCTTGGATTCTATTTTGATTTTGACCGAAACAACAGTTTGTGAGAATAATTGCTTTTATACAGTACAAAAGGTCAATAAACAAGAAATTAGTATTGAGAAACTTACATTTTAAACACAAAATTACAATACTTAGCCTACTTACAGAAAGTTCCAAACGAAGCCAATAGCAGGATGAACTGAGCAAAATTGCGTTTCAGAATGAATCAGCGGTTTTCAAATGAATCAAATGAGTAAACGATTCAATGATTCAAATACGGTCAGTCGTTTAGTTTTGAATGAATCTGTGGTTTAAACGCACTGGCTAAATGCTTTACTGACTCGCGCGTGAAAATACTCGCTTGTTTTGTTCCTAGTGTTTCTGAACAAATCATTTGAGAGACTGATTCAGTGACTCGCTCATAAATTAGCATTTTTAAACAATCGGTTGAATGAACGAATGAAATGTCTCTCATGAACACAATCATTTATCATCACCTGCTGGTGTAACAATGTTATTGGAAGAAATAGTGTTATTTTGTACCATTGTAGTACCATAGCTTTAGCAAATTATTGAGTACGAACTTGAGATTCACTGACGCATTCAGCTCACATTCTTGGATAAATTTTTGACTAATACAGCATTTTGTGAGAATAATTGCTTTTATACAGTACAAAAGGTCAGTAAACAAGAAATTAGTATTGAGAAACTTCAAATAGAGTCTGTGGTTTAAACGCATTGGCTAAATGCTTTATTGACTCGCGCATAAAAATACTTGCTTGTTTTGTTCCTAGTGTTGCTGAATAAATCGTTTGAGAGAATGATTCAGTGACTCGCGAACTGTTTCAGAATGAATCAGAGGTTTTGAATCAGTCAGTTTTGAATTGAATCAGTTTTGAACGCATTTATTGACTCAATCATGAAAATACTCACTGTAGTACCATGGCTTTTGGGATATGCAGAATAATTGAGTATGAATGTGAGATTCACTGAATCACATACACATTCAGCTCGCATTCCTGGATTAATTTTTGACTGATACAGCAGTGCTTATCAATATAAATGACGTTATCTTTCTGTCAGGGCGAAATGTTCATTTCGAAGTTTCCTCAGTCTAGTATTTGGATTCCTATCCAATTTCACAGGTCTGTTGCTTTGGATTTCAGACCACTGAGAGAAAATAGAGTACCTCATGAAGGCAAAATTGGATTTTAATTAAACCTTTTTTCTTGGAAGTTTTAATATGTGGGGTTCAAATTTGCTCCATCTGTTGCTGCAGTCGACCAGCTCGCAATATGTTTCTCTATCACGCAGACAAATCTACTGTCATAATAATGTGAATAATTACTTTGCTGGCCCAGCCAACACCAGAATGAAATATCAGACCTGGTTTCTCAGTTCCACAGCACGACCAATTTAAAGCAGATTTTTCAGAAAAAGCAAATTAAAATAAACGCTAAACTGACAATGTTGTTTCATAACTCCAAACCACACAAAAAATGTCTCCTGCCTCATAATCTTTAATCAACTCCGCATCTGGACCACTGTTTACTCACTGATCCTTTATTTATCAACTTCTAATTTATTTATAACTCACTGACGTCCAATGAATTGGGATAATAATGGGGAACTGAGAAAGTCGAGCTAAAAGTTTGTGCAACCACAAGACCTTACAAGATGAAGTGGGTTGAAGAGCATTTCTTCTCTTTTTGCAGGAATAGCTGTGAAATAGTTGAGGCTGAAATGCAAATAATCCCTCTGAGATTGTATCTAGTGGTTTGTGTGTTTATCATGAAGGTCGTAAAAAAAGAGTTTTTGTTTCACAGACTTGAGTGGGAGTTCACAAAGGGAGAAACCTACAGATGGGGAAATGAACCTGTGTGGTTACAGAGAACACCTGCAGAATCATCAACTGAGACTGAGAACAATCCCACATGTTGATTGCTTTCTTTCGTTTCTTCTTTTCTGTCTATTAGTTGTTCTTTGTTGTATTATTCTCTCTTGTTTGTTTCTTGTTTATTTCTTTCACTTGTTCATTTGTCTGCTTGTTTGTTCAGTCCTCCACTGACCCATTAGATTGTCCTCTGTTCTTTCAATAGTTCCTTCAGTCTTTCCTTCAGCTGTTTTCTTTCTTTCTTTCTTTCTTTCTTTCTTTCTTTCTTTCTTTCTTTCTTTCTTTCTGGTTATTTTTTTTTGATTGTTCAGTGTTCAGTTGACTCATTTGAATATTAAATTTTTAGTTCAGTAGTTTCTTTCTTTCTTTCTTTCTTTCTTTCTTTCTCTTGTTCATACAGTTGTTTGTTTGTTCATGTTTGTACACTTGTTTGTTCAGTGTTTAATTGACTCATTTGATTATTCCATCGTTTGTTCACTAGTTACTTTATTTTTCTTTTTTCTTTCTTTCACTCAATTATTTGTTCGCTTGTACATTTGTTTGTTCTTTAGCTTGTTCATGTTTGTACACTTATTTGTTCAGTCCTCCATTCCATTGTTCATTCTTTCATCTCTTTTCTTTTTTTTTGTCTTTTTCCCTTCTTTCTCTGTTTTTCCTTTTTTCCTCTTTTTCTTTCTGTCCATTTCTTGTTCCCTTGTTCATTTGTTTGTGCTCAATTGATCATTTGATTGTTCATTCAGTAGTTATTTCATTCAATCATTTTCATTCTTTCTTCATCTATTTTATACAGTACGCTCTTTCTTTAGTTCTTCCTTTCTTTCTTGTGCTCATGTTTGTTTGCTTGTTTGTTTAGTTTTCATTTGACTCATTTGATTATTCATTCAGTAGTTATTTCATTCTTTAATTTATTTGTTTGTCTGCTTGTTCATATGTTTGTACACTTGTTTGGTTCAGTGTTCAGTTTGACTCATTTGATTGTTTCATTGTTTGTTCAGTAGTTTTTATTTCTTTCTTTTGTTTGTTTGTTTCTTTTCTTTCTTTCTTTCATTCAATTGTTTGTTTGCTTGTTCATTTGTTTGTTTGCTTGCTTGTTTACATGTTTGTTCAGTGTTCAGGTGACTCATTTGATTATTTCAATATTCATTCACTATAGTTCATTTTTCTTTTCTTCTTTCTTTTTTTTGTTCATTCATTTGTTTGCTCGTTAGCTTGTCCATGTTTGTTTGGTTCAGTTGAGTCATTTGATTATTAATTTGTTCATTCAATAGTTACCTAATTTTTCTTTCTTTCTTTCTTTCTTTCTTTCTTTCTTTCTTTCTTTCTTTCTTTCTTTCTTTCTTTCTTTCTTTCTTTCTTTCTTTCTTATTTTTTTTTTTCAATTGTTCATTTATTTGTTTGTTTGCTTATTCATGTTTGTATGCTTTTTTGTTCAGTGTTCAGTTGACTTACATTGTTTGTTTAGTAGTTATTTTTTCTTTTTTCTCGTTCTTTCTTTCTTTCTTTTGTTCATTAAATAGTTTGCTTGTTCGTTAGCTTGTTCATGTTTGTAAGCTTGTTTGATTTAATAGTTAATTCACTCTTTCCATTCTTTCTTCATCTAATTTATCTTACGCTCTTTCTTTAGTTCTTACTTTTGTTTGCTCATTCAATTGTTCCTTTACTTGTTCATATCTTTGCTCTTTCTCTTATTCTCCTTTCACTTTTCCCTTTCTTTCTCTTTTGTCCCTTTTTCTCTTTGTTTCTCTTTGATTTTGTCATTTTCTTCTTTCATTCATTCAGTTGTTCAGTTTGTTCATTCACTTGTAACTTTTTTTTCTTTCTGTCTTTCTCCTATCTGACCTACTTAAATGAGAGTGTAATAAAGCGATTGTTGAATCTCCTGCGGCAAACTGTTTTTCTCACCTTGAGATTGACTTAATTACAGCACAACACGGCTCCCTCACATGCACTGGCAGGACCAGGTGACTTCCAGGAAGCAGTGTGCGGTTTAAAACATGGAGGATGTGAGATTTACGAGAGCTGGAATCTCATTTTGAAGATGAATGTCAAAGTCAGGGTCAAAAAGCTACAGCAACCGCAGGACTCTGGGTCAGTGCTGTACAGCCATAGTGGCTCCAACAAAGAGAAAGTTAATACACTTGTACATTTATTTCATTATTTACCCAAAAAGCAGTTCAACTAATTTAGCATTTTTTATTGAGATAATATTTGTTAATGTTATTATGATTAATGAATGTTATTCATTACATTCCTCTGTTTTTCCACAAGTGGTCTGACTCTCTTCGGGTCTCCGCTGACATGAACCCGTGTAGAATTACAGCAGCAGTTAATCAGTGTTTTAATTGGACGTCTATCGTCAGGGGGTCCGAGGGTGACTGAGAGGAATCCGGGGGCTTTTGTCTGAAGGTCGTGGCTGCTCTGCTGTGCTGTTTATTTACGCTCTTGTTGCTGTCTGTACTGTATGTCTTCGCAGCGGAGAACGAGTCGTGTCCTCTCGTTTACCGCCGACTGTTCAGACGTTATTCTTTGACTTGATCGCTGGTAATTTGCATGCCAATTTATTTCACATTTAGCTTCGACTCCCTGCCAGGACGGTCCTAATGTAGCGAGAATCACAAACAAACCCAGTTAGACTAATGTATGCTGCGTCAGATGCAGATTTCACTTGCCAGCACTGGTTCAAATCCAGGTACAACATTTTACTAGATATTTAACTATTAGTTAAATACTATAACTTCTAGTTCTTGCAGTTGCAGTGTATACTTAGTTGTGCTATCCCTCATAAACCAGCATAACCTGGTTTGCTGGACTGGATTTATAGGGTTTTAGAGCCATTTTCAGCTGGACTGGCAAAAAAAAAACAGTTTACCCAGTTTACTTTTAGTTTAGGCTGTTTTTGTTCTGCAAAGATTGCAACTTTTTTTTTAGACCAAAAAATTTTATTCATTCTCTCTAGCATATAAAAATGTAAAATATGATCAGACTGCAGTCATAATCCATTACAATCAGCTTTGAAATCAGAATTCTATCATTGTCTAAAATTCAGGTTCTGCCAATGATAATGTCAAATGCTTACATGCTGCATTGTGATTGGTTGCATTGTACAGTCAAGATAAAAATCCATACAAAAAAGTTTTAAAATTCAAACCTTCATATATTCAAAAACATGAACACTGTTCTTTTGTATTTCCTTTGGAAAATGTTGCCTCAGTTTGTACAATGTTTTTTTCAACTCACAATGAACTGGTTTTAGCTGGCTTTTGCTAAATGAACTTGCTTTAACTGGTTATTAGCTGTTTTTTTCCCCTAAAATAGCTGGTTTTAGCTGGTTTTGGCTAAATGAACTGGTTTTAGCTGTTTTTATTTATTTATTTTTGAGCTTTTTTGCTAAATCATCTGGTTTTAGGCTTTTTTTTTTGCTAAATTAGCTGATTTCAGATAATAAACCTGTCCATTTAGAAAAAAAAATGCTTAAAACCAGCTCATTCATGAAAAAACCAGCAAAAAAATAAGCTAGAACCAGCTAAAAGCAGCTGATTTAACAAAAATTAAGCCAGTTAATTTAGCGAAGACCAGCTAAAACCAGTTAATTTAGGAAAAAACAGCAAAAAAAAAAAAAAAAACAGCTAAAACAGTTCATTTACTAAAAACCTGTTTAACAAAAACAGCTAAAATTAGCTAAAAACAAGTTCATTTAGCAAAGACCATTTAAAAACAGTTAATTTAATTTAGAAAAAAACAACAACAAAAAAACAGCTAAAACCAACACATTAGGGAAAAATAAGATAAAACCGAAAATCTTTTTTTTTTTGTTTTTTTGTTAAATGTGCTGGTTTTAGTTGATTTTTAGCTGGTTTTCCCTAAATGTGCTGTCTTTGCTAAATGAACTGGGTTAAGCTGTTTTTTTAGCCTTTCTTTTGCTAAATCAACTGGCTTAAGCTGTTTTTTTTGTTTGTTTGTTTTTTGTTAAATTAACTAGTTTTAGCTGGTTTTGTATCTTTTTTGCTAAATCGTCTGGTTTTGACTAGTTTTAAGATTTTTTTTTACTAAATTAGCTGATTTTAGCCGTTTTTTGGCTTTTTTAAATAAATCAAGTGGTTTTAGTTTACTTTTAGCTGGTTTTCCCTAATGTGTTGGTTTTGGCTGGTTTTTAGTTGTTTTTCCCCAAAATAACCGGTTTTAAATGGTCTTTGCTAAATGAACTTGTTTTAGCAAATTTTAGCTGTGTTTGTTAAACAGGTTTGCTAAATAACTGGTTTTAGCTGTTTGTTTTTTTTCCGAAATTAACTGGTTTTAGCTGGTTTTTCGCTACATGAACTGGCTCAAGCTGTTTTTGTTAAATCAACTGGTTTTAGCTGGGTTTTAGTTTTTTATGCTAAATTAGCATAAATGAACTCATTTTAGCTGGTTTTTCTAAATTAACTGGTTTTAGCTGTTTTTTAGAGTTTTTTTTAATCATCTGATTTTAGCTGGTTGTAGCTTATTTTTAGCTGTTTTTTCATAAATGTGCTGGTTTTAAGCAGTTTTTTAGTGTTTTGTTTGTGAAATCAACTGGTTTTAGCTGGTTTTTAGCTTTTTATGCTAAAATAGCTAATTGATGGTGGGGTTTTTTGTAAATCAAGTAGATTTAGCAGTTTTTTTGTCAAATCAGCTGATTTTAGCTGGTTTTAGCTGTTTTTTCCATTAATGTGCTGGTTTTAAGCTGTTTTTTAGTGTTTTGTTTGTGAAATCAACTGGTTTTAGCTGTTTTTTTTAGCTTTTTATGCTAAATTAGCTGATTTTAGTTATTGTTGTTTTTTTATAAATCAAGTGGTTTTAGCAGGGTTTTTATTTTTTGTGAAATCAACTGGTTTTAGCTGTTTTTTTAGCTTTTTATGCTAAATTAGCTGATTTTAGTTATTGTTGTTTTTTATAAATCAAGTGGTTTTAGCAGGGTTTTTATTTTTTGTGAAATCAACTGGTTTTAGCTTTTTTTTTAGCTTTTTATGCTAAATTAGCTGATTTTAGTTATTGTTGTTTTTTTATAAATCAAGTGGTTTTAGCAGGGTTTTTATTTTTTGTTAAATCAGCTAATTTAAGCTTATTTTTAGCTGTTTTTTCTGTAAATGTGCTGGTTTTAAGCTGCTTTTAGTGTTTTTGTTAAATCAACTGGTTTTAGCTGGTTTTTAGCTATTTATGCTAAATTAGCTGATTTTAGATAATTGTTTTTTTTATATAAATCAAGTGGTTTTAGCAGGAATTTTTTGGTAAATCAGCTGATTTTAGCTAGTTTTAGCTTATTTTTTTTTCAATAAATGTGCTGGTTTTAAGAAGTTTTTTCTAAATTAACTGGTTTTAGCTCAGTCAACTGGTTGTAGCGGGTTCTCGCTTTTTACCTGGTTTTTAGCTTTTTTTTGTAAAATCAACTGGTTTTATCTATCTATCTATCTATCTATCTATCTATCTATCTATCTATCTATCTATCTATCTATCTATCTATCTATCTATCTATCTATCTATCTATCTATCTATCTATCTATCATTCTTTTAAAACTGCTAAGTTAAAACTTAACTATTTCAAACTGAAAACCTTCAAACTTCAAGCTTTTAAAACGTTCTGGCTAAGTTTGCTAAAGTTTGTTTACAAACCTTTTTATCTAATTTTAGTTCGGAATGGAATTGCATTTCAGCACATTAACGTCAAATATAAGTTACTAAAAAATACTATCCAGATAAATGCTGACTCAGCGCATATGATATGCTTTTTTTGTTTTCAGCTCACAACGTGTTCATTCTTAACCTGTCATGCCTCTCAGGTGTAATTTAAGTCTTTGGCGTGGGCAGGTGAGAGAAAAAGAGGGTGTTCGAGATGTACTTCTGCTGCATTATCATCATCTAATGTCACTCGGACCCCTCCTTGCGTATCTTGCGTGCTATAAGAAATGTGATACTCATAGGCATGTTGCCACAGGCTGTACATATATAATCAGAGACAAGGTGAAAGGTCATCCAGCATACCTTGGAAGTGGAACATAGCTGGCATTTCTGTCATTTTTGAGTTATTGGAGAATGTTGGCGTAGAGATACAGAAAAGTATTTAACTTATTACCAAAACCTATTTTCTGTCTGTTCAAATACTTGTCATTCTCTCTAGCACATAAAAAATGTCAAATATGCTGTCATAATCCATTATAATCATCTTTAAAAAGCATACTTTTCCATTCAAAATCTGTTTAATCAGAAACTTTTTAATAATACAAGGTTTTGGTACAGAGTTAACATTCAGTTTGAAACATCCTTGAAAATTTGCATTGGACCATTTCTAAAAAAAAATCATTAAAGGAAGGAGAGAAAGTATATTTTAATGGCTAAAACATACCTGTAAAATATTTTCATTATTTTTCTCAGGATGTGTGCCATATTTATTTTTCCTTGTGCATTTGTCACTATACATGGACTCACACAGGGAGGTTTTCACTTTTCTTTCACGGGGCAGGAAGAGCATGTAGCAATGCCTCTGGGTCACTGCCTTTGACCTCCATTTGTAACCTCTCCATAGCAACAGCAGATGACATGCAGCTCAATTAACCTTCAGCGGTTGCTGGTTAACACAGTGTAGGACTTGATTTTCTGTAGAATACGTCCTGGGTTTATTTTATTATTTTATTTTAGATTTTATTATTTTATTTATTTATTTTTTATATGTAATCTCATTTTTAATTGTGTTTTGTGTTCATTTTTGTTTTATTATTTTATTTTTAAATTTAATTTTAAGCCTTTTTATTTATTTTATTTTATTTATTTTTTTATTTGATTTAATTGTTTTCATTTTTATTTTATTTTAAAATGTAATTTAATTTTTAATTTTGTTTTGTTTTCATTTTTATTTTGTTATTTTTTATTAAATTATTATTATTATTATTATTATTAATTGATGCAATTTTTTATTTTATTTGTTTTAAATTAATTTAAATCTATTTTTTAATTTAATATTTAATTGTGTTTTTTATTTTATTTATTAATGTCTAAATGTAACTTATTGTTTAATTGTTTTTTAAAATATTTTATTTAATTGTATTTATTTTTAAATTTAATTTAGATTTGTTTTAATTTATTTGTGTTTAATTTAGTTTTTTAAATATTGTTTTTATTATTTATATTTTATTTTATTTTATTTTGTTTTTATTTTATTTTAGCTATCATGAAGCATCATTCCAGGTGTTTTTTATTTTATTTTATTTATTTATTTATTTATTTTTTGAGGCGAAAAAACTTCAGTTGAAACCATAATCATGATTTGTGACGTCTTGATTTTTTATTTTATTTGTTTTTAAATTTATTTAATTAGATTTGTTTCTAAATTTAATTTGTTTGTTTTATTTTATTTTTTATTGTATTTCTTTTTACATTTATTTTATTTTATTATTTTTTTAATTTAATTTAATTTTGTTTTGTTTTGTTTTGTTTTATTTTTTTATTTTATTTCATTTCATTTAATTTATTAAAAAATATATTTTATTTTATTTTAGCTATCATATAATATTGACATTATTCCAGGTTTTTTTTAGTTTGAGAAAAAAAACAACCATAATCATGATTTGTGACAGATGTCTTGATCATAAAATCTTCAGACACCCTTGAAAGGCCCTCTGATCTGGCATATCCAAGACCGTGGGTTAATTTTCCATCTGTTCTGCCACTGTAAAAACTGTAAAAACCAAGTGTGAAATTCATATTTCACAGATGGCATCAGGAAAAACAATCAGAGCCACGTCTAGTGTATTCTATAGCCAAGGATCTCTCACTCCTGTCACATATTTTCAGCAGTGGGCTCGTAATATACAAACTGGATCCAAAAATGAACATTTGCCACCACTTTATGCCAATTTTAACTGCCACAAACCATATTTTAGGGTTAAGAATTAAAGGCTTTTCACAGATTTTACCTTTTTGAATTTTGCTGAAAACTTTCTTATTAAAAAGCTTAAAGTTCACCTTTTGTGTTCAGAGCTTATTTTGCTTTTCAGTATGCAAGGCAGTTACATCCTGCATGGAAAAATGGTTTCAAGATTAGACAGACGAATGAAAGGCTGTGCCTCAAATGTGTTTATGTAACAACTTGTGCCTTGATAGGAAATAAAACGGCGGAACCATTTTCATGTGAAGGCGACAGACGGTTTGCATGTTTGCATTAAACACACACATGCAAATTTATCTTCATGCTACATAGCAATCTTACAAAGCCTCTCATTTCCATAAAGAAATGTTATTAGCAATATGCATTCAGGAACTTTTGATGAGAGTTTCTAGTCTGTTCAAATGTTTATTTTATGTGTTTTTAAATTCATTTGATTTATTTGTAAATATAATAAAATTTTTAATTGGGTTTTTATTTTTTTTATCATTTTAAATTTAATTTTGTTTTAATTTTTCTCTTTTAAAAAATATTTTTATTTTATTTTTTATTGTGTTTTAAAATATATATTTTATTTTATTTATTTTTAAATTTATTTTAATTTTGTTTTGTTTTAATTTTTAGTTTATTTTATTTTAGCTATCATATAATATTGACATCATTCCACGTGTTTTTATTTTGAGAAAAACCATAATGATTTGTGAAAGATGTCTTGATCATAAAATCTTCAGACACCCTTTAAATGCCCTCTGATCTAGCATTTCCAAGACAGTGGGTTTTCGATGAGAGTTTCTAGTCTGTTCAAATGTTTATTTTATTGTTCTTAAATTTATTTTGTTTATTTTAAAGTTTAATGTAATTTTAATTGTGTTTTTATTTTTTATATTTTAATTGTTTTTTATTTTTATATTTTATTTAGTTTTAAATTTATTTTAATTTTGTTTTAATTTTATTTTATTTTAGCTACCATATAATATTGACATAATTTATTTTTAAATTTAATTTAATTTTGTTTGAATTTTTATTTTTTACTGTTTAATTTTTTTATATTTTATTATTTTATTTTATTTAAAAATTTATTTTAATTTTGTTTGAATTTTTATTTTATTTTAGCCATCATATAATATTGACATCATTCCAGGTGTTTTTTTAATTTTGAGAAAAACCATAATGATTTGTGACAGATGTCTTGATCATAAAATCTTCAGACACCCTTTAAATGCCCTCTGATCTAGCATATCCAAGACAGTGGGTTTTCGATGAGAGTTTCTAGTCTGTTCAAATGTTTATTTTATTGTTCTTAAATTTATTTTGTTTATTTTAAAGTTTAATGTAATTTTAATTGTGTTTTATTTTTTATATTTTAATTGTTTTTTTTATTTTTATATTTTATTTAGTTTTAAATTTATTTTAATTTTAATTTTGTTTTAATTTTATTTTATTTTAGCTACCATATAATATTGACATAATTTATTTTTAAATTTAATTTAATTTTGTTTGAATTTTTATTTTTTACTGTTTCATTTTTTTATATTTTATTATTTTATTTTATTTAAAAATTTATTTTAATTTTGTTTGAATTTTTATTTTATTTTAGCCATCATATAATATTGACATCATTCCAGGTGTTTTTTTAATTTTGAGAAAAACCATAATGATTTGTGACAGATGTCTTGATCATAAAATCTTCAGACACCCTTTAAATGCCCTCTGATCTAGCATTTCCAAGACAGTGGGTTTTCGATGAGAGTTTCTAGTCTGTTCAAATGTTTATTTTATTTGTTTAATTTTTTTTTAAATTTAATGTAATTTTTAATTGTTTAATTTTTTTATATATATTTTTTAATAATTTAATTTGATCTCTTTTAATTTTTTAATTGAATTTTTATTGTGTTTTATTTTTTTAATTATTTAATTATTTTATTTATTTTTTAATTTATTTTAATTTATTTGTATTTTATTTTATTTATTTATTTTAATTTTATTTTAGCTAAATTTTAATTGTGTTTTAATTGTTTTATATATTGTTTTACATTTAAATTTATGTTATCTCTTTTAAATTATTTTTAGTTTATTTTTTTATTGTGTTTTAAATTTTTTATATTTTATTATTTTATTTATTTTTAAATTTAATTTAATTTAAATGCCCTTTAAATGCCCTCTGATCTGGCATATCCAAAACAGTGGATGAAAGTTTATAGTCTGTTCAACTGTTCAAAACACCATTACAGCCTTGAAAACAACTGAACAATGCATCTAAATGATTCAACTGAGTACTATGCTGAAACTGAAAATATCATTCTTGATATTTTCAAAAGCTTTGTTTGATGAGAAAAAGATGACCTTCTGGATATTTCACAGCTGTCCCGGAGAATGTTTCTGAAATGCGGGATGGTCTTTTGTGGCATTATTGTCCGTTCCAAACAGATGGAAAGTAGAAGAACTGTAATAGCCAAAGCTATGAAGGACCCCAAAGAGAATCAGAATGAACATCGGACAAACAAATTCCAGAAAGCTAAATCTGTCCTGCAAGAAGAGAAAGAGCGAGGGAGCTGTAATATGGAAGAAGACGGAACAAAGATGTCTATTGTCCTGACTGTGCAGACTGGCCCGCGTCCAGGTGTGTGCGGCCCGCTAAAGATGGCGTGAAGGAGCTCATTCGGGGCGTGAAACAAGCTGACCTTTACTCCCGTCTCCTCTGAATAAAGATACATGCTGCTGAGCTTCAGACTTAAAATGACTTGGAAACCATTGGTTCCTAAAATTAAACACGTAAGAGCCAATTGACTTTAAATGACAATTTACTTAACTGTCCAAAGCATTTTACTTCCCATTTGATGCTGTCATTGTAGTGATCCTGGTTGCGTTTATGGCATTTAAATGTAAGAATAAGAATTCATAGCAATATTTTAATTTTAATATATAATATATAATATTGTGTTGATTATGGTTCCAACATCCATCCCAAATGATGTTTAAATATGATTTAGCATTAGCTACAATTGGCGTCCAATGTGCCATACAACATTTTTTTCTTTTTGTTAAATTTTTTTTTTTTTTTTTTTTTTTTGGAAAAAGGCTACTTATTACAAAAAAAAACCTCTTTTGTGAATAAATATATTTTACTTAAATAAATTTTAACTTATTACTTAAATATTAATATGTATACATTTTTATTTTGTATTATTTGCTTTTTTATTTTGGTAATATTTATTTATATTTGTATGTTATTTATTTTATGTGGATACAGTATATACTGTTTGACTATGAAAGCCCGTTTCAACTGCTGAGTAAAGAATAAAAAATTTAACTGCGACATTTTATCGTACAGTTCTGACTTTTTTTCTCAGAGTTGTGTGATATAAACTCAAAATTGCGAGTTATAAAGTCAGGATTTCGAGATAAACTCAAAATTGCGAGATATAAAGTCAGGATTTTTCAGGATTTAAACTTGCTATTTTGAGAAAAAAAAAAGTCAGAATTGCGAGATATAAACTCAAAAATTGCAATTCTGACTTTATAACTCATTTTATCTTACAAAATGTTGACGTTTTTTTCTTAGAATTGCATGATATAAACTCAAAATTGTGAGTTATAAAGTCAGGATTTCGAGATAAACTCAAAATTGCGAGATATAAAGTCAGGATTTTTCAGGATTTAAACTTGCTATTTTGAGAAAAAAAAAAGTCAGAATTGCGAGATATAAACTCAAAAATTGCAATTCTGACTTTATAACTCATTTTATCTTACAAAATGTTTAAGTTTTTTTCTTAGAATTGCATGATATAAACTCAAAATTGCGAGTTATAAAGTCAGGATTTCGAGATAAACTCAAAATTGCGAGATATAAAGTCAGGATTTTTCAGGATTTAAACTTGCTATTTTGAGAAGAAAAAAAAAGTCAGAATTGCGAGATATAAACTCAAAAATTGCAATTCTGACTTCATAACTCATTTTATCTTACAAAATGTTGACGTTTTTTTCTTAGAATTGCATGATATAAACTCAAAATTGTGAGTTATAAAGGCAGCATTTTGAAATTTGAGTTTGAGTTGAAATATTCAGACTTCTTTTTCTCAGAATTGTGTAATATAAAGACAAAATTGTGAAAAATTTAGTTTTAAATCAGGATTGCAAGATTTAAACTCCCAATTCCAAGTTATAGTCAGGATTGTGAGATTTAAACTCGCAATTTTGAAAAAACAAAATCAGAATTGAGAGATATGAACTCGCAATTCAGCCTTTTTTTCTCTGAATTGTATGATATAAACTCAAACTTTCAAATTATAAAGTCAGGATTGCAAGATTTAAACTTGACTTTATAACTCGAAATTGTAAGTTTATCTTTCACAATTCTGACTTTTTTTCTTAGAATTGTGTGATATAAACTCAAAATTACCAGTTTTAAAGTCAGGATTCTCAACTGAAACATACAATTTTGAGAAAAAGTCAGATTTGCAAGACATAAACTCGCAATTTTGACTTTACAATTCTTCCCATAAATGACTTTTGTCAGTGCAATAAAAGACACAAAATAAATAAATTAATAAATAAATTCCCTTTCCCCAATATGTCTATTGCTACACTGTAAAAAAAAAAAACTATTTGTTAAGTCAACTTAAAATAATCTGTTACCCTGCTGCCTTAAAATTTGACTTTCAGTCAACTCAAATAAGTTTAATGAGTTTACTTAAAATTTTAAGTTGTACTAAGTGACAACTTAAATATTTGAGTTGACGAAAATACAAAATTAAAAATTGGTTTGTCAAACTTAAAAGCTGGGTAAAATTTTAAGTTGAATCAACTCAAATATCTAAGTTGTCACTTAGTACGACTTAACAGTTCAAGTTTTCAACTTTTCTGAGTTGACTGAACTTAAAATTTTGAGGCAGCAGGATAACAAATTATTTTAAGTTGACTTTAGTGTAGTGCATTAAAAGAAAATAAATAAGTGCCTAAATAAATAAATAAATACCGTATTTAATTAATTAATTCCCCTTCCCCATAAATGTCCTTTGGTAGTGCATTAAAAACAAAAATTGCTTACATAAATGTTAACAGATTGTATTAGCGCATACAAATTTTATCAATTTGCCAAAATGTAAAAGAGTTACAAGCTGCTATTAAAGTGTGTTTGATTTAACTCTGCTTATCTGTACATCTTTCAAATGAAATAAATTCCACCCAATCAGTGTTAAAACCAACCTATAATTAAAATCTATTTCAGTGTTGATTTATATGCATCTAACTGATTTAAAATTATATGAACTATAAATATAAACTCGCAATTCTCGCAATTTCTCAGAATTGTGAGATATAAACTCAAAATTGCGAATTATAAACACATTCTGAATAAAAAAGTCTCAATTCTGAGACATAAACTCAAAACTGCAATATGCAAACTTGCAATGGCAAGATAAAAAGTTGCAATACCTTTTTTTAATTATTATTATTCAGTGGGGGAAACAGGCTTCCATAGTGGACTATTCTGTGAACCATCTTGGTAATTGCATGGGAATGTTACTTTTATCTATGCAAACAAAGCTTCTATTTACTTGTTTGCCAAACATTTCAATAATAGATCAAATATGTCTGAAAACATAAATATTGAGCGTGAATTCCTCCCATTAAGTTTTTTCAGCAAATGATACTATATTCTGGTTCTGGTTCTCAGCAGAGGACACAGGGTCATACAAGTTTTGTAGCACTTTTTATAGGTCAGATTGATTCTGTGTGGGTTGAACTTTTCGAGAGGTTGTGTCGGTTTGACATGTGGCGTGACTGTTTAGCTTTTTTGACTTAGGTTAGTGAGAAATAGGTTTCTGGGAAGGGTGGATCATATGATATCATATGATCTTTCTGTTTTGTAAATATAGCAGATGACATGTGGTGGTTAAAGCCTTGTGCTGGAACTGAAAGGTTGCAGATTGAAACCAAAGATGATAAAAAGAAAATTCTGTCAATACCCACTCAAGTATTTCAAAAACATTAAAAGCTTCCGAGAGCCTGAGAATAATACCACAGTTAATGCATAAAATTAAGCTCCTCCATCCAACACAAAAGCCGACAGAGGAAGGTATAAATGAGATCCCCTCCAGCGTGTTCTGAAAAGCTTGTTTGTTTGCTGCGAGGCTGTTTGAGTAGTTGTTCTGCCGGAGAGCGTCCTATTCATATGGATGGCATCATTATCTGCCTCTCCAGATGGAGCGAGTGCACCATGACGTAGATGTTTGGTTTGCTGTGATGGTTTTGTATGTGGGCCTCATGCTGAAACATGTGCAGAGGATGTGGAATCAGACTTGTGCATGTGGTTTCCCCTCTGGGCAAACATTCTTTTTTCTGTCGGGATATTTGGAGGGTGTATGTACACACGCAAAAGCGCGTTAAATCAGTTAGATGCGTATAAATCAACACTGAAATAGATTGTAATTATAGGTTGATTTTAACACACTGATTGGGTGGAACGTATTTCATTTAAAAGATGTACAGATAAGCAGAGTTAAATCCAATACACTTTAATAGCAGTTTGTAACGCTTTTACATTTTGGCAAATTGATAGTGATAAAATTTGTATGCGCTAATACAATCTGTTAACATTTATGTAAGCAATTTTTGTCTTTAATGCACTAACAAAGGGCATTTATGGGGAAGGAGAATTAATTAATTAAATACGGCATTTATTTATTTATGTACTTATTTATTTTCTTTTAATGCACTACACTAAAAACTATTTGTTGAGTCAACTTAAAATAATTTGTTATCCTGCTGCCTTAAAATTTTAAGTTCAGTCAACTCAGAAAAGTTGAACTTGAAATATTAAGTTGTACTAAGTGACAGCTTAGATATTTGAGTTGATTCAAGTTAAAATTTTACACAGCTTTTAAGTTTGACAAACCAATTTTTAATTGTGTATTTTTGTCAACTCAGATATCTAAGTTGTCACTTAGTACAACTTAAAATTTCAAGTAAACTTTTTAAACTTATTAGAGTTGAGCGATTTTTGACCTTTAATGCACTAACAAAGGACATTTATGGGGAAGGGGATTTGATTAATTAAATACGGTATTTATTTATTTATGCACTTATTTATTTTCTTTTAATGCACTACACTAAAAACTATTTGTTGAGTCAACTTAAAATAATTTGTTATCCTGCTGCCTTAAAATTTTAAGTTCAGTCAACTCAGAAAAGTTGAACTTGAAATATTAAGTTGTACTAAGTGACAGCTTAGATATTTGAGTTGATTCAACTTAAAATTTCACCCAGCTTTTAAGTTTGACAAACCAATTTTTAATTTTGTATTTTTGTCAACTCAGATATCTGAGTTGTCACTTAGTACAACTTAAAATTTCAAGTAAACTTATTAAACTTATTTGAGTCGAGCAATTTTTGACCTTTAATGCACTAACAAAGGACATTTATGGGGAAGGGGAATTAATTAAATACAGTATTTATTTATTTATTTTCTTTTAATGCACTACACTAAAAACAATATGTTGAGTCAACTGAAAATAAGTTGTTATCCTGCTGCCTTAAAATTTTAAGTTCAGTCAACTCAGAAAAGTTGATCTTGAAATGTTAAGTTGTACTAAGTGACAACTTAGATATTTGAGTTGAATCAACTTAAAATTTTACCCAGCTTTTAAGTTTGACAAACCAATTTTTAATTTTGTATTTTCATCAACTCAAATATGTAAGTTGTCACTTAGTACAACTTAAAATTTAATTTAATTAATTAATTTATTTATTTATTGTCTTTTTGCATACTAACAAAGGACATTTTTGGAAAAGGGGAATAGATTTATTTATGTATTTATTTATTTATTTATTTATTGTAACAAAATACATTTATGTGGAAGGTTAATTAATTTATTTATTTAGTCTTAATGCACTAAAAAGGACATTTATGTGGAAGGGGAATTTATTTATTTATATATTTATTTATTGTCTTTTACTGCACTAACATTATTTAATTAGTTAATTTGTTTGCTTATTTATTTATTGTAAAATACATTTATGTGTGTGAAAGGAGAATTAATTTATTAATTTATTGTCCTTTAAGGCACTAACAAAGGGCATTTATGCAAAAGGGGAATTTATTAATTAATTAATTTATGTAAATGATTGCTATTAGCCAGTGCAAAATATTTACATTATCACTCAATGATTGATTTTTATTTTTTTTTTTTTTTTTGGATACAATTTTTTAGTAACATAAAATAATAAGTTAGACAACTTTACAGCTCAAATAACATAACTTTACTGTTCAAAGTGCTTTAATGTTGATAAAAGCACCATGTTTTTACATTGACATGGTCTGAGATGCCACTGAAGGTGAGAACAACAGGTTTGATTTTTTAGAAATATGAATAAATTACACATTTGATACTGGAGATTTTTATAATCAACTGCCAACTGTTTTGTTTATAGTAATTTATTTAATGCAGTATTCGGAAATAACTTGATGCTGATTAGTCATTCTCAGCATTTGCATAATAATAGTAAACTGTATCATTGACCATTGGACCGGGCAACTGATTTTCTACATGCCAAATTATGATTCTCAACTATAAGGCTCATCAAAGGACTACACAAGGTCATGAAAGGTTAATAAGCCAGCGCTGTCGAAAAAAAGTTTACTGAAAAGTCCCCCTGAGAGCAGAGAGACAGTGTTTTCCATCTCTCATGTCTAATAAGCTCTCACAGGTCTTTTGAACAGTGGGAGTCGGTGAATAATGAAGAGTTTTGCAGTTTATTTTAAAACCGGCTGCTGTTTGAAACAATCCAGGGTTTTTCTCTCACAAAACTTCCTGAACTCCCACTTACAGTTTCTCACAACTCTCCGCATGCCATAAAACTACATCTGACAGCTGAATTATCATTTAGTCTGTCCTAGAATATTTTTAAACCCTTTATTTTCCGATCTGAGGCCTATTGTCTTCAAAAGACGACACTGATGCCCCCAAGTGGCCATATACAGCAATAACGTCACAGATGATATAGCACTGCAGATATAAAAATGGCTTTTAAATATTCATCAAGGCAATACTGTGCGTGTCGTACACTCGTTTCTAATACTGGATCGATAATTATGCATATCCATGATGAGAATAAAACGAGCTGTGGGAATATTAGTTCTAATGGCCTGAAGGAATCAATATGGCTGAGATCTTTATGTCTTGCTGTACATCAGACTGCAAGATTCTGATTTGTAGTTTTGTTTTGCTCTTTGTCATCCACTGTTATTGCTTTATTCATGTCTTTTGAAAACTACAGCAGGTCTTCTCATGGGTCCCAGGAATGATTACAGTGTAATTGACAGAGACTGTTGTTGGACAAATTTTATAGTTTATTATTTCTCTGAGAGCCAAGGCAATAAAATCTCCAAATATGATTAGATATTTGACAGGATTCCCTGGGCGCCTGATGAATGAACAGCAATTTTACAGTACCACAGTGCCATTATTTTCTTCAGCTGTATTTGTGTTACTTGGTGTGAACCTGTTCGGACAACCCTTGTTAATGCTTGATTGAAGAATGATGACAAAATGGCCATTTTCTGATAATTAGTTTGGCTGGATTAGGTTTATTAAATCCTACACACGTCCACTCCCATTGGAATGAATGTGAATCATATTAGCGGGTATTCTAGACCTCTTATGCTTGCTCTGGGCTTGGGAATCTTTTCGTTGCCTTGCTGTCTATGCAAGCTTTTGGATTTAATCTAAAATGTCTTAATTAGTCTTCCAAATATTAACAAGGTCTTACAGCATTGGAATGATATGAGGGATAGTGATTAATGGATGCACTAACCCTTTAAATGATTTGTCAGACTGAATTTAGACTGTCCATTGACATTTATCTGTACATTTTAACAGGCATGGTAGAGCTCTGTGTGTTAATTAACCTAGCAGGAGAGGAAACCATGGCAACTGAATAAGTCAGTCCAAAACCCAGTCAGTGGAACGCCGTCGCCGCCTTCATCCTTATTTGCACCTCAGTCGTTTTATGTTAAAAAATAGCTTTACTTCGGAGCCTACAATATATTGAGTGTTCAATCATTGAGTGAGTCGCACCTCGTTTGTCATTCACCATCCAAAAGGTCAGGAAAAAAACGACCCGAACTCTAGAAAATGAGAGACATCCATCATTATAATATCTGTGAGTTCTATCAACGTATAAACTGATGCTGTAAGTTTGTCCTCGTACACAGTTAAGTTACAAAGTTTTCTCAATTTGATCAGATAAATGATAAATGAAATGACAAACTTAATAGTCTGCGTAAAATTGAAAATAATCATGGCCTGACTAGTGGCTTGACTAATGACTACGCAGCAGGAGTAGCAACTGGAAAGACTGTTGTTTTAGTATATTTTGATGAACTCTTTTTTTATGGGTAGTTTGGCATCACATCTTTTTAGGCTATTCCATTCTTTTCTGTTGCTTTTGCATGTTTGGTTAAGTTTGTTCTATTCAATTCCATTCTATTTTATGCTGTTATGTTTGGATAGATTTGCTTTGTGCTATTCTATTCGATTCTGTTGTTATGTTTGGTAAGGTTTATTTTGTTCTATTAAATTCTATTCTGTTCTA
Source organism: Garra rufa (assembly GCF_049309525.1). Classification (NCBI taxonomy): domain Eukaryota; kingdom Metazoa; phylum Chordata; class Actinopteri; order Cypriniformes; family Cyprinidae; genus Garra; species Garra rufa. Next base: position 34,335,833 of record NC_133379.1, read on the forward strand.
TTCTGTTATGTTCAGTCAGGTTTGTTTTGTGCTATTCTGTTCTATTCTATTCTATTGTATTCTATTCTTAAGTTTGGTTAGGTTTGCGCTGTTCTATTCTATTGTTATGTTTGTTGATGTTTTGTGGTATTCTATTCTTTTCTATTGTCGTGTTTGGGAAGATTTATTTTGTGCTATTCAATTCTATTCTATTTTATTCTGTTATGTTTGGTGAAGTTTGTTATGTGCTGTTCTATTATATTCTGTTATGTTCAGTTAGGTTTGTTTTGTGCTATTCTATTCTATTTTATTGTTGTGTTTAGTGAGGTTTATTTTGTGCTATTCTATTCTATTCTGTTCTGTTCGATGAGGTTTGTTTTGTGCCATTCCATTCATATTTTTGTTTAGGTTTGTTTTGTGTTATTCTATTCCATTCTATTCCATTCTATTCCATTCTATTCTATTCTATTCTATTCTATTCTGTTGTTATGTTTGGTTAGGTTTGTTTTGTTCTATTCTATTCTATTCTATTCTATTCTATTCTATTCTATTCTATTCTATTCTATTGTTATGTTTGGTGAGGTTTATTTTGTGCCATGTAATGCTATTCTATTCTATTCTTATGTTTAGTGAGGTTTGTTTAGTGCTCTTCTATCTTGTTCTATTCTATTGTTATGTTTGGTGAGGTTTGTTTTGTGATATTCTATTCTATTATGTTTGGTGAGGTTTAGTTTGTGCTATTCAATTCAATTATTTTATGTTATGTTTGGCGAGGGCTGTTTTGTGCTATTCTATTCTATTCTTTTATGTTAGGTGAGGTTTGTTTTGTGGTATTCTTTTCTATTCTGTTGTTATGTTTAGTGAGGTTTGTTCTATTCTATTCTATTTTATTGTTTGGTTAGGTTTGTTTTGTTCTATTCTATTCTATTCTATTCTATTCTGTTCTGTTGTTATGTTTGGTGAGGTTTTGTTCTATTCTATTCTATTCTGTTTGGTGAAGTTTAGTTTGTGCTATTCAATTCTATTCTGTTATGTTTTGTGAGGGTGTTTTGTGCTATTCTATTCTATTCTGTTATGTTCAGTTAGGTTTGTTTTGTGCTATTCTATTCTGTTTTATTCTATTTAATTATATTATGTTTGGTGAGGTTTTGTTCTATTCTATTCTAATGTTTGGTTAGGTTTGTTTTGTTCTATTGTATTGTATTGTATTGTATTCTATTCTATTCTAATGTTTGGTTAGGTTTGCTTTTTGCAATTCTGTTATATTCTATTCTGTTATGTTTGGTGAGGTTTTGTTCTATTCTATTCTAATGTTTGGTTAGGTTTGTTTTGTTCTATTCTATTCTATTCTATTCTATTCTATTCTATTCTAATGTTTGGCTAGGTTTGCTTTTTGCCATTCTATTCTATTCTGTTATGTTTGGTGAAGTTTAGTTTGGGCTATTCAATCCAATTCTATTCTGTTATGTTTGGTGAGGTTGTTTTGTGCTATTCTATTAATTCTGTTATGTTCAGTTAGGTTTGTTTTGCGCTATTCTATTCTATTCTGTTTTATTCTATTTAATTATATTATGTTTGGTGAGGTTTATTGTGTGCTATTCAATTCTATTCTAATGTTTGGTTAGGTTTGCTTTTTGCAATTCTGTTCTATTCTATTCTGTTGTTATGTTTGGTGAGGTTATGTTCTATTCTATTCTATTCTATTCTATTCTATTGTTGTGTTTGGTTAGGTTTGTTTTGTGCAATTCTATTCTAGTTTACTCTGTTGTATTCTATTGTAGACAAAAAATCCATAGACTTGCATGATGGAATCTTTAAATTAACCAAGATTCTTTTGTTTGGTTTGTTGTGTTTTGTTCAAGTTTATGTTGTTCTATTATTTTGTTTTAGTGTGTTTAGGTTTATGTTATTTTGTTTTGTAGTGTGTTTGTTGAAGTTGTTGTAATTCCCCCCAGTCTGTTCTATTCTCTAGAGAAGTCAAATTTCATTTTTTATTAAGTTTTTCATATATATAAGGTAATCTAATTTTGAGGAGATTATGTGTGATTATTCAGCAGTGCAGTGTTTATCTGTCACCAATTAGTTGAGATGGAGTTAATTATCATTCCAGTGACAGTGATGTCAGAAGCACCCCAGAGACACTGACCTCAGTGAAGATACAGCCTTGCCATATCCTCTGACTAATTAGAGACATTTTAAAACTGTGGGTTTTTCAGGAGAAAACTGATGACTCTTCACATTAGCCTGTCAAGCCCGACTGCCTTTACTGTATGAGGTCTGAAAGCAGGACTCAAATTTGCACCTCTGCTGAGAGATAATGCTCTGGGACAGAAAATAAACGAACTTTAGCTATCATAGCACAGTGTTACAAGATATTTGACCTTCACAGTAAACACAGCACAGCCATATGCCTTGTGCTTGTGTGTGTAAATGATATACCTGATTTTACAGTTGAGCTAAAAGCTTAGTGTTTTATTTAATCTCACAGAAGCAGCGTACAAAATGAATCACTGTGCACTTTTGTGCTTCGATTTCTTTCACTCTGCTTCTGAACCCCTCTGGCTCTGGGCAATTTGCTCAATCGAACGGTTATAAATTACATTTAGCACAGAATACGTATAAGTTCGCTCTCATGCACTGCTGCTGCTATAGTGTTAGAAGTTTTCCTGTAATGCAGTTCAGAGTTCTTGTTTACCATTTACTATTGTTAGTAAAAGAACAGCAGTGTTGTCCAGTCAGATCAGCGTTTCTTTAATGTTGTGTTCTTGTTTTGGCAGACATTGAACATTTTGTTTGCCCTGTCTAATTTGATGGGTTCCCCCTGTTCTTCTAACTTTATTTATGGGCCCTTCATGTCAGCATGGTTCATATTTATCTATGCTTGTGTCTATTATAAATAGAGCTGAGATGGCTGAAATGAGTTATAGCCTGGTATATTAGCATGAACCGAGGCAGAAAGTAGCCTAGATTATGTCTAAATATATTGTCTATCCTGTGAATTATATTTGCATGTAATTAAAGAGATAGTTCACCCAAAAATGAAAATTTTGTGATTAATTACTCACCCTCAAGTTGTTCCAAATATATAAGACCTTCGTTCATCTTCAGAACACAAATTAAGATATTTTTGATGAAATCCGAGTGCCCTGACAGCAACGCAACTACCACGTTCAAGGTTTCTGAAAGGTAGTTAGGACATTGTTAAAATAGTCCATGTGACATTAGTGGTTTCAGTGAAATCCTTTTACATTCAAGTCCTATCGTAATGTAATGCAAAAGTTATCTGCCTAATTAAATTAAATAGCCTCAGGTACTGTATATGAACCTCTCTCGGCTTGTTTCCGCAGGGCCGAGTCTAACAAAGCGAGTCTGATATTTCTCATAAAGGTGGATTTTCAGTTTTATCTATCTTGGTTTTCTCAACCAACTTTATTTATTGCAATCCGTCGTCAACAGCAATATCTCACTCTGGTATGATTTGTAGGTTGAGTTGCTTATAAAATTCATCCTTTTGACTCTATACATTGAATCTGCTTTGATAAAGTAATTGAACACCACAGTCTATCATCTTTATGTCTCTTTCAGCGTCTTCACATAAATCTGTCAAGTGCCATTAAAAGCATTGTGTTTGAAACGAGATCCCATTAGTAACATTATCCAACTTAAAACATTGCTCTTCTACTATTAAAAAAATGTACTAAATTTAAACTACTCCAAAAAGAACAAGTAAGTGTTTTATCATTAGGGGCCAAGCACTGAAGGTTCTTAGGCGCCTGTTTTATCCGTTAGTTTTCTTCTTATTATTCTTTATTCTTTCTTCTTCCTCTCTGGAAGTCTTTGGCAGCCCATAGAACTGCTTGCAGAATTTGGCACACAGATAGAGGATAGTCTCAGTATTAACCATAACAAATTTGGAGTCTCTATCTCAAACTCTGTAATGCCACCAGTAGACCAAATTTCTGTTCATATTTCTGCTAAACTAAGGCTATTTAAAAGCATCACCTATGTGTCAAAAGATATAGCAATTTGTCATTTTTGTTTATAATTTCTGACCAGTTCGACCAAAAATCACAAGACTGATCTCATAAGACTTGGAGCAACATATGGATCATTTTGAATTTTGTAGTAAAATGCTGTATTTTTCCAAATGCCTTAGCGTATTGTTATGAATCTTATACAACTGCTTGTGGGAAAGTTATGAAATTTGGCACATGGATAAAAGTCAGCTTCATCATTAACCACAACAAATTTGGAATCTCAAACTCTTTAGCACCACCAATAGGCCAAAATTGCACTCATATTTATGCTAATGACTTTTTTAACCGCAAGGTCTAGAAGCAAAATTCTTTTTTTTTTTTTCAAATTCCTTGGCTCATGCCAAGTCGAAATCCTTACCAAAACGTACATTTCTACTAAATTTCTTAAGTTTTGAATTTTCCAAATTAACTACTTTATCAAACTCATCCTGGGCTGCGTTTCCCAAAAGCATCGTAAGCTTAAGTTGATCGTAGCTCCATTGGTTTCAATGGGTCTACGATGTACTTAAGCTTACGATGCTTTTGGGAAACGCAGCCCTAGATGGTTTGTCCAATTTACACCAAAATTGGCTCAAATCATCTTCAAACTGGCCTAAAGTTGTCAAAAGCTTTTTGATGTAACAAACTGTTATTAAAAGCGTGTTAACAAATTTGACATAATTTGCACAAAAATGGACATGAGGCTTTATCTCCACAATGCTTTTAGCGGAATCAGACCGAACTTTGTACTTCTTATATCTAGCATGACCCGGGGACACGTGAGTAGAGCCACCTACTGTTCAAAAGATATAAAAATTGTACATTTTTGTTTAAAATTTCTGACCAGTTTGACCGAAGATCACAAGAGTGATCTCGTTAGAGTTGGAGCGACATATACATTTACATATAGATTTATGGACCATTTTGAATTTTGTGTTAAAATGCTATATTGTTATGAATCTTATAGAATTGCTTGTGGGAAAGTTATGAAATTTGGCACACTGATAGAGGACAGTCTCATCATTAACCACTGGTAGTTTGAAATCTCTAACTCAAACTCTGTAGTACCACCAAGAAGCCAAATTTGCTCAATGCTTCTGTTAATAACATTTGAACTGTAAAGTCTAAAGGCAGAATTCTTTTTTCTATTATTCCTTGGCTCATACAGAGTCAAATGCATGCAAAAAATGTAATTTCATATGGTCAAGATCTTTTGCAATTTTGAATTTTCTGAAAAATCTACTTTTTTTTCGTCCTAGATGGTTTAGCCTATTTTCAGCAACATTGATCATCTTTCAGAGCATTCTGGCAAAAAGTTATCACAGGCTTTTTGATATACCAAACCATATTTGTAAAGTATGTTAACAATTTTGACGAAGTTTGTGCAAAAATGGACTATATTTTCGCAATGCTTTAGCGGATTCTGACCAAACCTAGTATGTTTTATAACAAGCATGACCTGAGGGCATGAATTTCACATGTGTTCCAACACAGCACCACCTACTGGTCAAAATATATAAAAATTGAAATTTCTGCTAATAACTTCTGGCCATTTTGGCCAAAAATGATAGGATTGGTCTGGTTAGATTCAGAACGGCATACCGAATGAAACAATACCTAATTTTCTTCTGTCTGCCATTTTAAGCATGGACCGTTTCGAATTTTGTTGTAAAATCCTTTATTTTTTAAATGCTTTAGCATATTGCTATGAATCTTATAGAATCGATTGACGTAAGGTTATGAAATTTTCCAGCAAGATTGTCAGATATTTAGCACATAATGAACAGACACACGCTATTTAGTATGTGTAGTATGTAAATGATTAGAATGAAAAAAGTTAAATTAAATTAAATGTGAAGATTTGCCGTAGTGAGACTAAAATAGTAGTAAAACGTTTTAACAATCTTTGTTTTATTTACTACTTCGAAAAACAGTGTATTCTAGTCCAAACGAAAAACAGTGTATTCTAGTCCAAACGAAAAACAGTGTATTCTAGTCCAAACAGCATGGATGCAGTGATAAAGCAGTTTTTTATCTTTTCAGATGTCCATTCAGATCCTCAAGCATTGAAGCTCAAACTTCCATCAATGGATTCACCCTAATTAAGAAACAGATTGAAGAAAAGCCGTTTCGGCCCCAGCTGCGAAGGCCGACGTCTGTCTGTGTGTGTTCGCTTATTTCTCTGAGCTCTCCTGTTGTTTTCATTCTTGCGTTCAGTCTGTTTTCGGGCCTCTGAAGTGTGTGATTGATGGCGGTCATTCATTGAATCATGTTGTCACGCAGCGTGTTTTCCTCGTCCCCTCATCTCTCACACTGTAGCCTGGGGGACAGAAAGAAGAGTTTGTACTTGATTTGTTTCATCGTTCACTTCATTCAAGTCTGATTAATCCCTTGTCTGTCTCCTCTCTCAGTCTTGGTCTTTTATAAGCTTCTGGTCTCGTGTGAGAGCTGTCATGGCTCCAGGAACTGATATTTCTTCAGTCAAAAGTGTCTGCGGTGGTGCCGATAGCACAGTCTCGGATGTGATGGAGAACAGTAGCTCAGGGACAAATCAGGGATTTATATCACAGACTCTTTCTCAATAGACTCTGTGTGGGTATCAGTAGGGCTCGTGCTGATCTGAGACCTGTTTGCTGATTCTTATTAAAAAGTTTGGAAAATGACTGGTTTCGTTTAGGTTTAGAGTGCTTGAGTTTTGAATATTTTCCAGGAAACTTTGTTTTTCTAGAAACATCTACAGAAGAAAGATAATACTATATTTGAAAAGAAAATGTTATTGCATATTATCAGCACAGCTGTTTCTGGTTTGAAATTGTGACCACTCATGTCTAGTAAACTATATAGGAAAAAGCAATCGTAGCACAGAGAAGTCAGAATCAGTTTGTTCTGCTGTATATGGTTCATTCTCTCATATGCAGCATTTGAATGTCTGGTTCATTCTAGTGAATCAATTCGTTCTGCTGTGTATAGTTCTTTCTCTCATATGTAGCATTTAAAAGTCTGATTGAATTTAGTGAATCAGTGTGTTCTGCTGCATATGGTTCTTTGATTTAATCTAGTGAATCAGATTTTTTTTCTGTTGTATATGGGTCTTTCTCTCATATATAGCGTTTAAAAAGTCTGATTCATTTTAGTGAATCAGTTTGTTTTGCTGTATATGGTTCTGTCTCTCATACATAGTCTTTGAATGTCTGGTTCATCCTAGTGAATCAATTTGTTCTGCTGTATGTGGTACTTTCTCTCATACGTAGCGTTTAAAAAGTCTGATTCATTTGAATCAGTTTGTTCTGCTCTATATGGTTCATTCTCTCATATGTAGCATTTGAATGTCTGATTTAATCTAGTGAATCAGTATGTTCTGCTGGTTCTTTATCTCATATGTAGCATTTGAAAATCTGATTCATTCTAGTGAATCAGTTCATTCTGCTGTATATGGTTATTTGATTCATTCTAGTGAATCAGTTTGTACTGCTGTATATGCAGTAGTTCCTTCATATGTAGCGTTTGAAAATCTGATTCATTCTAGTGAATCAGTTTGTTCTGCTGCATATGGTTCTTTGATTTATTCTAGTGACACAGATTTTTTTTCTGTTGTATATGGGTCTTTCTCTCATATATAGCGTTTAAAAAGTCTGATTCATTTTAGTGAATCAGTTTGTTTTGCTGTATATGGTTCTGTCTCTCATACGTAGTCTTTGAATGTCTGGTTCATCCTAGTGAATCAATTTGTTCTGCTGTATGTGGTACTTTCTCTCATACGTAGCGTTTAAAAAGTCTGATTCATTTGAATCAGTTTGTTCTGCTGTATATGGTTCATTCTCTCATATGCAGCATTTGAATGTCTGGTTCATTCTAGTGAATCAATTCGTTCTGCTGTATATAGTTCTTTCTCTCATATGTAGCATTTGAATGTCTGATTCAATCTAGTGAATCAGTGTGTTCTGCTGTATATGGTTCTTTCTCTCATATGTAGCATTTGAATGTCTGATTCAATCTAGTGAATCAGTGTGTTATGCTGTATATGGTTCTTTCTCTCATATGTAGCATTTGAAAATCTGATTCATTCTAGTGAATCAGTTCATTCTGCTGTATATGGTTATTTGATTCATTCTAGTGAATCAGTTTGTACTGCTGTATATACAGTAGTTCCTTCATATGTAGCGTTTGAAAATCTGATTCATTCTAGTGAATCAGTTTGTTCTGCTGCATATTGTTTTTGTATTCTAGTGAATCAGATTTTTCTGCTGTGTATGGGTCTTTCTCTCATACATAGCGTTTAAACTGTCTGATTCTTTCTAGTGAATCAGTTCGTTCTGCTGTATATGGTTCTTTCTCTCATAATGAGCATTTGAAAGTCTGATTCATTCTAGTGAATCAGTTCGTTCTCCTGCATATGGTTCTTTGATTCATTTTAGTGAATTCATTTTTTCTGCTGTGTATGTTTTTTTCTCTGTCATATGTAGCATTTGAAAGTGATTCATTCTAGTGAATCAGTTCGTTCCGCTGTATATGGTTCTGTCTCTCATACTTAGCATTTGAGAGTCTATTTCATTCTAGTGAATTAGTTTGTTCTGCTGTATGCTTCTTTCTCTCATAATGAGCATTTGAAAGTCTGATTCATTTTAGTGAATCGGTTCTGTCTCTTATACATAGCGTTTGAAAGTCTGATTCATTCTAGTGAATCAGTTCTGTCTCTTATACATAGCGTTTAAAAGTCTGATTCATTTTAGTGAATCAGTTCTGTCTCTTATACATAGCGTTTAACAGTCTGGTTCATTTTAGTGAATCAGTTCTGTCTCTTATACCTAGCGTTTAAAAGTCTGATTCATTTTAGTGAATCAGTTCTGTCTCTTATACATAGCGTTTAAAAGTCTGATTCATTTTAGTGAATCAGTTCTGTCTCTTATACATAGCGTTTAAAAGTCTGATTCATTTTAGTGAATCAGTTCTGTCTCTTATACATAGCGTTTAAAAGTCTGGTTCATTTTAGTGAATCAGTTCTGTCTCTTATACATAGCGTTTATAAGTCTGGTTCATTTTAGTGAATCAGTTCTGTCTCTTATACATAGCGTTTAAAAGTCTGATTCATTTTAGTGAATCAGTTCTGTCTCTTATACATAGCGTTTAAAAGTCTGATTCATTTTAGTGAATCAGTTCTGTCTCTTATACATAGCGTTTAAAAGTCTGATTCATTTTAGTGAATCAGTTCTGTCTCTTATACATAGCGTTTAACAGTCTGATTCATTTTAGTGAATCAGTTCTGTCTCTTATACATAGCGTTTAAAAGTCTGATTCATTTTAGTGAATCAGTTCTGTCTCTTATACATAGCGTTTAAAAGTCTGATTCATTTTAGTGAATCAGTTCTGTCTCTTATACCTAGCGTTTAACAGTCTGATTCATTTTAGTGAATCAGTTCTGTCTCTTATACATAGCGTTTAAAAGTCTGATTCATTTTAGTGAATCAGTTCTGTCTCTTATACATAGCGTTTAAAAGTCTGATTCATTTTAGTGAATCAGTTCTGTCTCTTATACATAGCGTTTAAAAGTCTGATTCATTTTAGTGAATCAGTTCTGTCTCTTATACATAGCGTTTAAAAGTCTGATTCATTTTAGTGAATCAGTTTGTCATAAATTGTCCTTTTTCTTGTGTTGCATTGGTATGTTTGATATACTCAAGAGAATTATTTCTTTAGGATGATTCTTGTATATAAACACAATAAATAAATAGATTAATCATGTTATAGTGTGTTGAAAATGCTGAGTAAAGTTTTGAATGGCATTTTTGTCAAACCTGCATGAACACTTTTATTATTCAGCTCAGGATGTATGTCAGGAAAGTTGGTCTGGGGTGAGATGAACCTATGCAGGCAGGTTCTCCTGTTCTCTTGAGATTTTTTTTCCTGAAATGAGAGGAAACTCAAATGCTTTCTGTCATCACAAGCTCTCACACACCATAAATACCCTCTGATGTGTATTTAAGTTCACTGGACTCGTCTTGGCAGAGGAAGTGGTGATATGAGCTTTATTTTCCCTCACATCTACATGTCAGCCATTTTTACTGAGTGTTTTATGATTTCCAGATGTCAGAATCACCTTAAGTTGGCTGGCCTTGACCTCAGGAATATTGTCTTTATGTTCTATTTTGAAAGCAATATAATTTGAACACTTTAGCTTGAAGCTTCTTTTGGACGTAAAATATACTTTGCTACAGATACATACAATATTCTCTAGAGACGACAGGAATGTTTTAATAACAGTTCTCACAGAGGCGATGCCATCAGCCAGTTAGAATGATGTACTGATGAATATTCATGAACACACATCCTTAGGTGTTTATGGTCTGATACAAAAAAATTAATGCAGAAACATTCGATACATTAACACTTAAAAGCTCTTTTTTTCCCACCAATAAACAGGGTTTTAATAAAATTTGAGTTTAAATAAGGTCATACAATTTCCAAAATTGTCATATTGGTCTGTTGCAGTGTTAAGTATTATTGATGCTTTTATAGTTTTTATTAATATTTTGAATTAAATATTATTATTATATTTTCTTTTTAATTTTAAATAAAGTTTTAGAAATTTTTGTTGTTTATATATAGTATATATATATATAGTTTATATATAGTTTTTCTATTTTTTTAGTTTCTTTTTAAAATATGTCTTTAGATTTTATTATGTTTTAGTTTATAGTTTTAGTTTATTTATGAACAGGATTTATTTTTTTAAATGACTATATATATATTTTTTTGTTTTAGTTTATTTGGTTTATTAGTATTAGCTCTGTATCTTAGTTAAAGTTTTAGTAATTTTCTGGGGTTTTATTAGTTTTTTATAAATACGTCTTTATAGTTTTAGTTTTAAGTTTACTTATTGAATAAAATATTTATTTGTTAAATCTCTGTTAAAATTGAGTATTTTCAATTTTTTAAGAATATGCATATAGTTTTTAATTTATTTTTAGTTTTTGTTTATTTATGTATTTTTGAATAAATTATCCTCTAAAAAGATTTCAATTTATGTTTTTTTTTTCATTTGTATTATTTTTTAAAATTATGTCTATATAGTTTTTAGTTTAAGTTTTTAGATTTAGTTTATTTGTTTAGCTCTGAAAAAACTATTTATAAATCATAAATTATCCACTAAATTTGTAAATTTCCTTCCTTAAATATCGTCACCTTAGAATTATAAGGTTCTATCTGACATTTTTGTCAAAATTGAGTTGTTCACATATTCTTATTCTTTGACAACTTATTTACATTATTTGATGTTTCTTTTGTAAGCTGTGTACATTTTGGGCCTTTTTTTAGAAAACAAAAATGGTTCTATCTACAGAAGTCTATGGAATGCAAAATCTTTGAAGCTCAATATCTCGAAAGTGCTCAGAATGCAGATAGAACTTTATAATTCTAAGGTGACGATATATCAAAACCAAAACTTCATTTTTGATTAGTAATTTGCATTGCTAAGAGCTTCATTTGGACAACTAAACAGGATTTAAATGTATGACTTTGTATTTTTTATTTTCTTTTAATGATATCTATATTGTTCTTAGTTTAAGTTTTTAGTTTTAATTTATTTATTTAGTTCTGAATAAATTATCCTTTAAACGTGATTTCAATTTATGCTTTTTTTCATTTTTATTATGTTTTTCCATTTATATTATTTTTTTTAATTATGTCTATATAGTTTTTAGTTTAAGTTTTTAGATTTAGTTTATTTGTTTAGCTCTGAAAAAACTATTTATAAATTATAAATTATCCACTAAACAGGATTTAAGTTTATGACTTTGTATTTTTTATTTTCTTTTAATTATATCTATATTGTTCTTAGTTTAAGTTTTTAGTTTTTAATTTATTTATTTAGTTCTGAATCAATTATCCTTTAAACGTGTTTTCAATTTATGCTTTTTTTTCATTTTTATTATGTTTTTCCATTTATATTATTTTTTTTAACTATGTCTATATAGTTTTTAGTTTAAGTTTTTAGATTTAGTTTATTTGTTTAGCTCTGAAAAAAAACTATTTATAAATGATAAATTATCCACTAAACAGGATTTAAATTTATGACTTTGTATTTTTTTATTTTCTTTTAATTATATCTATATTGTTCTTAGTTTAAGTTTTTAGTTTTCATTTATTTATTTATATCTGAATAAATTATCCTTTAAACATGATTTCAATTTATGCTTTTTTTAATTGTTATTATGTTTTTTTCCATTTTTTTTAATTTTTGTATTATGTCTATATAGTTTTTCGTTTAAGTTTTTAGTTTTAATTTTCTTATTTAGTTCTGAATAAATTATCCACTAAACAGGTTTTTCAATTTATGATTTTGTAATTTTTCTTTTCTTTTAAATATATGAATATTGTTTTTAGTTTTCATTTATTTATTTAATTCTGAATAAATTATCCACTAAACAGGGTTTTAATGAAGCTTAAAAGGAAGAGTTTAATTAAAGCATTTTATTTGTTTTTGCTGAATCATGGATTCGGAAGGTTATAGAGGGAAACTGTGTGGTACTTCAGGCCTTTATCTAATATATCTAAAGTTGTGAGTGGGCTCTTCCTTCGAAGGAAATGATTGATGCCACCCGAGATTGAAAACAGCAGCCGCAAAAACACGAGGGAACAGCAGATATCCCAGAATGCTCTTGGTGTGGGATATGTCTTGTGTGCTCAGCGTGATTGAAAAGACAGAGGAAAGGAAAATGAGTTTGCCATTGTTCTGTCTCTCTCAAGGTCTAGTTCTTTCTGTCTTTCTCACTGGGCTTCTTTCAAATCTTCAGCTCTGTGAAGTAAAGCTACAGCCACAGACAGACCTGAGGCCATAAAAACACATCTTAAGTAGGTCATTCTACCATAAGATTCAATGGCTGTGGTGTTTCTCAATACATTATCAAAATTATCGATTTTTATTTTATGCCAAAAATCATTAGGATATTAAGTAAAGATCATGGTCCATGAAGATATTTAGTAAATTTCCTACCACAAATATATTAAAACTTAATTTCTGATTAGTAATTTGCATTGCTAAGAGCTTCATTTGGACAACTTTAAATGCGATTTTCTCAATATTTAGATTTTTTGGCACCCTCAGATTCCAGATTTTCAAATAGTTGTATGTCAGCCAAATATTGTCCTATCCTAACAAACCAGACGTCAATGGAAAGCTTATTTATTCGAATTTATAAATTTCAATTTAAAAAAATTTATCTTTGTGACTGGTTTAGTGGTCCAAGGTAACAAATTTGCTCAGAGGGTAAAAAAAAAAAAAAAAGACTACGGTCTCATTTTTGTTGATATTATAGTTTTTTTGGTGAATATTTTAAATTAGATTTTATTTTTATTATTTATTTTCTGTTTTCATTTTAATTTTAGTTGATTTTTTTTGTCTTTCTACAATATGTCTCTAAAGTTTTATTTTTATTTTTTATTAAGCTTTAGTTTTTAGTTTTAGTTTATTTAGCTTTAGTTATTTAAACTTAGTTCTTAAACGAAAATGCCAAAATGTTGCCTTGGCAATATAATATTTAGTATATTATTTTTTACTATATTTTTTTATATTATTATATTTCATTTTATTTTTAATTTAGTTTAGTTTTAGTTAAAATAAGGTCATAAAAGTTCGGAAATTGTAATGTTGGTCTGATGCAGTGTTAAGTATTATTACTAAGCAGTTATAGTATTTATTTATATTTTGAATATATTTTCTTGTTAATTTTAGCTAAAGTTTTATTAATGTTTGTTGTTGTTTTTATTATTTTTTTTATGTCTATATAGTTTTTATTGTGTTTATAGTTTTAGTTTATTTTATTGTAATTTTTCAGTTTTTGTCATTTTAATATTTTTTAAATATGACTATATTTTTGTTTTAATTAAGTTTTAGATTTTAGTTTATTTATTTAGTTGAATAAATTCTAAACTAAATACATGTATTTGTCTGTTTTTTTCATAATTCATTTTTTAAAATATCTATATAGTTTTAGTTTTTAGTTTTAGTTTATTTACTGCATAAAATATTAATTTGTTCTTGTTAAAGTTTTATTTTTATTTTTGTCTATATAGTTTTTATTTTAATGTTTTAGTTTTAATTTATTTATTTAGTTCTGGTTAAATTATCCACCTAACAGGATTTCAGTTTATCCATTTTTATTTATTTTCTTTATTATGTCTATATAGGTTTTAGTTAAAGTTTTTAGTTTATTTATTTAGTTAAATAAATTTTACACTAGATACATTTTTATTTGTTCGGTCTCTTAGTTAAAGTTTTAGTAATTTTCTGTTGTTGTTTTTTATTTGTTTTCATTTTTTATATGTCTCTAATATAGTCTTAGTTTTTAGTTTTAGTTTATTTACTGAATGAAAAATTAATTAGTTCAGTCTCTTTGTTAAAGTTTTAGTATTTTTGGTCAGTTTTATTAGTTTTTGCGTTTTTTTAAATAGGTATATTGTTTTTATTAAGTTTTGGTTTTTAGTTTTAGTTTATTTATTTAGTTTTGAATAAATTATACACTGAACAGGATTTGAATTTAGGCTTTTTGTCATTTTTATTATTTATGTTTTAATTATGTCTATATAGTTTTTAGTTCAAGTTTTTAGTTTTAGTTTATTTATTTAGTCCTGAATAAATTATCCACTAAACAGGATTTCAATTTATGTTTTTTTTTGTCTTTTTTGTCTGTATAGTGTTTAGTTAAAGTTTTTAGTTTTAGTTTTTTTTAGTTCTAAATAAATTATCATTTCTATTATTTTTTAAAAATATATGTCTATATAGTTTTTAAGTTAAAGTTTTTACTTTTAATTTTTTTTTTTTGTTACTATTTTATTTTATTTTATTTCAGATAATATTCAGTTCCCAGTAATGGTTTTATTTATGTATTTATTTTTTTAGTCTTTAACAACAATAACCCTTGTCTGCTGATGTCACAATAACAGCATAAAAAAAATGTATTTAGATTTATTTTCACATTCTGAATAATGATTAAATACTACCAAATATAGTATAATCCACTATTATTTTCATTGTTTTGCAGTGCTTACAAACACATGAATTTCTCATTGTAGAACTGTCTGAAGGCTGAATTTGGCTTCTATTATTCATCCAGCAGGATGAAATGTGTGTTTGTGTTTCTCAGTCAGAATTACATCGCACATTTCTGGTGTTTCTCCACAGATAGAAGATTTTGGCATCGCAGTCAAAGCTAAACAGGGCTCAGACGTCACTGCATGACACTGACTGCATGATTATATTCTAGAGATATACACCAGGCTCTCAGAAAGACACTTTAGTAGTTCTTAAGGTCAGTAATTAGTGAGTGAATTTCACTTAAGGTGAGAGGTCAGTAAGTGTGTGTGTGTGTGTGTGTGTGTGTGTGTGTGTGTGTGTGTGTGTGTGTGTGTGTGTGTGTGTGTGTGTGTGTGTGTGTGTGTGTGTGTGTCTACAGATGCCAGAGACAAAACAGGAAACACTTACATAACCTGGTAACGGAGAGGACGTTTGGCTGTCATAGCAAACTTCTAGCCCCTCTAAATATTCTTTCTGCCTGTCTCAAACACACCAGGACAGATCAGGTTAAGCATTTACATTAAATTTACCTTCGACATCTATAGTTCATGTGTAAGTGAACACAGTGTTGACACTCTAGGGAACATTCTAGACCTGTTTTGCGCCCCTGACATATCCAGCATAGCAGATATAAGCGGAAGAAGACACATGGCGGTCGCACACAGAGTGCTTTTCACACAGTGTCAGCGACCTAAACTGTCACAGACTGTCATTGACTGCTGGGTCAGTGGATGCTGAAGCTATTTGGGTAACGTTTACGTAAAGGAACAGTCTTTATAAATCAACCTCATGTCATTTCAGAAACATATAACATTAGTAAAAAAACGTATTTGCGTAGAATGAGTGAATGGGGACGGATGCTGCTAAGCTCCAAAAATGACATTCATTCATTTATTCATTCATTTGTGCACTCATGCATTCATGCATGAATTAATTTATTGTAAACATTTATTTATGTATTATGTATGTATTTTTTTTAATCAACAAATACATACATGTTAAATATTTATTTTAATTAATTTGCACATATTAATTTAGAAATACACAATACATATTCATGTATTTTGTTTTTATTGACATATGGGGATGTATTATTTATGTACCAATCAATAAATACGTTAAATATTTATTTTAACTTAATTATATTGATAATTATGTTTTTTTTTCGATTTATAATTATATATATATATATATATATATATATATATATATATATATATATATATATATATATATATTATTTATTATTTATTATCTATATATACATACATGTGAAATGTTTAAGTTAACTCATATTTATTTCTCTTTACAATTCTATCAGTTTATTATTATCTATATATTTTTTATGTCTGCATGTTAAATTAAATTTGTTATAAATAATACATATTAAATATTAATTTGTTTATTTATGAATACACAATACATATTTATGTATGTGTATATTTATTGTTTTTATTAACAAATATATATGTTGTATTATTATTTATTATTTATTTATCAATAAATGTTTTTATTTATTTTTGTAACTACTTTTAAAAAAAATATTTGTTTGTTTTATTAGTAATTATATTATCAATATGACAAATATAATATATTGTTTGAGTACATGTATTTAGGTGAATATTTAAATATTTGGTCAAAATATTCAAAACTAAATATTTTTTATATTTTAAGATTAATAAATTATTCATATTTAATTCTATACGAGTAATAAATAATTAATAAAAAATATATATTTTTGTATTTTAATAATTAATTCTTTAAGAATATATATTTTATAAATATTTTTAAATAATTATAAAATGTTACAAATTATTGAAAAAATATAAAAAATATATTAATATAATATTAATGAAATACGTAAAGTATTGCACATCTAATGATAAATAGTATAAAAAATAATATTCTTCTATTTGAAAGTCTTATTGAAAGGTCTGCATTTAAGTATTTTGTTCTTGTTAATAAATATTTATATATGTGGTTGTAATATTCATTTATTTTAGTAAATACATACATATTTAATATGTATTTTTTATTTATTTATGCATGTTTGTTAAATATTTATTTTTCTAGTAATTACATTAATTTATTTTTAAGTACACAGTAAATATTTATTTAATTAGTTATATATTTATTTATTTTATTATTGTTTTTTTATTTATTTTTTGTAAATATTGGTTTATTTTATTACTAATTATAATATTTATTAATTAATAAATAAGGTAAATATTTATGTAATAATAAATGTGTACATAATAAATATGTATTTTTTCATGCATGAATTTTAAATATTTATTTTTGTTTTTGAAATTTATTTGATTTATTATCGTTTTTTTGTATATATTTTTAAATATGTTTATTTTATTATTAATTAATTAATTATTTATTAATAAATATATGATAAATACTTATTTATTAATAAATATGTACATGGTAAATATTTGCTAATTAACCTAAAAATCATTATTCTCTAAAAATCCTGGTCTCCACAAAATTGCATGTGAAGACATGTCACAAAAAAAAAACACAAACAAAATACATTAACTACTTTTATTATGCTTTTCTGTCATTTTTTTCTGTCATTTTCCCATTAGCAAAAAAGCATCCACACCATTCCTTTCAAGCAGATTAAAGTTAAATTATCAGATTCTAAAAGCTTTTTACGGATCAAAGTGCAACAGGAAAAGAGTTTCCTCACTGTAGCGACCGGTAGCAGCTCAGTCTGTATTATAGAGCACGGTGAGGGGCCGAGCCGTTTGGCCGAGTGCCTGCTCTTCAATCGTCAAATTTACGGCCAGGCCGGGACCCCCAAGAGCCTTAGCGGCCGTGATTTATGAGCCAAGCTCCCCTGCTCGCCTTCCGCTAGATCGTCACAGTGCATCACTGAACACCGTCCGAGCCAAGACACTGCGCTTGACACCGCGGAAACTGTCCCGTCTCCGCACACGCAGAGAACCTGTTGACCGCTGATGCTCTGACGCCATAACTGATACTCGCAGAGACCGTTCAGGCGCAGCGAATATCATGCAGAAAGGAAATAAAAACAGAATGAGAGAAGAGATACCTTGAGAAATGCACAGATGAGAAGAGCAGGACGGATCTTTGTGTTCTTGGTGGGTCACGAAAGCTGGATAGATAGGGGTACCGTCCTGTCATGGACTTGAACTACAATCCAGGTGGGTGGCATGGAAACTGAACCTGTTTTATTGGACAAAACAGAAAGGGGAGGAGAATAAGTCAGGTTATTTGTGATGTGATTGCTTTGGTACTATTGTACTATTGCTACTTTAATAATACAGTTTATTAACAGGGTTCGTACAGATACTGTAAAATGAAATTCCAGAACTTTCAAGGATATTGCAAGCACTACTTTTTTGATTTTCAAGGACATCAATCAGAGATCTCACTTATCAAACAATGTCTACTCTTTCAAATTCTAAAAAAAGAGAAATAGATCAATAGTCAAGTCAAGTCAAGTCACCTTTATTTATATAGCGCCTTTTACAATACAGATTGTGTCAAAGCAACTGCACAGTATTTAAACAGCACAATAGTGTGTAAGTAACGCATTATTGTAACAATCAATTTTCAGTTAAAGGCAGTTCATCAATGAATTCAGTGATATC
>NC_133379.1:34355021-34430283 GCF_049309525.1 Garra rufa
TATCGAGTCATGCGACCACGGTAGTATCGAAAAAATTTGCTATTGCGGTACGACGGTATTTACAATACCGTTACATCCCTAATATATATATATAATTTTTTTTATTTAGATGTTTTAAAGTATTTATATATTTGTTAAATATATGTTTTATATATATTTGTATATAAAATATATTAGAAAAAAAATACATTTTTTTATGTTATATTTTTCAAATTAATTATATAGGAAAATATTTATATATATTTATTTTTTTATATACTATAAATTTGTATATAACATATATTAGAAAAAAATATAGATTGTTTTTTATTTATTATTTTTCAATTAAATTATATAGGAAAATATTTTTAATATATATTTGTAATATATAATAATAAGGAAAAATTTGACTTAATTTTAGCTTTTAACCGGGTATTTATTTACATATTTTTATAATAAATATATTTAAATTTTTGATGCTGTTTAAATCTATATCATATTAAATCAAACATCTAAATCAAAACATGCAACTGAAAAGTAATTCTCAAGAGATTTTTCACATTTTAATGTGTGTGTGTGTATATATATATATATATATATATATATATATATATATATATATATATATATATATATATATATATAATTTGTTTATATTGTAAAATATATTTTTTACTTACATTAAGATGTATTTGTACACTTATTTAATTTTATGTATATCTATATATAACAGTATTTTACGCTAAAATGTACAATATTTAGATAAATTAAATTTGATATTTTATAAATAATTTATATATTTAAATTAAATTACATAGATTACATTACATTAAATATATAATATACATTTGTAATATACAATGAAGTTGGGCTTAATTGTAACTTTTAAAAGGGCATGTATTTACACATTTTATATGGAATACATTTATTTTAATGCTATTTGTATCCTTTTTTACATTTTTTATATTAAATCAAACTATCAAAATCTAAAACTGAAAAGTCAGTCTCAAGAAAGGGATTTTTCACATTTTAGCATATTGTCCAATGCACATGAGTTTTTTTTCTAGCCGTGATTTATTTTCCTCGTACGTCTTGCTTTCCTCAGCAGTTTGTGTCTGACTAGTTTCTTTTGGCTTTTTGGTTCCTCTAGGGCACCATTTTCCTACCTGGCAACAGAGTCACCGAACATCCCAGCAATGGGGATGAAGGCGGAAAGTTCCTATTTGAAGTCATCCCAGGTAAGGAGAAAGCTTTTTTTTTTTGGTACCGTGTCTGTTTTTGCAATGCAGAGTTTCTTAAGCTTTCATGATGGGACCGCAATGACCTCACTTGCTGTGCAGAGGTCTTCAAAGACATTCATCAGAGCTAATGAGAACAGATCGACGCTGGGCACCTCACTGACAAACACAGCTGAATCCTGACACTCCAGACACAACATATCACAGGAAATCTGTGTCATTTTAGTGGAACGCGCTCTTGCATTTGTAAACAATGCTCATTTATAAATCTTCCTGGCATCTTGTCATGTAAACCAGCCCGTGTGTTTTCAAATGGATCTCTCTTTATCCAAGTCTGTGGGTAATTTGTTTTCTCCCAAATGTAGTTCAGTGATGAATGATGCTGGATCTGGCACCTGCTGTAATTAGTTTACAGATCACACTCTTCTCTCTGTCTCTCTTCGGGCTCTGGTTGTGTTTGGAGAGGGCTCAGATAAAACACAGATGTCCCTCTCGTGCGGTGGGTGATGAATCACTGAGGACAGATGAGTGCTTGAGGATCAACAGAACTGCAGCGCTACTTCCTGCTCAGTTCTGGGGAACACTCTGATAACATACACACCTGAGCTTCAAACTAAATAAATGAGTGAAACAGACATAACACAGACACCTGCTTTCCAACAGCTGGAACTGTGGTACCACACACTCATACCACACTATATCAACATGTTATATTCGGCCTGCAAGATTTGGCCATCTCAAAGTATTGCGGTTGTAGAACTCACTTTTTCAGACATTTTTTTTTAATTTAAAAATAATGATATACATAAAAGCCTGTTTCCGCCGGTGAATAAAAAGTCAAAAAAGGTAATTGCAACTTTTTATCTCACAATAAAGTCACAATTCAGACTTTTTTTCTCAGAATTGTAAGTTTATATCTCACAGTTCAGACTTTATAACACACAATTGCGACTTATTAAGTTATTTGTGAGATGTAAACTTGCAATTCTCAGAACATCAGTCTTTTTTTTCCCGCTCAAAATTGTATTTTATAACTTGCAATGGCAAGTTTATGTCTCACAATTCTGAGAAAAAAGTCAGAATTGCGATACAAATTTGCATTTGCGAGAAAAAAAATGTCAGACTTGTGAGGGTTTTTTTCAATTCTGTCTTTATTTCTCGCAATTGTGAGTTTGTATCTTGCAATTCTAATAAAAAAGGCAGATTTGTGAGTTTGTATCTCACAATTCTGACTTATACTGTAACTTGCAACTCTGAGTTTATTTCTCACAATTCTGAGAAGAAACGTCATAATTGCATGATGAAAATCAATCAAAAACATGTTTGTATCTCACAATTCTGACCTTATAACTTGCAGTTTTGAGTTTATTTCTCACAATTCTGAGAAGAAAAGTCATAATTGCATGATGAAAGTCAATCAAAAACAAGTTTAAAAAAACTCATTGTGAGTTTCATTTCACAATTGTGTTTTAGTTTTTTGCAATTGTGAGTTTATATCTTGCAATTCTGATGAAAAAATCAAATTTGTGAGTTTATAACTTGCAATTCTGACTTTATAACTCACAGTTCTGACTTCATAACTTGTTTTTCTCTCACTGAAAGCCATAATTGCATGAAAAAAGCAGAATTACAAGATACAAACTCACATTTGCAAGGAAAAAATTCATAATTTTTAGTTTTTAACTCGCAATTGTGTTCATATCTTGCACTTCTGATGAAGTCAGATTTGTGGGTTTATATCTTGCAAGTCTGATAAAAAAAGTCAGATTTGAGAGTTTATATTACAATTCTGATAAAAAAGTACGATTTATGAGTTTATAACTCACAATTCTGGATTTATAACCCGCAATTGTGAGTTTTTATCTCACAATTATGAGAAAAAGCCATAATTGCATGAAAAAATTATAATTATGAGATGCAAACTCACATTTGTGAGAAAAAAGTCATAATTGTGAGTTTTTATCTCACAATCCTGTCTTAGTTTCTTGCATTTGTGTTTTTATCTTGCAATTCTGACAAAAAAAGTCAGATTTGTGAGTTTATATCTTGCAATTATGATAAAAAGTGTATAATTTGTAAGTTTATATCTCACAGTTCAGACTTTATAACACACATTTGCGACTTAAGTTATTTGTGAGATGTAAACTTGCAATTCTCAGAACATCAGTCTTTTTTTTCCGCTCAAAATTGTATTTTATAACTTGCAATGGCAAGTTTATGTCTCACAATTCTGAGAAAAAAAGTCAGAATTGCGATACAAATTTGCATTTGCGAGAAAAAAAATGTCAGACTTGTGAGGGTTTTTTGCAATTCTGTCTTTATTTCTCGCAATTGTGAGTTTGTATCTTGCAATTCTAATAAAAAAGGCAGATTTGTGAGTTTGTATCTCACAATTCTGACTTATACTGTAACTTGCAACTTTGAGTTTATTTCTCACAATTCTGAGAAGAAAAGTCATAATTGCATGAAAATCAATCAAAAACATGTTTGTATCTCACAATTCTGACCTTATAACTTGCAGTTTTGAGTTTATTTCTCACAATTCTGAGAAGAAAAGTCATAATTGCATGATGAAAGTCAATCAAAAACAAGTTTAAAAAAACTCATTGTGAGTTTCATTTCACAATTGTGTTTTAGTTTTTTGCAATTGTGAGTTTATATCTCGCACTTCTGATAAAGTCAGGTTTGTGAGTTTATAACTTGCAATTCTGACTTTATAACTCACAGTTCTGACTTCATAACTTGTTTTTCTCTCACTGTTCTGACAAAAAGCCATAATTGCATGAAAAAAGCAGAATTACAAGATACAAACTCACATTTGCAAGGAAAAAATTAATAATTTTTAGTTTTTAACTCGCAATTGTGTTCATATCTTGCACTTCTGATGAAGTCAGATTTGTGGGTTTATATCTTGCAAGTCTGATAAAAAAAGTAAGATTTATGAGTTTATAACTCACAATTCTAGATTTATAACCCGCAATTGTATATTTTTTATCTCACAATTATGAGAAAAAGCCATAATTGCATGAAAAAATTATAATTATGAGATGCAAACTCACATTTGTAAGAAAAAAGTCATAATTGTGAGTTTTTATCTCACAATCCTGTCTTAGTTTCTTGCATTTGTGTTTTTATCTTGCAATTATGATAAAAAGTGTATAATTTGTAAGTTTATATCTCACAGTTCAGACTTTATAACACACATTTGCGACTTATTAAGTTATTTGTGAGATGTAAACTTGCAATTCTCAGAACATCAGTCTTTTTTTTCCGCTCAAAATTGTATTTTATAACTTGCAATGGCAAGTTTATGTCTCACAATTCTGAGAAAAAAAGTCTATTTTTGCGATACAAATTTGCATTTGCGAGAAAAAAAATGTCAGACTTGTGAGTTTTTTTGCAATTCTGTCTTTATTTCTCGCAATTGTGAGTTTGTATCTGCAATTCTAATAAAAAAAGGCAGATTTGTGAGTTTGTATCTCACAATTCTGACTTATACTGTAACTTGCAACTTTGAGTTTATTTCTCACAATTCTGAGAAGAAAAGTCATAATTGCATGATGAAAATCAATCAAAAACATGTTTGTATCTCACAATTCTGACCTTATAACTTGCAGTTTTGAGTTTATTTCTCACAATTCTGAGAAGAAAAGTCATAATTGCATGATGAAAATCAATCAAAAACAAGTTTAAAAAAACTCATTATTGTGAGTTTCATTTCACAATTGTGTTTTAGTTTTTCGCAATTGTGAGTTTGTATCTTGCACTTCTGATGAAGTCAGATTTGTGAGTTTATATCTTGCAAGTCTGATAAAAAAAGTCAGATTTGAGAGTTTATATTACAATTCTGATAAAAAAAGTACGATTTATGAGTTTACAACTCACAATTCTTGATTTATAACCCGCAATTGTGAGTCTTTATCTCACAATTATGAGAAAAAGCCATACTTGCATGAAAAAATTATAATTATGAGATGCAAACTCACATTTGTGAGAATAAAGTCATAATTGTGAGTTTTTATCTCACAATCCTGTCTTAGTTTCTTGCATTTGTGTTTTTATCTTGCAATTCTGACAAAAAAAAGGTCAGATTTGTGAGTTTATATCTCACAATTCCGATAAAAAGGTCAGATTTGTGAGTTTATATCTTGCAATTATGATAAAAAGTGTATAATTTGTAAGTTTATATCTCGCAATTCTGACTTTATAACTCGCAATCGCAATTTTTTTATTTGTAACAATTCTGTTTCTCGCAATTGTGAGTTTGTTTGTCGCACTTCTGATAAAGTCAGATTTGTGAGTTTATAACTCACGATTCTGATACAAAATGTCAGATTTGTGAGTTAATATTTCGTAATTCTGATAAAAAAAAGTCAGATTTCTCAGTTTATATCCTGCAATTCTTACTTTATAACTCACAGTAGCAAGTTTATATTACAATTCTGAAAAAAATATAATAATTGCACGAAAAAAGGTGGAACTGCAAGACACAAACTCGCATTTGTGAGAAAAAATGACAGAATTGCAAGTTTTTGTCTTGCAGTTGTGAGTTTATATCTCACACTTCTGATTTAAAAATGTAAGATTTGTGAGTTTATATCTCGCAATTCCTAGAAAAAGTCAGAATTGTGAGATAAGTCACAATTTTTTATTCAGTGGTGGAAACAGGCCATAATATACAGTATACTGCCAGTGTAAAATCCTTTTTGTAACCCAGGACATCTGAAAACCCTTAAATGTTGAATTCCTGTTTTCTCTTCCTCTGTGCTTAAATTGCACAGGAGCATCAGAGTAAAGTAGGTGTATTCTGGAAACTTGACGAATCATATGTTTCCCAGCAGTCAGAGTGTTTCTGAGAGGAGTGACAGCAGATGTTATCAGAAACAGACAATGATAGATCTGCTCTCAGGTGGGTCTGCGAGATCACATGACTATACGCTCTAATCTACCTGCTGTGGGTGGAGAGCAGACAGAGCGAAAACAATTATCTTGACAGCACTCAATACCAATAACAGTTTGTTCGCTCTTCACATCATTTATCTGTTTCTTGGCTGTGGGCATACTACATATTTTAAGTCTCCTGAGCTGTGAAAGAACATCCTGAATGATAAAACAGAGGATGATTTTTACTGTGATGTTCACATTATCTTCTTTGCTGGAGTAAGCCGTGTCTGTTGTCGTCTGTGTACGGTGACGCACGTGAGCACACTGTGTCTTTGTTTCCAGGCTTGTGACCTTGTAAGAAGGCAAAAAGCTAGTTTTAGGTCTTTGTAATTTTACTTTCAAAATCACTGCAGAGCCTTGGACCTTTATCTGCTGCGACACTGTGGCATTTGCATCAATAGGGCCTTTTTGCGGACTAGATTAATATGACACAGCTCATTGCCTACTGACCCTGTCATCACAATCTTTTTATTAGTCATGCCGGTAAATGCCACATTGTATCTGTCACCAAAATCATCACAAATGAGTTCCTATGTGCTGGCTGAGCAACTGCGGTTGAGATAAATGGGAACGCTAACGGATAGCTCCAGGTATTCCGCTTCTCTGGCCTGCGTGTAGAAATCCATCCTGTCCTGTGTTTCCCCCGCAGACAGCCGTGAGATTGTGCGTACTCTGTCAGAAAACAGCAGAAACAGAGATTTATAGCACGTTTTCAGCTCTTTGGAAGCGCAGCATGGCTCCAACTGTCCTGCCAGCTGACTGTGAAAAACCAGAGCCGTTGTTCAGCGTGTCAGTCTTAGATGAAGGCGTTTAGAAGTGATTCCATGCTTACGTGCACTTTTCCATACATTAGCCTTTTATCATCTTTATTCCATTTATTTCATTGTTCGTCTCAGCAGTATTCTGGAATATTTTAAGCATCAGTTTTTTGCTGCATAGGCTATGAAATCACTTGTCCTTGAAAAAGGCTTTTTGGAGGTAATGTTGTACAGCTCAGTTCATAAAAGAGGGTTGTTAAAAGTGCATTTAATTTCCTCTCGTCTTTCATAAATACAGATGGGAGTGTTTTGTGCAGGGATAACATGGGCTGAATTTCAATTTGGTTATCGTCATCTGTTAATTTAGTTTTTGTGTGTGTGTACCGTTGATTCAGAGCTGAAGCATGCACTTTTTTTTGCAATGATATACAACATGATGGGCAATTCTACTCTTTATTATAGGATAGCTTTCTTAAAGGTCCCATATTGTCAAAATCGAAATTTCCTGGCAAAGATGTGACGTCCGATCTGCTCAGTCACCGCCTTCAGTCACTACCCCGAAACAGTCACTCGTTTCGTTTTTGAATGAATCAGTGTTTTGAACGCACTGGCTAAATATTGAATCACTTATAAATTAATCAGCGAATCACTCATGAATGATTCTGTGTTTTTGAATTAATCATTTGAGCAAACAATTCAGTGATTCAAATACGGTCACTCGTTTCGTTTTCGAAATAATCAGTGTTTTTAACGCATTGGCTGAATGATTTATTGACTCACTCATGAAAATAGTTTCTTTTTTTTTTTCAACTAATCATTTGAGACAATGATTCAGTGACTCGTTCATTAATTAGCATTTTTGGACAATCGGTTGAATGAGCGTGTATCTCATTAACACAGTCATTTATCGCCACCTGCAAGTGTAACGATGTAACTGGAAGAAATAGTGTTATTTTGTATATCGTTTTAGTACTGCAGCTTCTGGGGGATATAGAATTATTAACTTGAGATTCACTAAATCACATACATATTCAGCTCACATTATAATTTGAGCAAATGATTCAAATACAGTTACTCGTTTCATGTATGTGTAAATCACATACATATTCAGCTCACATTCTTGAATTAATTTTTGACTGATACCACAGTTTGTGAGAATAATTGCTCTTATACAATACAAAAGGTCAATATGCAAGAAATTACTATTGAGAAACTTATATTTTAAACACAAAATTACAAAACTTAGCCTATACTTACAGAAATAGTTCCAAACGAAGCCAATAGCAGGATGAACCGAGCAAAATTGCGTTTCAGAATGAATCATCGGTTCTTGAATGAATCATTTGAGCAAACGATTCAATGATTCAAATACAGTCACTCGTTTAGTTTTGAATGAATCAGTGTTTTGAACGCACTGGCTAAATGATTTATTGACTCGCTCATGAAAATACTCACTTGTTTTGTTCCTAGTGTTTCTGAACGAATCGTTTGAGAGAATGATTTAGTCGCTCGCTCTTAAATTAGCATTTTTGAATCATTGGTTGAATGAACAGTTCATCGAATCTGAACACAATAATTTATCGCCAGCTGCTGGTGTAACGATGTTATTGGAAGAAATAGTGTTATTTTGTACCATTGTAGTACCATAGCTTTAGCGAATTATTGAGTACGAACTTGAGATTCATTGACACATTCGGCTCACATTCTTGGATTCTATTTTGATTTTGACCGAAACAACAGTTTGTGAGAATAATTGCTTTTATACAGTACAAAAGGTCAATAAACAAGAAATTAGTATTGAGAAACTTACATTTTAAACACAAAATTACAATACTTAGCCTACTTACAGAAAGTTCCAAACGAAGCCAATAGCAGGATGAACCGAGCAAAATTGCGTTTCAGAATGAATCAGCGGTTTTCAAATGAGCAAACGATTCAATGATTCAAATACGGTCACTCGTTTAGTTTTGAATGAATCTGTGGTTTAAACGCATTGGCTAAATGCTTTACTGACTCGCGCGTGAAAATACTCGCTTGTTTTGTTCCTAGTGTTTCTGAACAAATCATTTGAGAGACTGATTCAGTGACTCGCTCATAAATTAGCATTTTTAAACAATCGGTTGAATGAACGAATGAAATGTCTCTCATGAACACAATCATTTATCATCACCTGCTGGTGTAACAATGTTATCGGAAGAAATAGTGTTATTTTGTACCATTGTAGTACCATAGCTTTAGCAAATTATTGAGTACGAACTTGAGATTCACTGACGCATTCAGCTCACATTCTTGGATAAATTTTTGACTAATACAGCATTTTGTGAGAACAACTGCTTTTATACAGTACAAAAGGTCAGTAAACAAGAAATTAGTATTGAGAAACTTCAAATAGAGTCTGTGGTTTAAACGCATTGGCTAAATGCTTTATTGACTCACGCATAAAAATACTTGCTTGTTTTGTTCCTAGTGTTGCTGAATAAATCGTTTGAGAGAATGATTCAGTGACTCGCGAACTGTTTCAGAATGAATCAGAGGTTTTGAATCAGTCAGTTTTGAATTGAATCAGTTTTGAACGCATTTATTGACTCAATCATGAAAATACTCACTGTAGTACCATGGCTTTTGGGATATGCAGAATAATTGAGTATGAACGTGAGATTCACTGAATCACATACACATTCAGCTCGCATTCCTGGATTAATTTTTGACTGATACAGCAGTGCTTATCAATATAAATTACGTTATCTTTCTGTTAGGGCGAAATGTTCATTTCGAAGTTTCCTCAGTATTGGGATTCCTATCCAATTTCACAGGTCTGTTGCTTTGGATTTCAGACCACTGAGAGAAAATAGAGTACCTCATGAAGGCAAAATTGGATTTTAATTAAACCTTTTTTCTTGGAAGTTTTAATATGTGGGGTTCAAATTTGCTCCATCTGTTGCTGCAGTCGACCAGCTCGCAATATGTTTCTCTATCACGCAGACAAATCTACTGTCATAATAATGTGAATAATTACTTTGCTGGCCCAGCCAACACCAGAATGAAATATCAGACCTGGTTTCTCAGTTCCACAGCACGACCAATTTAAAGCAGATTTTTCAGAAAAAGCAAATTAAAATAAACGCTAAACTGACAATGTTGTTTCATAACTCCAAACCACACAAAAAATGTCTCCTGCCTCATAATCTTTAATCAACTCCGCATCTGGACCACTGTTTACTCACTGATCCTTTATTTATCAACTTCTAATTTATTTATAACTCACTGACGTCCAATGAATTGGGATAATAATGGGGAACTGAGAAAGTCGAGCTAAAAGTTTGTGCAACCACAAGACCTTACAAGATGAAGTGGGTTGAAGAGCATTTCTTCTCTTTTTGCAGGAATAGCTGTGAAATAGTTGAGGCTGAAATGCAAATAATCCCTCTGAGATTGTATCTAGTGGTTTGTGTGTTTATCATGAAGGTCGTAAAAAAAGAGTTTTTGTTTCACAGACTTGAGTGGGAGTTCACAAAGGGAGAAACCTACAGATGGGGAAATTAACCTGTGTGGTTACAGAGAACACCTGCAGAATCATCAACTGAGACTGAGAACAATCCCACATGTTGATTGCTTTCTTTCGTTTCTTCTTTTCTGTCTTTCTGTCTTCTTTCTCTTCTGTCAGTTGTCCTCCACTGACCCATTAGATTGTCCTCTGTTCTTTCAATAGTTCCTTCAGTCTTTCCTTCAGCTGTTTTCTTTCTTTCTTTCTTTCTTTCTTTCTTTCTTTCTTTCTTTCTTTCTGGTTATTTTTTTTTTGATTGTTCAGTGTTCAATTGACTCATTTGAATATTAAATTTTTAGTTCAGTAGTTACTTCATTTCTTTCTTTCTTTCTTTCTTTCTTTCTTTCTTTCTTTCTTTCTTTCTTTCTTTCTTTCTTTCTTTCTTTCTTTCTTTCTTTCTCTTGTTCATACAGTTGTTTGTTTGTTCATGTTTGTACACTTGTTTGTTCAGTGTTTAATTGACTCATTTGATTATTCCATCGTTTGTTCACTAGTTACTTTATTTTTCTTTTTTCTTTCTTTCACTCAATTATTTGTTCGCTTGTACACTTGTTTGTTCTTTAGCTTGTTCATGTTTGTACACTTATTTGTTCAGTCCTCCATTCCATTGTTCATTCTTTCATCTCTTTTCTTTTTTTGTCTTTTTCCCTTCTTTCTCTGTTTTTCCTTTTTTCCTCTTTTTCTTTCTGTCCATTTCTTGTTCCCTTGTTCATTTGTTTGTGCTCAATTGATCATTTGATTGTTCATTCAGTAGTTATTTCATTCAATCATTTTCATTCTTTCTTCATCTATTTTATACGCTCTTTCTTTAGTTCTTCCTTTCTTTCTTGTGCTCATGTTTGTTTGCTTGTTTGTTTAGTTTTCATTTGACTCATTTGATTATTCATTCAGTAGTTATTTCATTCTTTAATTTATTTGTTTGTCTGCTTGTTCATATGTTTGTACATTTGTTTGGTTCAGTGTTCAGTTTGACTCATTTGATTGTTTCATTGTTTGTTCAGTAGTTTTTATTTCTTTCTTTTGTTTGTTTGTTTCTTTTCTTTCTTTCTTTCATTCAATTGTTTGTTTGCTTGTTCATTTGTTTGTTTGCTTGCTTGTTTACATGTTTGTTCAGTGTTCAGGTGACTCATTTGATTATTTCAATGTTCATTCACTATAGTTCATTTTTCTTTCTTTTGTTCATTCAATTGTTTGTTTGCTTGTTCATATGTTTGTTTGTTCAGTGTTCAATTGACTCATTTGATTATTTCATTGTTCGCTCAATAGTCATTTCATTTTTCTTTTCTTCTTTCTTTTTTTGTTCATTCATTTGTTTGCTCGTTAGCTTGTCCATGTTTGTTTGGTTCAGTTGAGTCATTTGATTATTAATTTGTTCATTCAATAGTTACCTAATTTTTCTTTCTTTCTTTCTTTCTTTCTTTCTTTCTTTCTTTCTTTCTTTCTTTCTTTCTTTCTTTCTTTCTTTCTTTCTTTCTTTCTTTCTTTCTTATTTTTTTTTCAATTGTTCATTTATTTGTTTGTTTGCTTATTCATGTTTGTATGCTTTTTTGTTCAGTGTTCAGTTGACTTACATTGTTTGTTTAGTAGTTATTTTTTCTTTTTTCTCGTTCTTTCTTTCTTTCTTTTGTTCATTAAATTGTTTGCTTGTTCGTTAGCTTGTTCATGTTTGTAAGCTTGTTTGATTTAATAGTTAATTCACTCTTTCCATTCTTTCTTCATCTAATTTATCTTACGCTCTTTCTTTAGTTCTTACTTTTGTTTGCTCATTCAATTGTTCGTTTACTTGTTCATATCTTTGCTCTTTCTCTTATTCTCCTTTCACTTTTCCCTTTCTTTCTCTTTTGTCCCTTTTTCTCTTTGTTTCTCTTTGATTTTGTCATTTTCTTCTTTCATTCATTCAGTTGTTCAGTTTGTTCATTCACTTGTAACTTTTTTTTCGTTCTGTCTTTCTCCTATCTGACCTACTTAAATGAGAGTGTAATAAAGCGATTGTTGAATCTCCTGCGGCAAACTGTTTTTCTCACCTTGAGATTGACTTAATTACAGCACAACACGGCTCCCTCACATGCACTGGCAGGACCAGGTGACTTCCAGGAAGCAGTGTGTGGTTTAAAACATGGAGGATGTGAGATTTATGAGAGCTGGAATCTCATTTTGAAGATGAATGTCAAAGTCAGGGTCAAAAAGCTACAGCAACCGCAGGACTCTGGGTCAGTGCTGTACAGCCATAGTGGCTCCAACAAAGAGAAAGTTAATACACTTGTACATTTATTTCATTATTTACCCAAAAATCAGTTCAACTAATTTAGCATTTTTTATTGAGATAATATTTGTTAATGTTATTATGATTAATGAATGTTATTCATTACGTTCCTCTGTTTTTCCACAAGTGGTCTGACTCTCTTCGGGTCTCCGCTGACATGAACCCGTGTAGAATTACAGCAGCAGTTAATCAGTGTTTTAATTGGACGTCTATCGTCAGGGGGTCCGAGGGTGACTGAGAGGAATCCGGGGGCTTTTGTCTGAAGGTCGTGGCTGCTCTGCTGTGCTGTTTATTTACGCTCTTGTTGCTGTCTGTACTGTATGTCTTCGCAGCGGAGAACGAGTCGTGTCCTCTCGTTTACCGCCGACTGTTCAGACGTTATTCTTTGACTTGATCGCTGGTAATTTGCATGCCAATTTATTTCACATTTAGCTTCGACTCCCTGCCAGGACGGTCCTAATGTAGCGAGAATCACAAACAAACCCAGTTAGACTAATGTATGCTGCGTCAGATGCAGATTTCACTTGCCAGCACTGGTTCAAATCCAGGTACAACATTTTACTAGATATTTAACTATTAGTTAAATACTATAACTTCTAGTTCTTGCAGTTGCAGTGTATACTTAGTTGTGCTATCCCTCATAAACCAGCATAACCTGGTTTGCTGGACTGGATTTATAGGGTTTTAGAGCCATTTTCAGCTGGACAGGCAAAAAAAAACAGTTTACCCAGTTTACTTTTAGTTTAGGCTGTTTTTGTTCTGCAAAGATTACAACTTTTTTTTAAACCAAAAAATTTAATTCATTCTCTCTAGCATATAAAAATGTAAAATATGACCAGACTGCAGTCATAATCCATTACAATCAGCTTTGAAATCAGAATTCTATCATTGTCTAAAATTCAGGTTCTGCCAATGATAATGTCAAATGCTTACATGCTGCATTGTGATTGGTTGCATTGTACAGTCAAGATAAAAATCCATACAAAAAAGTTTTAAAATTCAAACCTTCATACATTCAAAAACATGAACACTGTTCTTTTGTATTTCCTTTGGAAAATGTTGCCTCAGTTTGTACAATGTTTTTTTTAACTCACAATGAACTGGTTTTAGCTGGCTTTTGCTAAATGAACTTGCTTTAACTGGTTATTAGCTGTTTTTTCCCCCTAAAATAGCTGGTTGTAGCTGGTTTTGGCTAAATGAACTGGTTTTAGCTGTTTTTATTTATTTATTTTTGAGCTTTTTTGCTAAATCATCTGGTTTTAGGCTTTTTTTTTGCTAAATTAGCTGATTTCAGATAATAAACCTGTCCATTTAGAAGAAAAAAAAACTGCTTAAAACCAGCTCATTCATGGAAAAATCTGCAAAAAAATAAGCTAGAACCAGCTAAAAGCAGCTGATTTAACAAAAATTAAGCCAGTTAATTTAGCGAAGACCAGCTAAAACCAGTTAATTTAGAAAAAAAACAGCAAAAAAAAAAAAAAAAAAAACAGCTAAAACCAGTTCATTTACTAAAAACCTGTTTAACAAAAACAGCTAAAATTAGCTAAAACAAGTTCATTTAGCAAAGACCATTTAAAAACAGTTAATTTAGAAAAAAAACAACAACAAAAAAACAGCTAAAACCAACATATTAGGGAAAAATAAGATAAAACCGAAAAAAGTTTTTTATCACATGGTTTTAGCTGTTTTTTTTTTTTTGTTGTTTTTTTTGTTAAATGTGCTGGTTTTAGTTGATTTTTAGCTGGTTTTCCCTAAATGTGCTGTCTTTGCTAAATGAACTGGGTTAAGCTGTTTTTTAGCCTTTCTTTTGCTAAATCAACTGGCTTAAGCTGGTTTTTTTGTTTGTTTGTTTTTTGTTAAATTAACTAGTTTTAGCTGGTTTTGTAGCTTTTTTGCTAAATCGTCTGGTTTTGACTAGTTTTAAGATTTTTTTTTACTAAATTAGCTGATTTTAGCTGTTTTTTTTTAAATAAATCAAGTGGTTTTAGTTTACTTTTAGCTGGTTTTCCCTAATGTGTTGGTTTTAGCTGGTTTTTAGTTGTTTTTTCCCAAAATAACCGGTTTTAAATGGTCTTTGCTAAATGAACTTGTTTTAGCAAATTTTAGCTGTGTTTGTTAAACAGGTTTGCTAAATAACTGGTTTTAGCTGGGGTTTTTTTTCGAAATTAACTGGTTTTAGCTGGGTTTTCGCTAAATGAACTTGTTTTAACTGGTTATTAGCTGTTTTTTTCCCTAAAATAGCTGGTTTTAGCTGGTTTTGGCTAAATGAACTGGTTTTAGCTGTTTTTATTTATTTATTTTGAGCTTTTTTGCTAAATCATCTGGTTTTAGGCTTTTTTTTTTTGCTAAATTAGCTGATTTCAGATAATAAACCTGTCCATTTAGAAGAAAAAAAACTGCTTAAAACCAGCTCATTCATGGAAAAACCAGCAAAAAAATAAGCTAGAACCAGCTAAAAGCAGCTGATTTAACAAAAATTAAGCCAGTTAATTTAGCGAAGACCAGCTAAAACCAGTTAATTTAGAAAAAAAACAGCAAAAAAAAAAAAAAACAGCTAAAACCAGTTCATTTACTAAAAACCTGTTTAACAAAAACAGCTAAAATTAGCTAAAACAAGTTCATTTAGCAAAGACCATTTAAAAACAGTTAATTTAGAAAAAAACAACAACAAAAAAAACAGCTAAAACCAACATATTAGGGAAAAATAAGATAAAACCGAAAAAAGTTTTTTATCACATGGTTTTAGCTGTTTTTTTTTTTGTTTGTTTTTTTTGTTAAATGTGCTGGTTTTAGTTGATTTTTAGCTGGTTTTCCCTAAATGTGCTGTCTTTGCTAAATGAACTGGGTTAAGCTGTTTTTTAGCCTTTCTTTTGCTAAATCAACTGGCTTAAGCTGGTTTTTTTTTTTTTTTTTTTGTTAAATTAACTAGTTTTAGCTGGTTTTGTAGCTTTTTTGCTAAATCGTCTGGTTTTGACTAGTTTTAAGATTTTTTTTACTAAATTAGCTGATTTTAGCTGTTTTTTGGCTTTTTTAAATAAATCAAGTGGTTTTAGTTTACTTTTAGCTGGTTTTCCCTAATGTGTTGGTTTTAGCTGGTTTTTAGTTGTTTTTTCCCAAAATAACCGGTTTTAAATGGTCTTTGCTAAATGAACTTGTTTTAGCTGTTTTTTTTTTTTCGAAATTAACTGGTTTTAGCTGTTTTTTCGCTAAATGAACTGGCTCAAGCTGTTTTTGTTAAATCAACTGGTTTTAGCTGGGTTTTAGTTTTTTATGCTAAATTAGCATAAATGAACTAATTTTAGTTGTTTTTTAGCTGGTTTTTCTAAATTAGCTGGTTTTAGCTGCATGTTTTTTAGAGTTTTTTTTAATCATCTGATTTTAGCTGGTTGTAGCTTATTTTTAGCTGTTTTTTCATAAATGTGCTGGTTTTAAGCAGTTTTTTAGTGTTTTGTTTGTGAAATCAACTGGTTTTAGCTGGTTTTTAGCTTTTTATGCTAAAATAGCTAATTGATGGTGGGGTTTTTTGTAAATCAAGTAGATTTAGCAGGTTTTTTTTGTCAAATCAGCTGGTTTTAGCTGTTTTTTCCATTAATGTGCTGGTTTTAAGCTGTTTTTTAGTGTTTTGTTTGTGAAATCAACTGGTTTTAGCTGGTTTTTAGCTTTTTATGCTAAAATAGCTAATTGATGGTGGGGTTTTTTGTAAATCAAGTAGATTTAGCAGGTTTTTTTTGTCAAATCAGCTGGTTTTAGCTGTTTTTTCCATTAATGTGCTGGTTTTAAGCTGTTTTTTAGTGTTTTGTTTGTGAAATCAACTGGTTTTAGCTGTTTTTTAGCTTTTTATGCTAAATTAGCTGATTTTAGTTATTGTTGTTTTTTTATAAATCAAGTGGTTTTAGCAGGGTTTTTATTTTGTGTTAAATCAACTGGTTTTATCTGTTTTTTTAGCTTTTTATGCTAAATTAGCTGGTTTTAGTTATTGTTTTTTTTAATAAATCAAGTGGTTTTAGCAGGGTTTTTATTTTTTTGTTAAATCAGCTAATTTAAGCTTATTTTAGCAGTTTTTTCTGTAAATGTGCTGGTTTTAAGCTGCTTTTAGTGTTTTTGTTAAATCAACTGGTTTTAGCTGGTTTTTAGCTATTTATGCTAAATTAGCTGATTTTAGATATTTTTTCTATCTATCTATCTATCTATCTATCATTCTTTTAAAACTGCTAAGTTAAAACTTAACTATTTCAAACTGAAAACCTTCAAACTTCAAGCTTTTAAAACGTTCTGGCTAAGTTTGCTAAAGTTTGTTTACAAACCTTTTTATCTAATTTTAGTTCGGAATGGAATTGCATTTCAGCACATTAACGTCAAATATAAGTTACTAAAAAATACTATCCAGATAAATGCTGACTCAGCGCATATGATATGCTTTTTTTGTTTTCAGCTCACAACGTGTTCATTCTTAACCTGTCATGCCTCTCAGGTGTAATTTAAGTCTTTGGCGTGGGCAGGTGAGAGAAAAAGAGGGTGTTCGAGATGTACTTCTGCTGCATTATCATCATCTAATGTCACTCGGACCCCTCCTTGCGTATCTTGCGTGCTATAAGAAATGTGATACTCATAGGCATGTTGCCACAGGCTGTACATATATAATCAGAGACAAGGTGAAAGGTCATCCAGCATACCTTGGAAGTGGAACATAGCTGGCATTTCTGTCATTTTTGAGTTATTGGAGAATGTTGGCGTAGAGATACAGAAAAGTATTTAACTTATTACCAAAACCTATTTTCTGTCTGTTCAAATACTTGTCATTCTCTCTAGCACATAAAAAATGTCAAATATGCTGTCATAATCCATTGTAATCATCTTTAAAAAGTATACTTTTCCGTTCAAAATCTGTTTAATCAGAAACTTTTTAATAATACAAGGTTTTGGTACAGAGTTAACATTCAGTTTGAAACATCCTTGAAAATTTGCATTGGACCATTTCTAAAAAAACATCATTAAAGGAAGGAGAGAAAGTATATTTTAATGGCTAAAACATACCTGTAAAATATTTTCATTATTTTTCTCAGGATGTGTGCCATGTTTTTTTTCCTTGTGCATTTGTCACTATACATGGACTCACACAGGGAGGTTTTCACTTTTCTTTCACGGGGCAGGAAGAGCATGTAGTAATGCCTCTGGGTCACTGCCTTTGACCTCCATTTGTAACCTCTCCATAGCAACAGCAGATGACATGCAGCTCAATTAACCTTCAGCGGTTGCTGGTTAACACAGTGTAGGACTTTATTTTCTGTAGAATACGTCCTGGGTTTATTTTATTATTTTATTTTAGATTTTATTATTTTATTTTGTTTTATATATGTAATCTCATTTTTAATTGTGTTTTGTGTTCATTTTTGTTTTATTATTTTATTTTTAAATTTAATTTTAAGCCTTTTTATTTATTTTATTTTATTTATTTTTTATTTGATTTAATTGTTTTCATTTTTATTTTATTTTAAAATGTAATTTAATTTTTAATTTTGTTTTGTGTTAATTTTTATTTTGTTATTTTTTATTAAATTATTATTATTATTAATTGATGCAATTTTTTATTTTATTTGTTTTAAATTAATTTAAATCTATTTTTTTAATTTAATATTTAATTGTGTTTTTTTATTTTATTTATTAATGTCTAAATGTAACTTATTGTTTAATTGTTTTTTAAAATATTTTATTTAATTGTATTTATTTTTAAATTTAATTTAGATTTGTTTTAATTTATTTGTGTTTAATTTAGTTTTTTAAATATTGTTTTTATTATTTATATTTTATTTTATTTTATTTAAAATTTTATTTAATTTTGTTTTTATTTTATTTTAGCTATCATGAAGCATCATTCCAGGTGTTTTTTATTTTATTTTATTTATTTATTTATTTATTTTTTGAGGCGAAAAAACTTCAGTTGAAACCATAATCATGATTTGTGACATGTCTTGATTTTTTATTTTATTTGTTTTTAAATTTATTTAATTAGATTTGTTTCTAAATTTAATTTTTTTGTTTTCTTTTATTTTTTATTGTATTTCTTTTTACATTTATTTTATTTTATTATTTTTTTAATTTAATTTAATTTTGTTTTGTTTTGTTTTATTTTTTATTTTATTTAATTTCATTTAATTTATTAAAAAATATATTTTATTTTATTTTAGCTATCATATAATATTGACATTATTCCAGGTTTTTTTTAGTTTGAGAAAAAAAACAACCATAATCATGATTTGTGACAGATGTCTTGATCATAAAATCTTCAGACACCCTTGAAAGGCCCTCTGATCTGGCATATCCAAGACCGTGGGTTAATTTTCCATCTGTTCTGCCACTGTAAAAACTGTAAAAACCAAGTGTGAAATTCATATTTCACAGATGGCATCAGGAAAAACAATCAGAGCCACGTCTAGTGTATTCTATAGCCAAGGATCTCTCACTCCTGTCACATATTTTCAGCAGTGGGCTCGTAATATACAAACTGGATCCAAAAATGAACACTTGCCACCACTTTATGCCAATTTTAACTGCCACAAACCATATTTTAGGGTTAAGAATTAAAGGCTTTTCACAGATTTTACCTTTTTGAATTTTGCTGAAAAGCTTAAAGTTCACCTTTTGTGTTCAGAGCTTATTTTGCTTTTCAGTATGCAAGGCAGTTACATCCTGCATGGAAAAATGGTTTCAAGATTAGACAGACGAATGAAAGGCTGTGCCTTAAATGTGTTTATGTAACAACTTGTGCCTTGATAGGAAATAAAACGGCGGAACCATTTTCATGTGAAGGCGACAGACGGTTTGCATGTTTGCATTAAACACACACATGCAAATTTATCTTCATGCTACATAGCAATCTAACAAAGCCTCTCATTTCCATAAAGAAATGTTATTAGCAATATGCATTCAGGAACTTTTGATGAGAGTTTCTAGTCTGTTCAAATGTTTATTTTATGTGTTTTTAAATTTATTTGATTTATTTGTAAATATAATTAAATTTTTAATTGGGTTTTTATTTTTTTTATAATTTAAAATTTAATTTTGTTTTAATTTTTCTCTTTTAAAAATATTTTTATTTTATTTTTTATTGTGTTTTAAAATATATATTTTATTTTATTTATTTTTAAATTTATTTTAATTTTGTTTTGTTTTAATTTTTAGTTTTTAATTTTTGTTTTAATTAGCTATCATATAATATTGACATCATTCCACGTGTTTTAATTTTGAGAAAAACCATAATGATTTGTGACAGATGTCTTGATCATAAAATCTTCAGACACCCTTTAAATGCCCTCTGATCTAGCATATCCAAGACAGTGGGTTTTCGATGAGAGTTTCTAGTCTGTTCAAATGTTTATTTTATTGTTCTTAAATTTATTTTGTTTATTTTAAAGTTTAATGTAATTTTAATTGTGTTTTTATTTTTTATATTTTAATTGTTTTTTATTTTTATATTTTATTTAGTTTTAAATTTATTTTAATTTTAATTTTGTTTTAATTTCATTTTATTTTAGCTACCATATAATATTGACATAATTTATTTTTAAATTTAATTTAATTTTGTTTGAATTTTTATTTTTTTTAATTGAATTACATTTTTTTACTGTTTAATTTTTTTTATATTTTATTATTTTATTTTATTTAAAAATTTATTTTAATTTTGTTTGAATTTTTATTTTATTTTAGCCATCATATAATATTGACATCATTCCAGGTGTTTTTTTTTATTTTGAGAAAAACCATAATGATTTGTGACAGATGTCTTGATCATAAAATCTTCAGACACCCTTTAAATGCCCTCTGATCTAGCATTTCCAAGACAGTGGGTTTTCGATGAGAGTTTCTAGTCTGTTCAAATGTTTATTTTATTTGTTTACATTTTTTTTTTAATTTAATGTAATTTTTAATTGTTTAATTTTTTTATATATTTTTTTAATAATTTAATTTGATCTCTTTTAATTTTTTAATTGAATTTTTATTGTTTTATTTTTTTAATTATTTAATTATTTTATTTATTTTTTAATTTATTTTAATTTATTTGTATTTTATTTTATTTATTTTTTTAAATTGTATTTTAGCTAAATTTTAATTTTGTTTTAATTGTTTTATATATTGTTTTACATTTAAATTTATTTTATCTCTTTTAAATTGTTTTTATTTTATTTTTTTATTTATTTTTAAATTTATTTGAATTTAAATGCCCTTTAAATGCCCTCTGATCTGGCATATCCAAAACAGTGGATGAAAGTTTATAGTCTGTTCAACTGTTCAAAACACCATTACAGCCTTGAAAACAACTGAACAATGCATCTAAATGATTCAACTGAGTACTATGCTGAAACTGAAAATATCATTCTTGATATTTTCAAAAGCTTTGTTTGATGAGAAAAAGATGACCTTCTGGATATTTCACAGCTGTCCCGGAGAATGTTTCTGAAATGCGGGATGGTCTTTTGTGGCATTATTGTCCGTTCCAAACAGATGGAAAGTAGAAGAACTGTAATAGCCAAAGCTATGAAGGACCCCAAAGAGAATCAGAATGAACATCGGACAAACAAATTCCAGAAAGCTAAATCTGTCCTGCAAGAAGAGAAAGAGCGAGGGAGCTGTAATATGGAAGAAGACGGAACAAAGATGTCTATTGTCCTGACTGTGCAGACTGGCCCGCGTCCAGGTGTGTGCGGCCCGCTAAAGATGGCGTGAAGGAGCTCATTCGGGGCGTGAAACAAGCTGACCTTTACTCCCGTCTCCTCTGAATAAAGATACATGCTGCTGAGCTTCAGACTTAAAATGACTTGGAAACCATTGGTTCCTAAAATTAAACACGTAAGAGCCAATTGACTTTAAATGACAATTTACTTAACTGTCCAAAGCATTTTACTTCCCATTTGATGCTGTCATTGTAGTGATCCTGGTTGCGTTTATGGCATTTAAATGTAAGAATAAGAATTCATAGCAATATTTTAATTTTAATATATAATATATAATATTGTGTTGATTATGGTTCCAACATCCATCCCAAATGATGTTTAAATATGATTTAGCATTAGCTACAATTGGCGTCCAATGTGCCATACAACATTTTTTTTCTTTTTGTTAAATTTTATTTATTTTATTTTTTTTTTGGAAAAAGGCTACTTATTACAAAAAAAACTCTTTTGTGAATAAATATATTTTACTTAAATAAATTTTAACTTATTAATTAAATATTAATATGTATACATTTTTATTTTGTAATATATGCTTTTTTATTTTGGTAATATTTATTTATATTTGTATGTTATTTATTTTATGTGGATACAGTATATACTGTTTGACTATGAAAGCCCGTTTCAACTGCTGAGTAAAGAATAAAAAATTTAACTGCGACATTTTATCGTACAGTTCTGACTTTTTTTCTCAGAGTTGTGTGATATAAACTCAAAATTGCGAGTTATAAAGTCAGGATTTCGAGATAAACTCAGAATTGCGAGATATAAAGTCAGGATTTTTCAGGATTTAAACTCGCTATTTTGAGAGAAAAAAAAGTCAGAATTGCGAGATATAAACTCAAAAATTGCAATTCTGACTTCATAACTCATTTTATCTTACAAAATGTTGACGTTTTTTTCTTAGAATTGCATGATATAAACTCAAAATTGTGAGTTATAAAGGCAGCATTTTGAAATTTGAGTTTGAGTTGAAATATTCAGACTTCTTTTTCTCAGAATTGTGTAATATAAAGACAAAATTGTGAAAAATTTAGTTTTAAATCAGGATTGCAAGATTTAAACTCCCAATTCCAAGTTATAGTCAGGATTGTAAGATTTAAACTCGCAATTTTGAAAAAACAAAATCAGAATTGAGAGATATGAACTCGCAATTCAGCCTTTTTTTCTCTGAATTGTATGATATAAACTCAAACTTTCAAATTATAAAGTCAGGATTGCAAGATTTAAACTTGACTTTATAACTCGAAATTGTAAGTTTATCTTTCACAATTCTGACTTTTTTTCTTAGAATTGTGTGATATAAACTCAAAATTACCAGTTTTAAAGTCAGGATTCTCAACTGAAACTCACAATTTTGAGAAAAAGTCAGATTTGCAAGACATAAACTCGCAATTTTGACTTTACAATTCTTCCCATAAATGACTTTTGTCAGTGCAATAAAAGACACAAAATAAATAAATTAATACATAAATTCCCTTTCCCCAATATGTCTATTGCTACACTGTAAAAAAAAAAAAAAACTATTTGTTAAAATAATCTGTTACCCTGCTGCCTTAAAATTTGACATTCAGTCAACTCAAATAAGTTTAATGAGTTTACTTAAAATTTTAAGTTGTACTAAGTGACAACTTAGATATTTGAGTTGACGAAAATACAAAATTAAAAATTGGTTTGTCAAACTTAAAAGCTGGGTAAAATTTTAAGTTGAATCAACTCAAATATCTAAGTTGTCACTTAGTACGACTTAACAGTTCAAGTTTTCAACTTTTCTGAGTTGACTGAACTTAAAATTTTGAGGCAGCAGGATAACAAATTATTTTAAGTTGACTTTAGTGTAGTGCATTAAAAGAAAATAAATAAGTGCCTAAATAAATAAATAAATACCGTATTTAATTAATTAATTCCCCTTCCCCATAAATGTCCTTTGGTAGTGCATTAAAAACAAAAATTGCTTACATAAATGTTAACAGATTGTATTAGCGCATACAAATTTTATCAATTTGCCAAAATGTAAAAGAGTTACAAGCTGCTATTAAAGTGTGTTTGATTTAACTCTGCTTATCTGTACATCTTTCAAATGAAATAAATTCCACCCAATCAGTGTTAAAACCAACCTATAATTAAAATCTATTTCAGTGTTGATTTATATGCATCTAACTGATTTAAAATTATATGAACTATAAATATAAACTCGCAATTCTCGCAATTTCTCAGAATTGTGAGATATAAACTCAAAATTGCGAATTATAAACACATTCTGAATAAAAAAGTCTCAATTCTGAGACATAAACTCAAAACTGCAATATGCAAACTTGCAATGGCAAGATAAAAAGTTGCAATACCTTTTTTTAATTATTATTATTCAGTGGGGGAAACAGGCTTCCATAGTGGACTATTCTGTGAACCATCTTGGTAATTGCATGGGAATGTTACTTTTATCTATGCAAACAAAGCTTCTATTTACTTGTTTGCCAAACATTTCAATAATAGATCAAATATGTCTGAAAACATAAATATTGAGCGTGAATTCCTCCCATTAAGTTTTTTCAGCAAATGCTACTATATTCTGGTTCTGGTTCTCAGCAGAGGACACAGGGTCATACAAGTTTTGTAGCACTTTTTATAGGTCAGATTGATTCTGTGTGGGTTGAACTTTTCGAGAGGTTGTGTCGGTTTGACATGTGGCGTGACTGTTTAGCTTTTTTGACTTAGGTTAGTGAGAAATAGGTTTCTGGGAAGGGTGGATCATATGATATCATATGATCTTTCTGTTTTGTAAATATAGCAGATGACATGTGGTGGTTAAAGCCTTGTGCTGGAACTGAAAGGTTGCAGATTGAAACCAAAGATGATAAAAAGAAATTTCTGTCAATACCCACTCAAGTATTTCAAAAACATTAAAAGCTTCCGAGAGCCTGAGAATAATACCACAGTTAATGCATAAAATTAAGCTCCTCCATCCAACACAAAAGCCGACAGAGGAAGGTATAAATGAGATCCCCTCCAGCGTGTTCTGAAAAGCTTGTTTGTTTGCTGCGAGGCTGTTTGAGTAGTTGTTCTGCCGGAGAGCGTCCTATTCATATGGATGGCATCATTATCTGCCTCTCCAGATGGAGCGAGTGCACCATGACGTAGATGTTTGGTTTGCTGTGATGGTTTTGTATGTGGGCCTCATGCTGAAACATGTGCAGAGGATGTGGAATCAGAGTTGTGCATGTGGTTTCCCCTCTGGGCAAACATTCTTTTTTCTGTCGGGATATTTGGAGGGTGTATGTACACACGCAAAAGCGCGTTAAATCAGTTAGATGCGTATAAATCAACACTGAAATAGATTGTAATTATAGGTTGATTTTAACACACTGATTGGGTGGAACGTATTTCATTTAAAAGATGTACAGATAAGCAGAGTTAAATCCAATACACTTTAATAGCAGTTTGTAACGCTTTTACATTTTGGCAAATTGATAGTGATAAAATTTGTATGCGCTAATACAATCTGTTCACATATATGTAAGCAATTTTTGTCTTTAATGCACTAACAAAGGGCATTTATGGGGAAGGAGAATTAATTAATTAAATACGGCATTTATTTATTTATGTACTTATTTATTTTCTTTTAATGCACTACACTAAAAACTATTTGTTGAGTCAACTTAAAATAATTTGTTATCCTGCTGCCTTAAAATTTTAAGTTCAGTCAACTCAGAAAAGTTGAACTTGAAATATTAAGTTGTACTAAGTGACAGCTTAGATATTTGAGTTGATTCAAGTTAAAATTTTACACAGCTTTTAAGTTTGACAAACCAATTTTTAATTGTGTATTTTTGTCAACTCAGATATCTAAGTTGTCACTTAGTACAACTTAAAATTTCAAGTAAAC
Source organism: Garra rufa (assembly GCF_049309525.1). Taxonomy (NCBI): domain Eukaryota; kingdom Metazoa; phylum Chordata; class Actinopteri; order Cypriniformes; family Cyprinidae; genus Garra; species Garra rufa. Next base: position 34,380,357 of record NC_133379.1, read on the forward strand.
TTTTTAAACTTATTAGAGTTGAGCGATTTTTGACCTTTAATGCACTAACAAAGGACATTTATGGGGAAGGGGATTTGATTAATTAAATACGGTATTTATTTATTTATGCACTTATTTATTTTCTTTTAATGCACTACACTAAAAACTATTTGTTGAGTCAACTTAAAATAATTTGTTATCCTGCTGCCTTAAAATTTTAAGTTCAGTCAACTCAGAAAAGTTGAACTTGAAATATTAAGTTGTACTAAGTGACAGCTTAGATATTTGAGTTGATTCAACTTAAAATTTCACCCAGCTTTTAAGTTTGACAAACCCATTTTTAATTTTGTATTTTTGTCAACTCAGATATCTGAGTTGTCACTTAGTACAACTTAAAATTTCAAGTAAACTTATTAAACTTATTTGAGTCGAGCAATTTTTGACCTTTAATGCACTAACAAAGGACATTTATGGGGAAGGGGAATTAATTAAATACAGTATTTATTTATTTATTTTCTTTTAATGCACTACACTAAAAACAATATGTTGAGTCAACTGAAAATAATTTGTTATCCTGCTGCCTTAAAATTTTAAGTTCAGTCAACTCAGAAAAGTTGATCTTGAAATGTTAAGTTGTACTAAGTGACAACTTAGATATTTGAGTTGAATCAACTTAAAATTTTACCCAGCTTTTAAGTTTGACAAACCAATTTTTAGTTTTGTATTTTCATCAACTCAAATATGTAAGTTGTCACTTAGTACAACTTAAAATTTAATTTAATTAATTAATTAATTAATTTATTGTCTTTTTGCATACTAACAAAGGACATTTTTGGAAAAGGGGAATAGATTTATTTATGTATTTATTTATTTATTTATTTATTGTAACAAAATACATTTATGTGGAAGGTTAATTAATTTATTTATTTAGTCTTAATGCACTAAAAAGGACATTTATGTGGAAGGGGAATTTATTTATTTATATATTTATTTATTGTCTTTTACTGCACTAACATTATTTAATTAGTTAATTTGTTTGTTTATTTATTTATTGTAAAATACATTTATGTGTGTGAAAGGAGAATTAATTTATTAATTTATTGTCCTTTAAGGCACTAACAAAGGGCATTTATGCAAAAGGGGAATTGATTAATTAATTAATTTATGTAAATGATTGCTATTAGCCAGTGCAAAATATTTACATTATCACTCAATGATTGATTTTTTTTTTTTTTTGGATACAATTTTTTAGTAACATAAAATAATAAGTTAGACAACTTTACAGCTCAAATAACATAACTTTACTGTTCAAAGTGCTTTAATGTTGATAAAAGCACCATGTTTTTACATTGACATGGTCTGAGATGCCACTGAAGGTGAGAACAACAGGTTTGATTTTTTAGAAATATGAATAAATTACACATTTGATACTGGCGATTTTTATAATCAACTGCCAACTGTTTTGTTTATAGTAATTTATTTAATGCAGTATTCGGAAATAACTTGATGCTGATTAGTCATTCTCAGCATTTGCATAATAATAGTAAACTGTATCATTGACCATTGGACCGGGCAACTGATTTTCTACATGCCAAATTATGTTTCTCAACTATAAGGCTCATCAAAGGACTACACAAGGTCATGAAAGGTTAATAAGCCAGCGCTGTCGAAAAAAAGTTTACTGAAAAGTCCCCCTGAGAGCAGAGAGACAGTGTTTTCCATCTCTCATGTCTAATAAGCTCTCACAGGTCTTTTGAACAGTGGGAGTCGGTGAATAATGAAGAGTTTTGCAGTTTATTTTAAAACCGGCTGCTGTTTGAAACAATCCAGGGTTTTTCTCTCACAAAACTTCCTGAACTCCCACTTACAGTTTCTCACAACTCTCCGCATGCCATAAAACTACATCTGACAGCTGAATTATCATTTAGTCTGTCCTAGAATATTTTTAAACCCTTTATTTTCCGATCTGAGGCCTATTGTCTTCAAAAGACGACACTGATGCCCCCAAGTGGCCATATACAGCAATAACGTCACAGATGATATAGCACTGCAGATATAAAAATGGCTTTTAAATATTCATCAAGGAAATACTGTGCGTGTCATACGCTCGTTTCTAATTCTGGATCGATAATTATGCATATCCATGATGAGAATAAAACGAACTGTGGGAATATTAGTTCTAATGGCCTGAAGGAATCAATGTGGCTGAGATCTTTATGGCTTGCTGTACATCAGACTGCAAGATTCTGATTTGTAGTTTTGTTTTGCTCTTTGTCATCCACTGTTATTGCTTTATTCATGTCTTTTGAAAACTACAGCAGGTCTTCTCATGGGTCCCAGGAATGATTACAGTGTAATTGACAGAGACTGTTGTTGGACAAATTTTATAGTTTATTATTTCTCTGAGAGCCAAGGCAATAAAATCTCCAAATATGATTAGATATTTGACAGGATTCCCTGGGCGCCTGATGAATGAACAGCAATTTTACAGTACCACAGTGCCATTATTTTCTTCAGCTGTATTTGTGTTACTTGGCGTGAACCTGTTCGGACAACCCTTGTTAATGCTTGATTGAAGAATGATGACAAAATGGCCATTTTCTGATAATTAGTTTGGCTGGATTAGGTTTATTAAATCCTACACACTTCCACTCCCATTGGAATGAATGTGAATCATATTAGCGGGTATTCTAGACCTCTTATGCTTGCTCTGGGCCTGGGAATCTTTTCGTTGCCTTGCTGTCTATGCAAGCTTTTGGATTTAATCTAAAATGTCTTAATTAGTCTTCCAAATATTAACAAGGTCTTACAGCATTGGAATGATATGAGGGATAGTGATTAATGGATGCACTAACCCTTTAAATGATTTGTCAGACTGAATTTAGACTGTCCATTGACATTTATCTGTACATTTTAACAGGCATGGTAGAGCTCTGTGTGTTAATTAACCTAGCAGGAGAGGAAACCATGGCAACTGAATAAGTCAGTCCAAAACCCAGTCAGTGGAACGCCGTCGCCGCCTTCATCCTTATTTGCACCTCAGTCGTTTTATGTTAAAAAATAGCTTTACTTCGGAGCCTACAATATATTGAGTGTTCAATCATTGAGTGAGTCGCACCTCGTTTGTCATTCACCATCCAAAAGGTCAGGAAAAAAACGACCCAAACTCTAGAAAATGAGAGACATCCATCATTATAATATCTGTGAGTTCTATCAACTTAAAAACTGATGCTGTAAGTTTGTCCTCGTACACAGTTAAGTTACAAAGTTTTCTCAATTTGATCAGATAGAAGATAAATGAAATGACAAACTTAATAGTCTGCGTAAAATTGAAAATAATCATGGCCTGACTAGTGGCTTGACTAATGACTACGCAGCAGGAGTAGCAACTGGAAAGACTGTTGTTTTAGTATATTTTTATGAACTCTTTTTTTATGGGTAGTTTGGCATCACATCTTTTTAGGCTATTCCATTCTTTTCTGTTGCTTTTGCATGTTTGATTAAGTTTGTTTTATTCAATTCCATTCTATTTTATGCTGTTATGTTTGGATAGATTTGCTTTGTGCTATTCTATTCGATTCTGTTGTTATGTTTGGTAAGGTTTATTTTGTTCTATTAAATTCTATTCTGTTCTATTCTGTTATGTTCAGTCAGGTTTGTTTTGTGCTATTCTGTTCTATTCTATTCTATTGTATTCTATTCTTAAGTTTGGTTAGGTTTGTTCTATTCTATTGTTATGTTTGTTGATGTTTCGTGGTATTCTATTCTTTTCTACTGTCATGTTTGGGGAGATTTATTTTGTGCTATTCAATTCTATTCTATTTTATTCTGTTATGTTTGGTGAAGTTTGTTATGTGCTGTTCTATTATATTCTGTTATGTTCAGTTAGGTTTGTTTTGTGCTATTCTATTCTATTTTATTGTTGTGTTTAGTGAGGTTTATTTTGTGCTATTCTATTCTATTCTGTTCTGTTAGATGAGGTTTGTTTTGTGCCATTCCATTCATATTTTTGTTTAGGTTTGTTTTGTGTTATTCTATTCCATTCTATTCCATTCTATTCTATTCTGTTGTTATGTTTGGTTAGGTTTGTTTTGTTCTATTCTATTCTATTCTATTCTATTCTATTCTATTCTATTCTATTCTATTGTTATGTTTGGTGAGGTTTATTTTGTGCTATGTAATTCTATTCTATTCTATTCTTATGTTTAGTGAGGTTTGTTTAGTGCTCTTCTATCTTGTTCTATTCTATTGTTATGTTTGGTGAGGTTTGTTTTGTGATATTCTATTCTATTATGTTTGGTGAGGTTTAGTTTGTGCTATTCAATTCAATTATTTTCTGTTATGTTTGGCGAGGGCTGTTTTGTGCTATTCTATTCTATTCTTTTATGTTAGATGAGGTTTGTTTTGTGCCATTCCATTCATATTTTTGTTTAGGTTTGTTTTGTGTTATTCTATTCCATTCTATTCCATTCTATTCCATTCCATTCTATTCTATTCTATTCTGTTGTTATGTTTGGTTAGGTTTGTTCTATTCTATTCTATTCTATTCTATTCTATTCTATTCTATTCTATTCTATTCTATTCTATTCTATTCTATTGTTATGTTTGGTGAGGTTTATTTTGTGCTATGTAATTCTATTCTATTCTATTCTTATGTTTAGTGAGGTTTGTTTAGTGCTCTTCTATCTTGTTCTATTCTATTGTTATGTTTGGTGAGGTTTGTTTTGTGATATTCAATTCAATTATTTTCTGTTATGTTTGGTGAGGGCTGTTTTGTGCTATTCTATTCTATTCTATTCTTTTATGTTAGGTGAGGTTTGTTTTGTGGTATTCTTTTCTATTCTGTTGTTATGTTTAGTGAGGTTTGTTCTATTCTATTCTATTTTATTGTTTGGTTAGGTTTGTTTTGTGCTATTCTATTCTATTCTATTCTATTCTAATGTTTGGTTAGGTTTGTTTTATTCTATTCTATTCTATTCTATTCTATTCTATTCTATTCTAATGTTTGACTAGGTTTGCTTTTTGCCATTCTATTCTATTCTATTCTATTCTATTCTGTTCTGTTGTTATGTTTGGTGAGGTTTTGTTCTATTCTATTCTGTTTGGTGAAGTTTAGTTTGTGCTATTCAATTCTATTCTGTTATGTTTGGTGAGGGTGTTTTGTGCTATTCTATTCTATTCTGTTATGTTCAGTTAGGTTTGTTTTGTGCTATTCTATTCTGTTTTATTCTATTTAATTATATTATGTTTGGTGAGGTTTTGTCCTATTCTATTCTAATGTTTGGTTAGGTTTCTTTTGTTCTATTCTATTATATTGTATTGTATTCTATTCTATTCTAATGTTTGGTTAGGTTTGCTTTTTGCAATTCTGTTCTATTCTATTCTGTTGTTATGTTTGGTGAGGTTTTGCTCTATTCTATTCTAATGTTTGGTTAGGTTTGTTTTGTTCTATTCTATTCTATTCTAATATTTGGCTAGGTTTGCTTTTTGCCATTCTATTCTATTCTGTTATGTTTGGTGAAGTTTAGTTTGGGCTATTCAATCCAATTCTATTCTGTTATGTTTGGTGAGGTTGTTTTGTGCTATTCTATTAATTCTGTTATGTTTGGTGAGGTTGTTTTGTGCTATTCTATTAATTCTGTTATGTTCAGTTAGGTTTGTTTTGCGCTATTCTATTCTATTCTGTTTTATTCTATTTAATTATATTATGTTTGGTGAGGTTTATTGTGTGCTATTCAATTCTATTCTAATGTTTGGTTAGCTTTGCTTTTTGCAATTCTGTTCTATTCTATTCTGTTGTTATGTTTGGTGAGGTTCTGTTCTTTTCTATTCTATTCTATTCTATTCTATTCTATTGTTATGTTTGGTTAGGTTTGTTTTGTGCAATTCTATTCTAGTTTACTCCGTTGTATTCTATTGTCGACAAAAAATTCCATAGACTTGCATGATGGAATCTTTAAATTAACCAAGATTCTTTTGTTAGGTTTGTTGTGTTTTGTTCAAGTTTATGTTGTTCTATTATTTTGTTTTAGTGTGTTTGTTGAAGTTGTTGTAATTCCCCCCAGTCTGTTCTATTCTCTAGAGAAGTCAAATTTCATTTTTTATTAAGTTTTTCATATATATAAGGTAATCTAATTTTGAGGAGATTATGTGTGATTATTCAGCAGTGCAGTGTTTATCTGTCACCAATTAGTTGAGATGGAGTTAATTATCATTCCAGTGACAGTGATGTCAGAAGCACCCCGGAGACACTGACCTCAGTGAAGATACAGCCTTGCCATATCCTCTGACTAATTAGAGACATTTTAAAACTGTGGGTTTTTCAAGAGAAAACTGATGACTCTTCACATTAGCCTGTCAAGCCCGACTGCCTTTACTGTATGAGGTCTGAAAGCAGGACTCAAATTTGCACCTCTGCTGAGAGATAATGCTCTGGGACAGAAAATAAACGAACTTTAGCTATCATAGCACAGTGTTACAAGATATTTGACCTTCACAGTAAACACAGCACAGCCATATGCCTTGTGCTTGTGTGTGTAAATGATATACCTGATTTTAGAGTTGAGCTAAAAGCTTAGTGTTTTATTTAATCTCACAGAAGCAGCGTACAAAATGAATCACTGTGCACTTTTGTGCTTCGATTTCTTTCACTCTGCTTCTGAACCCCTCTGGCTCTGGGCAATTTGCTCAATCGAACGGTTATAAATTACATTTAGCACAGAATACGTATAAGTTCGCTCTCATGCACTGCTGCTGCTATAGTGTTAGAAGTTTTCCTGTAATGCAGTTCAGAGTTCTTGTTTACCATTTACTATTGTTAGTAAAAGAACAGCAGTGTTGTCCAATCAGATCAGCGTTTCTTTAATGTTGTGTTCTTGTTTTGGCAGACATTGAACATTTTGTTTGCCCTGTCTAATTTGATGGGTTCCCCCTGTTCTTCTAACTTTATTTATGGGCCCTTCATGTCAGCATGGTTCATATTTATCTATGCTTGTGTCTATTATAAATAGAGCTGAGATGGCTGAAATGAGTTATAGCCTGGTATATTAGCATGAACCGAGGCAGAAAGTAGCCTAGATTATGTCTAAATATATTGTCTATCCTGTGAATTATATTTGCATGTAATTAAAGAGATAGTTCACCCAAAAATGAAAATTTTGTGATTAATTACTCACCCTCAAGTTGTTCCAAATATATAAGACCTTCGTTCATCTTCAGAACACAAATTAAGATATTTTTGATGAAATCCGAGTGCCCTGACAGCAACGCAACTACCACGTTCAAGGTTTCTGAAAGGTAGTTAGGACATTGTTAAAATAGTCCATGTGACATTAGTGGTTTCAGTGAAATCCTTTTACATTCAAGTCCTATCGTAATGTAATGCAAAAGTTATCCGCCTAATTAAATTAAATAGCCTCAGGTACTGTATATGAACCTCTCTCGGCTTGTTTCCGCAGGGCCGAGTCTAACAAAGCGAGTCTGATATTACTCATAAAGGTGGATTTTCAGTTTTATCTATCTTGGTTTTCTCAACCAACTTTATTTATTGCAATCCGTCGTCAATAGCAATATCTCACTCTGGTATGATTTGTAGGTTGAGTTGCTTATAAAATTCATCCTTTTGACTCTATACATTGAATCTGCTTTGATAAAGTAATTGAACACCACAGTCTATCATCTTTATGTCTCTTTCAGCGTCTTCACATAAATCTGTCAAGTGCCATAAAAAGCATTGTGTTTGAAACGAGATCCCATTAGTAACATTGCTCTTCTACTATTAAAAAAATGTACTAAATTTAAACTACACCAAAAAGAACAAGTAAGTGTTTTATCATTAGGGGCCAAGCACTGAAGGTTCTTTGGCGCCTGTTTTATCCATTAGTTTTCTTCTTCTTCTTCTTTATTCTTTCTTCTTACGCTCTGGAAGACTTTGGCAGCCCATAGAATTGCTTGCAGAGTTTGGCACACAGATAGAGGATAGTCTCAATATTAACCATAACAAATTTGGAGTCTCTATCTCAAACTCTGTAATGCCACCAGTAGACCAAATTTCTATTCATATTTCTGCTAAACTAAGGCTATTTAAAAGCATCACCTATGTGTCAAAAGATATAGCAATTTGTCATTTTTGTTTATAATTTCTGACCAGTTCGACCAAAAATCACAAGATTGATCTCATAAGACTTGGAACAACATATGGATCATTTTGAATTTTGTAGTAAAATGCCGTATTTTTCCAAATGCCTTAGCGTATTGTTATGAATCTTATACAACTGCTTGTGGGAAAGTTATGAAATTTGGCACATGGATAAAAGTCAGCTTCATCATTAACCACAACAAATTTGGAATCTCAAACTCTTTAGCACCACCAATAGGCCAAAATTGCACTCATATTTATTCTAATGACTTTTTTAACCGCAAGGTCTAGAAGCAAAATTCTTTTTTTTTTTTTCTTTCAAATTCCTTGGCTCATGCCAAGTCGAAATCCTTACCAAAACTTACTTTTCTACTAAATTTCTTAAGTTTTGAATTTTCCAAATTAACTACTTTATCAAACTCATCCTAGACGGTTTGTCCAATTTACACCAAAATTGGCTCAAATCATCTTCAAACTGGCCTAAAGTTGTCAAAAGCTTTTTGATGTAACAAACTGTTATTAAAAGCGTGTTAACAAATTTGACATAATTTGCACAAAAATGGACATGAGGCTTTATCTCCACAATGCTTTTAGCGGAATCAGACCGAACTTTGTACTTATTATATCTAGCATGACCCGGGGACACGTGAGTAGAGCCACCTACTGTTCGAAAGATATAAAAATTGTACATTTTTGTTTAAAATTTCTGACCAGTTTGACCGAAGATCACAAGAGTGATCTCGTTAGAGTTGGAGCGACATATACATTTACATATAGATTTATGGACCATTTTGAATTTTGTGTTAAAATACTATATTGTTATGAATCTCATAGAATTGCTTGTGGGAAAGTTATGAAATTTGGCACACTGATAGAGGACAGTCTCATCATTAACCACAGGTAGTTTGAAATCTCTAACTCAAACTCTGTAGTGCCACCAAGAGGCCAAATTTGCTCAATGTTTTGAACTGTAAGGTCTAAAGGCAGAATTCTTTTTTCTATTATTCCTTGGCTCATACAGAATCAAATGCATGCAAAAAATGTAGTTTCATATGGTCAAGATCTTTTGCAATTTTGAATTTTCTGAAAAATCTACTTTTTTTTCGTCCTAGATGGTTTAGCCTATTTTCAGCAACATTGATCATCTTCAGAGCATTCTGGCAAAAAGTTATCACAGGCTTTTTGATATACCAAACCATATTTGTAAAGTATGTTAACAATTTTGACGAAGTTTGTGCAAAAATGGACTATATTTTCGCAATTCTTTAGCGGATTCTGACTAGGGCTGCAACAACGAATCGATAAAATCGATAAAAATCGATTACTAAAAGCGTTGGCAACGAATTTCATAATCGATTCGTTGTGTCGCGCGACGCAGAGACATTTGGTTGTTATTATATATATTTTTTAAAAAAAATTGAGCGCAGAGCGGAGTGGACACATTCAGTCTCTCTCCCGCACTGATGCCAGCAGAGTTCGGCACCTCATAAGCTGTGTTTCCATCCAAAAATGCGAATTTAACTTATGCGCAAAACTGGAACATTTGAGCATAAAGCACCGTTTCTACATTATATATATATGCTGCCCCGATTTATATCAAACATGTTTGATATTTAAGCCTACTTTGGCTAGCGTACTTTCACAGCAGCCAATGCTCGATCGCAAAACAGCTGGTGTACGGGTCGTTGGATAGTGGAGATGGAGAAAACTACTTCTATAGTTTTTGTAACACTGTCTGTCCAACCCAGTCTCACGGCAGTTCGTGATATAGTCACGTAATTTAATCTATTTTTTCGTGGCAGGGGCACGTTTATTTCGCTATTTTCGTAAGTCCAGCACGTTTTTTGAAACTAATGCATTTCAATTGGATGCATATTTCGTGAAACTGCACGATTCTTTCTGCCAGTCGGGCTGCAGCAGAGAAGCTTTTTAATCAACATTTTTTCACGAGATCTTATCATGGATTATATATGTGCAGTGCTGCTGCTAGCCATTTCGGTGCCCTAACCATAATTTCTTTATGATTTTAAACATAAAGAGAGCTTGCCAGTCTTTTATATACCTCCTACTGTCAAAGTCAAACTTGGCGCAATCCAACCGACCACTCCAGAGCAATTAAATACTCTTTGCTGAAAGGTGCCTAATAATATATAATGAAATAATATCGGAATTATAATTATTGACTATGATTATTGATTTTTCATTAGGCTAGTTTTGGTACCCCTCAGCACTGCGCGTGGTGGGAGTGGCGGCGTTGTATATTAATTATTATTTATTATTATTTCGGTCTTTTTCGGTTATTATTCTGAAGCAGGATTGCTTTGCTGTTTATTTATATTTTTAAAACTATAACGCTACATCTATGGGCATTTGTTATCATTGTATCCATTCATTTCTTTATTTTAATAATATTATTTGGGTCTTATTACCGGTGAAATGTTGCAGTAAGCCATCAGCGATAAGCGGGTCATTAACGACACTATAGGCTATCGCATTAAGCAGCCTTTACAATATATTTAGAGTCTAAAAAAAAAAAAAAAAAAAAAAAAAATTGAAAAGCCCAAAGATCTGTAGGCCTATCTTTGCTAAATGAATTTAACATACGTTTGTGATGCCCTTTATTTTAAGTTTCTTTTTTCTTTTCTTTTTTGGTTCTTTTTATTTAAACTATATTGTTACTAAATTTGAAAATGTGTAAAAGTAATGTGTCAAGGACTTGATATTGAATTCTGTCATTTTAAAAATTCAATAAAAAAATAAGAATAAAACAGTTTAAAAAACGAAACACTGCGCATCTTACAGAAAAAAAAGACATTTAATCTGTGTTTTTGTCACCAGCAGTACAGTATGTTGCTCAGTTTTGTTACAGTAAATTAAGCTCCGAGTTCCAGTAAGTTTCTTCTGTTCTCCTGTTGGAGAAAAAAAAAATAGTTTAATTTAATTTTTCACGTTTTTTTTTTTTTTTTTTTTTTGCACAACAATATCCGGGTGACTGCGCTACCGCCAATTAGTTACTAACGTTACTTCCTTTGGAGTCGTTGAGTAAGGTAAGATAAAATTATTGGCAACCTCATGAACAAGTAGACTATATAATTCGATGAAATATGTATGCAAAAGTGTATTAGTCAAGTATGTTGCTGGAGTATTGTCATGACTGCCTTATGCCCTATTTTAACTTCTTGTGACATTGTTTTGGTGTTTGCATTTCACCCTCTCGGGGTTGTATCCACTATAACAACCGCATCTCTCTACATTATCCTATTACATGGATATATACGATTTTATTGCTTATTGCATTTTTTTTTTTTTTACTTCTGTTTAATTATCCGGACTTCTTTCAGCGGATTGAAAGTTGTCCTCCAGACTCCGAGTGAACAGAATTGCTTACATTTTAGTTTTGAGATCTTCAGTGTTCATTAAAAAGTTGTATTTACCTGCACCAGTCACAAAAATGTTATATTTAATCCATTGTTAAGTCAATTAACTGTCTCGGTCCCATTAACTCCCTTCCTCTAAACGAGTGTTTTTTTTGTTTGTTTTGTTTTGTTTTTTAGATTCTACCAACCTACCCACTAGTAGATCACCAGTAAATCACCACAACCAAAGGCCCTTTTAAGCGCCAGCCTATCTGGATTTGTGCTCTACCTCTCATTTCTGTCTGTGTCTCTCATCTCTCTCTACCCCTCTGTCCCTCTCTGAGTGTTTGTCTACCCCTCTGTCCATTTCAGTGTCTGTCTGCCCCTTTCTCTGTTTCTGTGATGAACACTACACGTGTCACCGACAGTCAAGATGGCTATTACATGGAGGGGAGACGGATGGCTCTTGAAATGAGCTTAGAACATGCTCTGACTGAAGCCAGGGTAGGTGCTTTTTAGGTGTTGAATTTTCAGATGCAGAGAATTAGAGTGCCTACATCGGGTCCTATTCTATGTATTGCCATGTACAAAAAAACACTATCCATTGTATCTTAATAGTTGAAGAAATGTTTAGGCTATAATAATTACTCTGTAGCTTATCAGAAAACAGTGTTATATAAGGCTATTATATAAGCCTACGTACCTCAGACTCATTCAGTCTGTTATTGCATCTAGCTGCTCTCAATTCTCAAACATTTTCATGAAAGGGTTGTAGAGTTGGTTTTTACTTTTGAACTCCTTGGTCCAGCCAAACTCAATGCATTGATCAAGGATTCTTTCTTGAATCCCACCCCCCCTCAAAATATAGAGGGTATGATAAGAGTTTTTTCATATCCATTGCATCTTTTGTTAAAAATAAATTAACAGCCTAATCATAATTTTCACTTCAACCCCCAGAAAGAATCTGAGGAGCAGAGGCAAGTTGCCCCACCGCCAGTCCCAAAAAGGGTGCGTTTAGGGCTTGGCAAGCCAAGGGGGAGGCGTGGAGGACGGCCCAAAGCCTCAGCTACCGGTAAAAATACTAATAGTAATTGGTTACACATTATTGTCAAGAAATCAAGTTGTGTTGCTGGTAGACTTAAGTAACATGTACTTGTATCCAGATAATGAGCTCATTATAATGAGGTTGAACTATGTGGAATATGTTTATACTGTTATCAAATCAAATACTGCATAAACATATTCCACATGGTTCAACTTCTTATTGCATCCACAGGTTAACTGTACTATTATTTACATTTATTATTTCCAAAGTTCTGTTGTTATTTATTTTAATTATTTTAATTTTTAAATGTAATTTCCCCCATATTTGAAATGTATAGATATGTAGATTCAACCAAAAAAGTATGCATTGGTGGTCTAACTTGGTTTTATTCCTCTGTGTGCTGTTGTACAGTAGTTAGACACAACCAGATCGGGAACTGCCTGCTCACTGAAGAGCTTCCTGCAGCCAGTCTTGATCCTCAAGTGGAATTTGGTAAAATATGGTCAAATACATTTAAATTATTATTAGGTAATATTCTGAGGCAGATTTTCCATGCCTAGTTACCTGTGGCGGTTTTCGGGTTTTCAGGGTTTTTTTTTTTATAAACCAGCAAAGCCACGAATTGTGTCCACAATAGGCTGAATTCTATTATTGAACCACTTTTTGTAGTAGTTTCAAGTTCATCCCAATAGAAATTCCATCTCAATTTTCACGTTGATACAATTTACCCTGATCCATGTTTCAAACTATGCTGAATTTGGCCCTAGACTGTGGGAAAGTTGATTTGGAAAAGTTCTGAAATTGATGTTATTGAAAGCATTGGCAAGATATTTACCCATTATTATGAAATAGTGGGTCTGCATAGAAATGGTCCTTTGTCAATTAAATTAATATTTGTCTTTGCAGAAAAAAACATGGAGAGCCTCTCTGCTATGATTTCTAACTCCCCTGAAATCCAGAGGGCATCATCATCATGGACTTTCAGGCAGCAGCAAGCTTCACAAAGATGGAAGGAGGCAAGGCCATTCCACCTTAAATGCCTCATCCAAACTCAGGATGTTGGCCAACCATTTTGTAGCCATTGCAGCAAGCCTGCGGTTGTTAGGTGAGATCTCATTAATGTTCTTTCATACTTTGTAGGTTTTTTGAGTGCATCACTAATTGATGTCTTCATGTTTTGGATAAACTCCATGTTTATGGTGGAATCAGGGCTGTTTCAAAGAGTTGATTCAATGACTAAATTGGTTCGTTGATTTCGTTCCTAGATGCAGAGAGTGTCTACCAGATCAGTGGTTCTGTGAAACCTGCGATACCAAGAATCACAGGAGATGGCCACTCCACGACAGGGAGTCAGTCCTTGAGGGCTTTTTTAAAGCTATTCCCCCATCCACATATTTTGTAAGAGGGGAAGGAGGATACAGCTCACACGACCAAGGTAGGTAATTGCAAAACTCTTTTGTACTCTTGTCTAATAAATCTGGTAGGCTAATTTTGTGTTTCTTTCCTTTACTAGCTTGTATTTTGCCAACGGTGAGAGTGACTCAAAAATGTCCCTGTGAAGTCCCCAGCATAACTGTGTCACCTGGCAAAGCAGTCATTTTAATTTCCATCAATGGTAATATTTCCAAACTCTGATCTTTTTTCTATATTTAGCTTTTCCCCCTTTTTTGGCTTTGCGTTGCAATGAAAAAAGCAGTGCTCAAAAATTGCAGAATACATCTTGTCACTATGATAAATCAAAAGAAATATACTAATTTAAACTATGCTGGTGTGATTCTACTCAAGATGTAGTCCAAGTGTCTTAAAGTGTGCCAGCTGATTGTTTCTAAAAGCTCAGGTATCCATGGGTTTGTTTTCTTATAATCCAAGGGCGTTATGACATGCACCAGCCATTGTTTGCATGCCAAACATGCCAGCAGCAGTGGGCTCCAGAGTTCATGGACCTCGTAAACAGTGGATATTGGCCAGCTTCCACCAGTTCTTCTACTTTGTATTCCCTCAACCTTTTCAGCAGTGTAAGAGAACTGAAAGTCATCGCGCCGGCACTGTCCAGACAAGCCTTTGCAAAGCTGCTGGAGCATCGTACAAAGTGTGGTGGGCGGGTAAATGTTCACCATATTATAGAATTGTTTAACATATGCAGACATCTCCGAAGTAACAATTAATATAATGCATCTTTCAGTCAGGACCAGTGTGCGGGGACACGCTGCAGCGCAGCTTCCTGGAGTTTTCCTATTGTGCTTTTGAGGAAGATAACTTGTCCTGCGGTGCACCTTTCACCTGCCCCGCTTGCACTCCAGACATGCTGGCAATCTCTGTGGATGGCAACAGGAAGCTATACCGGTTTCTCCGAAACGGAAGGTGATATTTTTTTTATACCAGTATAGATTGATCTAGATTTTTTTAGATTCTATATTCAGCATGGATACATTTTCTGTTTCTTTGTTCCTCAGCTCCGACTCTTCGTTTTTTGAAGGGGCATTTGTCGCAGAAGACACATCTGTGTCTGCATTTGTTGATGTCTTGCATAAAGCTGTGAAACAGGCAGGTTTCAAATTATTTGTTAATTAAATTACTATGTTTTTCCAGATTTTCATTGCATTGGTGAAAAACTGCCCTCAACTTCAAAATACAAGGTGCACATATAGTATGTTTATAGTGTGTCTCATTTACATCACAGCAACCTGGACAAGGCAGATGTGGGAGCTCCTCGTGGACAGCAGCGAAGGAGACTTCTAGGAGGACCTTCAAGTTGGACGAAGAGGGCATGGAGGTTGCGGTGTGTCGGCATGGTTTCCTCCTTAAAGCGCTTAATATGTTCAGAGGTGAGATTATAATAAATTGTTTGCTGTAAATGTAACTTTGTATTGTTATTATTTGTATGTCACTTTGGACAAAAGCTAAATAAAATAATAATATGGAGAAGCATCTCAATTATCACTATTAGTGCAGCTTATACCACTGCATGGTTGAGTTTCCCATTATGATGCTCTCTTTAGAATGTACAATAAAAGGATATTTGCATTTCTAATACAATTTGTATATCCCTAGGTGAAATCTTTGCCTACCCCATGTATCTGCACAAGGAGTTGATGAGTTCAAAGCCAAGGTTTATCGCCATGGATGTAATGTGTAAATACTGGCCATATTTACACAAATCAGCAAACATCCTTCCTGATCTCCAGGGGCTAACATCAATCAGGCCTTTCCTAAGCGTCATGCATGCTAAAGCACATTCCACTAAGTGTGAGGTATGTTCAGTGTTTATTATGTTTAACTGTATCATCAGAAAATAAGTCCCTCTACTGCACGTCACGGTCCGGTTCGTTTTGTCATTACTTATTATCCGATAATGACCGGCGGACATTACATTATCCCTTACATGTCTTCTTACTACTAGATTACATGGAGTGGCAAAAACCAAGAAGGAGCAGGGTCAACTGCGGGGGAGGAAGTTGAACAGGTGAACAGCTACCTCTCCCGCTGTGCCCTAACGACTAAATACATGTCGAAAGGAGGTGATTGTAGTATTTCTCTTCTAATGTATTTTTTTATTGCTTATTTGCATGACATTCACTCAACATTTACTCTCAACAGCACGTGTGGATATGCTTACAATCCATGCTATGGCCTGGAACTACCAAAAAATCACAACACTACATCGGGCATTGTCTGCAAGATATGTGAAGGTGTGTTCTCTGTAAATTCAATTTGTGGTTATTGTGTACCTTTGTGTAACTGCATTGTTTAACTGTCGCATTAGACTTGCCAGAGACTTCAGGAGGAGACTGCAAGTCTAGCGGAGCTTAAAGAAAGCTTGGCTTGCACCGATGAAGCAGTGTGGGTGTCTGATGTGAGGGAATGGGCAGCTGGTGGTAAGTTTGAACCAATAATGTGTTTCACTTTGTGCTTCCTCATTGGCAGCGATCATTAAGATCATGATATTTAAGCTGCCTACTGCTTACTATGCTGCATGCCACTATCTCTGTAATCCTTTTTTGGCACCCACCTCCTCCCGACTCGTCCTTCTTTACACTATTGTGTTTTTGTGTTGTGTTTCCAGAAACAACAGGTACTTCCCTAGAGCAGTCCATTGAGGGACGTTACCTTAACGTGAGGCAGCGGAAGCAGGCTCTATACCACCAAAATGGTATAATTACATAGTCTATAAATAATTGCTCACTGTATTTTTGGTCTTTTTTTTTTTTACCTTCTGCTTCATGTGTTTACAGATAGTGGCAAGTTCCGTCACCGCCTGCGGAGGAAAATTGCTGAGAGCAAGAGACTGCTAATGAAAGACATAGAGACCTATAACAGTCATGAGCCTGCCATGCCAATTGATTTTAATGAAGTGGAGCAGTCGCTATCAGGAGACAACCCGTCCCCAACATGGCCGTGGGAGATTCATGGCAGCGGTAAGCGGAGTTTCCCGAGGCCTCTGATTTATTTTGTAAAGACTCAAGTCAAATGTATTTATACATTTTCTTTACCTCTGTTGTAGCACAAATCGAAGAAAAGTTAAAATTTTTTAACAAAGCCATGCTGAAAATGAGACTGGAGGAGGAAAGGACAATACTTGTTCAGGAGATGGCCCAGCACTGCTCATGGTTGCAGAACTTGCAGGTAACTCTTAGAAGAAAAACTTCAGAGGAAGGCAAGTTTCATCTTTGTAACCATACCAATCAAACAAGGAAGTGATGGTGATAAGGACACCATACTTTAACTTTACCTAACAAGAGATGTATCTTACTAGAAATCTTACTAAAAACATTACACTGACCATCTAATTTTGGTGAGTTATAACAAATATTACAAAGCAATGTTGTGGTAATTTGGATTTGTTTTTCACTTTTCACTTACAGACAAGCGAAACAAGGGCCTTTCCTGTCTCTGCAGAAGACGACTGTCTGAAGTTTCGGATACGTTGAAAGAGGTGCTCCTTCAATACAAGACTGTTTTAGGCCCTCAGGGCTCTGCTATAGATCTGGAAGATAAACAGGAGAATGAAAGTGATTTCAGCAGTCCAGACACCAGTGAAAATGAAGAGGAGGAGTGCAGGTAATGAATATGTGAAAAGTGTCATTTGAATATCCTTAATTTATGTAACCTGTCAAATTGAGTAAAGATAGCATTAATACTACATTTGTTTAATGTTAAATGTCTACTCCTGTCTGTTTGTGTCTGTGTCTCTCAGTGAGGAGCTACCGGGCAGGTGTCTGTAATCGCTTGATTGCGGCCAGGGCAGTGTAAAAAGAACTTCATGGGTGCCATTCTGGATTCCTTCTCTCCTGTATCACATTGTTTTGCTTTTTGTTTGCCTTTTTGCCATATGACTTATTACATCACACTTTCATTTCATACCATATCATTTATACTGATTATTGCTTATTTCTCAGGTTTCATCTCACATATGTACTGTAATAAATCACTATTTTATGTATCTTTATCCACGTGTGGTCTCCCATTTCATGTTGCCTGGGCAAAAAGGAGCCTGGTCAGGGTTACACTGTTGTTCCATTTTTCTGGACTTGTAAGGTTTATACATGAGCTAAGTAAAATCACAACTACACATTCACTGATTCTATAGTGCCTCCTAGAAATTTTTTTTTAAATCTTATGCTCCACCTCCTGACAACACACAAGCAGCGGGAGGTCTAAAATTTGACTAACAATTTATCATTCCCTGTATCAATATGTGCCACATGCTAACATTTCATGAAATAATGGGTGTAACACTTACCTAGGCCTCTCTGGCCAATATGGGTGTTTGAATTGAAGTATATCTGGTGCATCAAGCTTGCCACCAATATGTCAAAAAGATATTTTGTGGATTAAATGCACATAAAACACACATCAAATGTATATGCTAATACAGAGCAGCACTACAGGCATTAAATAATACTAATAAAACATTTAATTTGTATAGTGCTTTTTAAGACCATAGAGCAGTGCTTCCAACCCTGCTCCTGAAGGACCCCCAACACTGCACATTTTCTTTGTCTCCCTAATCAAACACCTCATTTAACGCCTCAGCTCATTAACCCATGTGGTAATGAGCTGATGAGTTGAATCAGGTGTGTTTGATTAGGGAGACAAATAATACGTGGAGTGTTGGGGGTCCTTCAGGAGCAGGGTTGGGAAACACTGCAATACAGAGTACAGGTCCATCTCAATTAATTAGAATGTTGTGAAAAAGTTCATTTTTTCCTTGTAAGTTATTTAAAAAAGTGAAACTTTCAGATATTTTAGATCCATTGTATGTAAAGTAAAACATTTCAAAGTTGTTTTTTTTTGGGGGGGGGGGGTAATTTTGATGATTAGAGCTTACAGCTCATGAAAGTCAAAAATCAGTATCTCAAAATATTAGAATATTTACATTTGAGTTTCAACAAATGACCATCCCTACAGTATAAATTCACTGTATCTCTTGTTCTTTGAAACCACAATAATGGAGACAATAATGGAGAGGACTGCTGACTTGGCAATGATACAAACATTGACACCCTCCACAAAGAGTAAATCACAGAGGGTCATTACTGAAGGGGTGGATGTTTACAGAGTACTGTATCAAAGCATATTAAATGCAAAGAATTTGGGTAGGAAAAGGTGCACAAGCAACAGGGATGACTGATTCAAACACTTGTGAGAGCTTCACAAGGAGTGGACTGAAGCTTGAGTCAGTGCATCAAGAGTCACCACGCTCAGACGTCTTCAGGAAAAGGGCTACCAAGCCACTTCTGAACCAGAGACAACATCAGAAGCATCTTACCTGGGCTAAAGACAAAAAGGACTGGACTGCTGCTCAGTGGTCCAAAGTCCTCTTTTCAGATGAAAGTAAATTTTGAATTTCATTTGGAAATCAAGGTCCCAGAGTCTGGAGTGGAGAGGCACAGAGTCCATGTTTCTTGAAGTCCAGTGTTAAGTTTCCACAGTCAGTGATGATTTGGTATGTCATCTGCTAGTGTTGGTCCACTGTGTTTTCTGGAGTCCACAGTCAACTCAGCCATCTACCACTTCATGCTTCCTTCTGCTTTGTGGAGATGCAGATTTCATTTTCCAGCAGGATTTGGCACCTGCCCACACTGCCAAAGGTACCAAAAGCTGGTTCAATAACCATGGTGTTACTGTGCTTGATTGGCCAGCAAATTTGCCTGACCTGAACCCCATAGAAAATCTATGGATATTGTCAAGAGGAAGATGAGAGAGCAGTGCCACAGACTGATCACCTCCATGTCACACCGAATTGAGGCAGTAATTAAAGTAAAATGAGCTTCTACCAAGTATTGAGTGCATATAGAGTAAATTAATATACTTTCTATAAGGCCAATAATTTAATAAAAAAAAAAAAACATTTTATTGGTCTTATTTTTTTTATTGGGTATTCTAATTTGTTGAGATAGTGAATTGGTGGGTTTTTGTTAAATGCATTGAAGTTTCACAATTTGAGTTGAATTACTGAAATAATTAAACTTTAAAATAAATAAATTAAACACAACATTCTAATTTTTTGAGATGCACCTGTACTGTTGCAGTAGTCCAGTCTGGAGGTGATGAGGGCATGGATGAGATTGATGCATTGGACAGCAGGGTTGGGGTCAATGCAGGAATGAACTCAACAATTCCAATTCAAAGAAGGAAATGGAATTGGAATTGAACAACAATTACAGGAAACAGAGTTGGAATTGAATTGGAATTACAGGAAGTGGAATTCAATTCAGGGAAATTCCACTGAATTCCATTTAGTGCTGTTTAGTGCAGTAAGCATTTATTTGTGATTACATTTAGAGACATACATTTGAACTTTATTTATGATGCTTTACAAATACCAAGTAATGTATGAAACAGAGTTGATCAAATGCAAGGAAATAAAAATGAGAACTGTACTTTATGAATTAATAATTGAATGACAGTGGTGATAAGTTTCTGGATGCACTATACATTCAATGTATGATTACCACATAGTGTATGTCTCAACTCACAAACAAATGAGTCATGTTCATTCATGTATTTCTTTCACTTTTTATTGCATCAAATTATCATAATTTGCTGAAATTTGGCATGTGAAATGGTCATGCTTAACATACTAAACATACAGTACTTTGTGTTTCTTTTATATGTTTGTTGTTTATGTGATTTACAATATTTAATGTACTTTAAACTATTAAGCAAATCAAGTCACATTTTTTTTATTTAGCAACTCAAGTGGAATTTATTTGATTTCAATTCTGTTTCCTGACATTCCAATTAAATTCCAATTCCATTTCCTGTCAGCTGACAGCTGCATGCAATTCCAATTCCAATTCCATTCCAGGAAGGGAATTTGAATTTACCATTCATTCTCAATTCAATCATGAATGGCCCCAACCCTGTTGGACAGTTAGTTCATCAATATAGAATATGGGGCTATCTATGCAGTATGATGCACCGAAGCTGGAAGATGGAACATGTCTTAATTCACATGAATTGACATGCATAGGCATTTAGCATATGGGTTACAGTTTACATAGCCCCATATTGTACATTGAGGAACCAACTTTACAGGTGGTACATTTTGGCCTATTTACCAATGAGGTACAGCTGATTCAACCACCAAAACCACACATTTTTCCAGAACCCTATAGCCTGTAAATGTTCTGTCAATGGTTGGAGAATTATTTAGGAACTGTTCTGTCCCGAAAAGTACTGCCCACATGCTGTCCTATGATGCGAGGATGTCTGGGCCCTTGACTTGCCAAAGCAGGTCAGCTATGAAACTGGATATATTTTAGCAAAACATATACATCAGAATTTATTTTGCCAAAATTGCACATATCTTTATGTTTTATGCTCATGAAATTGTACTGTATCTCTGCATATGATATGACTGGTGTGTGTGTGTGGCAATAAAATTACCTGTTATTTAACCAGATAGAAGAAAGCATCTGATGAAATGTTACTGCCCCTGGACCCCAGGTTATCTCAGTAGAGCCCACCAAAGGTATAAAAAATGACACATTCAAAAGGGCTTGAATCCTTGAATGTGTTATGCTAATCACTTAAGATATGGTTTATAATGATTATAATGATTATATCTGTTATTGGTCCATCTCATTTACAAACATGTTATATGAACCACAGCATACAATGACAAACAATATAAACAGTGTAATTAAACAAAATATATAAAAAATGTGTATTTCTGACCCCTGTTGCTAGGCAACACACCCTGTACAGCTTGGCTAAAGAACAATGAATGGGCTACATGAAACTACAGAAATGTATAATTTACTATGCATTAAATTACAATGCATTAGAATCATGATATTGTTATCACCCAATTACGCAATAAATCATTGTTAGAAGGAAATATTTTTTATTGTTATTTATGCAATGGATTATCAATACATGGATATTCAGTCAGAGGAAGAGTGTCCACTCCACGCACATTGGGGGCACACCCGGAGTAGTGGGCATACTCTATTTGACTGTAAACATCAACACCCATCAAATCAACTCACGATTACCACAAACTGCACAATTACCTTTAACAATAAAACACTGTTAACAAAGTGTAAAAACTATTCCATGTTTATTAATGTAATGCATACTAATTTCATTTACAGACATTGTTTGCTTATTTTAATTATTTTGTACTTTGTTGAATGTTGTTGTCTATATGAAAGTGACAAAAGACAATTATTGTCTTCTCTATGCATATATGTATGAAAGTAACAAAAATCTCTCAATATTTAGCAAAAACTTTATTTAATATACATTTAATGGAAACTACAGGGATGCAAGCAGATGAAAGGTGGAAAAACAGGAGTGTGTGTGGGGGTGGGGATTGTGTTTAGGCTTAAGAGGCTGTTTGATTGGACAGCCAAAAAGCGGCATGAGGTAAAAGCAGCAGCACCACCACCATTGTCCACTGGAACATTCTTGGGTCTTCTTTTTGGGTCCTTCTACAGTCTCACCACCACAATATAATAGGAGAGCCTAAAAATCAAATTGGAAAAACAGATTTATGCCCAAAATGCTGGTCATTATTGGGAAATAAGTCCCTTTAGGATAAAGCAAGACCTGTTCGCCTTGTAGGGAGTTATTTTCAATATAATGACTGGCGTTCTGCACATTATCCCTTACTTATTAAATTACTAGTCATTCACAGACATATCGTGTGGCTGTGAAATGAAAGTGAAACATGTACTTACCAAGGATCAACGACCAAACAGTGGAGTGGGACTACTACAGGGAAGTGTGGCACGACAAAGACCGGCT
Source organism: Garra rufa (assembly GCF_049309525.1). NCBI lineage: Eukaryota > Metazoa > Chordata > Actinopteri > Cypriniformes > Cyprinidae > Garra > Garra rufa. The sequence goes on from NC_133379.1 coordinate 34,403,131, forward strand.
TCTTCAGCTTGTTTCTGGTGGGGGGGGGGGACAAATATGTAATGCTCAGCTGACATTTTCCAGTGTGTGTACAGAAGTTGGTAAAGTAAAAAATTGAGGATGTCCAAAACAGTACAACACTTACTTATCTACCTTACCAGGGACCACTGATGAACTGCAACCAAATAATGGAGTGGGACCACATCAGCAGCAGTGACTGGTAAAACATCAGTAAAGGGGAAAGATGTAAGGTAATTTAAACCACCAAGAATAACAAGTTTCAGCCAACCAATCCTAAATCAACAAATATTGTAAATAATCACACTACATTACCTTCTGTTGTATGAATGTTGGAAACTGCCATGCATATTACATATAGAAACGTGTTTGTGATGACCATTATGGATATTGCACATTCATTTTAAATTATTAACACTGTCATTCGTGAGGGATTTTTTTAAAATTTACAATAAATTTCATCTGACTTACAGCATGTACAGAGTCCTGCTTTGTGCACACATTTTGCTCGGTTGAATGATTTACTAACCTCTTGATAAACCACATATCAAAAGAAGAACATGTTTCTGTATGGAGTTACGCATTTCTTGAATTATCCAGTTCTGAAATGGCAGGAAATGTTGAACATCTACCATCTTTAACACAGGGCTTGTAAACAACACTTTACTTTGTATAAAAATATCACAAAATTGCTATAAAAAACTTTATTGAATATGCAATGTACAATAAAAAAAATAAAACAACATATATTACTAAATTAATTAACTTAAACAAATGACTCCTTGGGCTCCCAAGTAGGAGTCCACTGTTTCCCACTGAAAACAAAAAGGAGACAATTAAGTTACATGTGATATTTCAATTATTCTATTGGGAATGTTAACTTCAAACACATTTGCACATTCTTCAAAACAGGTCTAGGTAAACGCAATTGACTTCAAAACGTGTGTGAGATTGAGAGTAAAATAGAGAGTCAGAGCAATCTTATTTCTGTATTTGTCATATAGTAGAAAACATACCATGCTGCACAAGGCTCCCAGTCAATCAGCAATTCTGTTTGACCCTATGGCAGGAACAACAATACATGCTTGCCTTACATATTTTTTGCATCAGGCTTTGGTAACAGCCACCATGTTTTTTGTTTCATGTTTTACTATTATATTTGAATTATTTTAGTCAAGAGACTGTAGTATATACTGTATACAATATTTACATTGTTTGATTATTTGCCAGCTTTACTTCTGTGATTGACAGGTATTTTAACTTAACATCTTGACATTAGTTTGACGTAAATAGAACAAATAAAGAGTAGTATGTGTTCTGTTATGCATGTCTTACCTTTCTCACTCTTTCTTTCAGAGCACTCCTAATTGGAAAAACACCTAGGCCAGTGTGGTAGGAGCAATCTGAAGGCATCAAAACTCAGATTACGAACACAACATCATAAACATATTCAGGTCAAGCATTCACATCAAAGTGATCAAACATCAAGTCTAAATGCAAATGTATTTATTTGACAAAAGTCATTTAAACTTACTTTTTTGTTTTTTTTTATCCATTTCTGCCTCTGTGGGATAAAAAAAAAAACAGACATATATTCACTCAAAAAAGGCAAACAATTCAAAAACGGTCTTGCTCACCATACCATTTATTACAAATATCAATATCATTAAAAAAAAATTGACAAATGCAAAACATGCCTGACTTCCCCTTTCTCTTCCTTGTTGACCCTGTGGTTTTAAAGAAGTCAGATGTCAAACTAAGTATGGAGTGGAAAACAATTAAGGACTATCTAGGTATGTCTTTTTATACATTCATTAAAACAGGCACACATTCACACATGTTGTGTTTACACACACACACACACACACACACACACACACACACACGCACACACCCTCATGTGTAACCTATGTCATACCACAAAAATGAACATGAACACCCAATCAGAACTAAATCAATCAGTTGAGAAGTTGCCCAGCAAAATTGCTGAAAAATTTGTTGGATACAGTACATACCATACTCTTTCTTATGTGTGCAATAACCTCCATTGTAACAACTGACATCATTAGCTAAGCTAATGATTTCAGTTGGAGACAACTAGCCTTTAGCTTACATGCTAATCGGCCCCTCCAACTTCAATTGAATTAGGCTAATAGGGGGATATGTCGAACTGGGATGTTGCATACAAATACAAAAAAAGTATATGTCCCTCCCTAATCTAACTCTCTGGTAGACAGCAAGTGAGCGAATTAAACAAAACACAGCGGAATGTTGCTTTAAGAGCTTTAAAAGTTCGCTGTAAGAGTTACCTTTTTTAGGTAGATGTATTTCACCTTCACCCACCACAGTGGGGCCTTCCAGCCCCGCCTCCTCCACGAGGCCATCACTCTCTACAGCTGGGCCTTCCAGCCCCGGCTTCTCCATGAGGCCTTCAGTCTCCACACCTGGGCCTTCCAGCTCCGCCTCCTCCACGAGGCCTTCAGTCTCCGCACCTAGGCCTTCCAGCCCCGGCTCCTCCATGAGGCCTTCAGTCTCCACACCTGGGCCTTCCAGCCCCGGCTCCTCCATGAGGCCTTCAGTCTCCACACCTGGGCCTTCCAGCTCCGCCTCCTCCACGAGGCCTTCAGTCCCCGCACCTTGGCCTTCCAGCTCCGCCTCCTCCACGAGGCCTCCCAGCTCCGCCTCCTGCACAAGATTTTCTGACCCCACCTCCCCTGAGGTGCCCTGCTCGTCACAGGGGGTGAGGGTCAAGGTGAGGACAGTGTCCTCACTTGCCTTCCAACCTGTTCAAATTTGATTAGAAAAAAATGGTAGGAATGAGGCTGAACTATAATGTATTATAATATTCAAACAGGTAGATTATTTGACATTGCCGCACATAAGAATTTTAAGACTATATTTCTTAGCTTGTATGCATTTACATATTTCTGAAACACAGGCAAAACATTGACTATAGGCTATTTTTCATACGGGATGCAAGTTTATATGATTTTGTTTAAGGTGTGAATAGCTAAAGGCGAAACAATGGGGAAAACAGGGAAACTTACAACAACATACATCAAATATCGAACTGGCATCTTAAGAAACCCAAACTATGTTTTACCAAATTTTCAGACTACACTTGGTAACCTATATTAACAAGGCTATGTATTGAACATGGCTGGAATTATAATCTTAAAACACCAGAGTATTGTTTATTTATTTAATTTTCGACTTAGTTTCTACGCAACAAAAAGTAGTTCTACCTTCAGTGGACAGTGTCTTGTTTGCCACAATTATCTCGTCCATGTAACCAACATTCCACAACGTTGAAATGTAATAAGGCTGTCATTTGTTGTATAAACTATAAATATTTGATAAGTGCTGAAAAAATAGGGAAGTATTGACAATCAACTGTACAAGTAGACGACTGAAAAAAATATATACTTTACATCTCACCTGCACAAACCAACTCATAAAAGGCAGTTATTTTGCTGAGGTGTTGTGTGGCCAGTGGGTCCAGTTCGCATCTTGGGGTGAGGGAAGTTATTTTTGTTTTTTTGCCATTGCCTTCCTTCTGAAGGAGGAGGAGTGGCTTGTAGCCCATTGCATGTAGCTTCTCAAGCTGCAAAGACATTTATTTTTAAAGGATAAATGCACTTATAACCAGCAAAAGCAAAATTACTGAGTCATCATCAAAACTGAATTTTCTATTTTGTCAAATTTACTCTGTATGAAAAATTATCTCTGGCTTGAATTTGATGTTAGAATTATTAACAGGTCAGGACTTAATGTTACATGTTAAAAGTCAAAATCTGGTTGCCACTTGTATGAATTTGGTAGCCCTGTAGATGTATAGATTTTTTCCATCCATATTTCATATTTACCACCCCAAATGAATAGGTTTACACTGAAAATCAATGCATTTCAATACACTGCAAATACATAACGGGATTAGTTCTACGAGACGGAAGATGGTACATCTAGGATACAGGATTTAGTAAAATACACAATATAGCTGTGTTGTTTACTTTGGTAAACCCATTCATACTGTATGTTTTTTTTACAAGGTTAAGTGCTCATGAAATAAATGAATTTTTGGTTGTCTTTTGAATGTTGTCAGGGATTCTGCATTCCGGATGATGGTAGGAAGATCGTTCCACCAGCATGGAACCGTGAATGAGAATGTTCTGGAGAGTGAATTTTTGGCAATGGGTATTTAGTTCATTAATATGCCTTTCAAGTTAACAGTCAGTGACTCTGACTCTGCTGGCCTGTTCCCAAAAGCCATAACCAATTTGAACTCAGGAACAGGAACTGACTCCACACTTCCCCTCCAATCCCCAGACTTTCTTCTGCCCACCTACTGTGCAATATTTAATACGTTTGATAACACTGCTATTCTGTGCAACTTCATTACTGTTCAATATTTAATACTTAATATGTAATACTTAATACTTCTGATATAATCAAAATCAGTTTAGAAACCAAATTTATTTTTTTATTTTAATTTATATAGCTTCTCAGAACTGTGCACCTTACACCCCCTCCCCCCTCTTTTGCAATACTTATTTTATTCCTTGTTGTTACATTTCTCTTATGTACATGTTGACAGTGGAAAAGGAGTTGCTTCAGTCTCGTTGTACATGTGTATAATAACAATAAAAGGCATTCTATTCTATTCTATTCTGAAGAATCTGTGTTTAAAGTTAAACTCCACTTTTAACAGTAGTACCTAAATTCCTTATTATTATTGCATGAATGCCATGACTACATTAAATTCATCACATACTACTGAAAGGTGGAATCACATGCTCAATTTAAGTCAGTTTTTCAATAAAGATTTACCTTGCCCGCAACTTGGACAGTTTTTAATTTTGGACCACCATGTGTTTAACACGCCTGCACTAGGCTTTAACTGTGTGAAAGAGAACCTTCAAGTTGCATTTGGTATTTAAACTCTGTTTAGAGGTCGAGGTAGAGGTAAACCCTATATTTCAGAAATCTGGTTTAAATCCCTCTTTAAAATAAATACAAATAAAAGCATTTGAAAAATATATTATGATCTTCTGTCAAAAATGTCACTCAATCAGGACTGGTAAATGTGGCGACCCTATTAAAAAAGGTAGTGTTAATTGTACACACCAAAATTATGGCTTCATCACGCATGGCTGCCTCATTGTGTTTTTTTTTAAGATTGCCAAGCCACTCCCCCTTCTTCATATCAAGGGCCTGCAGTCTCTTCAACAAACGTGCCTTCTTGGGCTGCTCTGCCCCACAGGCCTTACAGACCTTAGTGGCACAGGGCATGACCTGAGGGCAGTTGGGGCATTTCTTCTTATTAGAAACCATGTTGTCTGAGAAAAAAAGAAAGAAAAAAGAGAAAGTTATTTATGTATAATATAGGCTACCCATTGAAACATTCTGAATTAATATCACACTATAGGACTTAAAATCACACTATGTAAGGGATGCTATGTGCTTTCTTAATTTCAATGGTCAAATTGTCTTAACCAGTCATTCTTCTGAGTTTTGAACTTTGTTCGTGATGACATTGTGATAAGGGTAAACATTTCTCTGATTTTTAACTGCTATTTACACAGTAATACACTGTGTGTGTGTTGCCCATATGAGAGACCGAAAATAGTCCTATTGATAAAAGAAAAATGTGACATTTTAATGTCTACTGAACGCCTTATGAATATCACATTATTAAATTACACGAAAATCGAAAAGGAAGAGTTGAGAATTTTTTTGTGAACTAGTTACACTAACATGTGACATGCAGTTAGCACTTATAGCGTTTTATATCAGACAAATGGAAACACCAAAACAATGTCACAAGAAGTTAAAATAGAGCATAAGGCAGTCATGACAATACTCCAGCAACATACTTGACTAATACACTTTTGCATACATATTTCATCGAATTATATAGTCTACTTGTTCATGAGGTTGCCAATAATTTTATCTTACCTTACTCAACGACTCCAAAGGACGTAACGTTAAGTAGCTAATTGGCGGTAGCGCCGTCACCCGGATATTGTTGTGCAAAAAAAAAAAAAAAAAAAAAGGTGAAAAATTAAATTAAACTATTTTTTTTTCTCCAACAGGAGAACAGAAGAAACTTACTGGAACTTAAAAAAAAATCGGAGCTTAACTTACTGTAACAAAACTGAGCAACATACTGTACTGCTGGTGACAAAAACACAGATTAAATGTCTTTTTTTTCTGTAAGATGCGCAGTGTTTCGTTTTTTAAACTGTTTTATTCTTATTTTTTTATTGAATTTTTAAAATGACAGAATTCAATATCAAGTCCTTGACACATTACTTTTACACATTTTCAAATTTAGTAACAATATAGTTTAAATAAAAAGAACCAAAAAAGAAAAGAAAAAAGAAACTTAAAATAAAGGGCATCACAAACGTATGTTAAATTCATTTAGCAAAGATAGGCCTACAGATCTTTGGGCTTTTCAAAATTTTTTTTTTCTTTTTTTTTCTTTAGACTCTAAATATATTGTAAAGGCTGCTTAATGCGATAGCCTATAGTGTCGTTAATGACCCGCTTATCGCTGATGGCTTACTGCAACATTTCACCGGTAATAAGACCCAAATAATATTATTAAAATAAAGAAATGAATGGATACAATGATAACAAATGCCCATAGATGTAGCGTTATAGTTTTAAAAATATAAATAAACAGCAAAGCAATCCTGCTTCGGAATAATAACCGAAAAAGACCGAAATAATAATAAATAATAATTAATATACAACGCCGCCACTCCCACCACGCGCAGTGCTGAGGGGTACCAAAACTAGCCTAATGAAAAATCAATAATCATAGTCAATAATTATAATTCCGATATTATTTCATTATATATTATTAGGCACCTTTCAGCAAAGAGTATTTAATTGCTCTGGAGTGGTCGGTTGGTTTGCGCCAAGTTTGACTTTGACAGTAGGAGGTATATAAAAGACTAAGCTCTCTTTATGTTTAAAATCATAAAGAAATTATGGTTAGGGCACCGAAATGGCTAGCAGCAGCACTGCACATATATAATCCATGATAAGATCTCGTGAAAAAATGTTGATTAAAAAGCTTCTCTGCTGCAGCCCGACTGGCAGAAAGAATCGTGCAGTTTCACGAAATATGCATCCAATTGAAATGCATTAGTTTCAAAAAACGTGCTGGACTTACGAAAATAGCGAAATAAACGTGCCCCTGCCACGAAAAAATAGATTAAATTACGTGACTATATCACGAACTGCCGTGAGACTGGGTTGGTCTGTCTGTATAATGTGTCGAAAACATACCACAACCGTAAGGAGAAAGAGGAGCTCTGCTGAGGTGAAATCGTCTCAGTTTTGAATAGGGCTGTGACTGTGGCACGTTGTTTTTTTATATATAGCCTACACTTCAGTCAGCGAACAAGCAGCCTAAAAACGCTAAAATAAATCAAAGAAATAATATATTTAATTAAGAAAGTAGCCTAAGAGTATTAAATAGGCTATTAAACAAACATTCCTTGTAAAAATGTCCGACAGCTCATCAATTTTTGGCCGACTGAATTTGGCCGTCTTTTTTTCTCTTTCTCTTCCTCATTACACAGCTGCTGTTTTTAATAGCAAAGTGATTACATTTATTTTCGTTCGTTTAGTTTATAAAGTTAATTTAGAGATATATTTGGAACACTTTTTGTTTGTTAAATTCAAGTTTTTGTTTTTTAAAGTTATACCTAGCAAACAGCGGCAGACAGATCAAAAGCCTGCTTAATTCATCGCGATTTAAATTAAAATCCATTGATATAAAAAACTTAAAACATATCACAATATTAGTTTAATCATTCAATCAAGATAATTCCAAAGTTTGTGCGGAGAGAAGCGCGCTTTGCAGGACATGGAGACGCCAGTGCAATGTGGAATTTCTTTTTTGCTCATAAAGGTAAGAGTAATTTACCACCCGGGCCGGAACTGTAAAGGGTCTACCTTAGTTTGTGTGCACTAACAGTATCAACAAAATGTGCTCTTAAAGAAAACAAACAGAATACGCTTGATATCTTTGGTTTAAACAGGAGCGCTTCACAATAATTAACCGAAACCCAGGTAATTGCCTCACAAACACAATATCTATAGAAAGCTTTAAATTATTATTTTACTATAAAACGAAATAATTAAAATCGAAAACAAAACTCTTTCATTAGCTAATCCATAAAGATGCATTAGGCATTAATGAGCAGATGGCATCGTCAATTTCATCTTTGCAACACTGAATCAGAAAATACTAGTTTATTAATAAGTAATTCGAATATTTTCTTAATTTTTGCCTTGACACATTCATGGTAATTACTTTTGCTGGGGCTTTGAGGCCAGTTTTGCGTGCATTTGAATGTGGAACTCTTCCAGCTGGTCGCTGCTGATGGCAGGACACTAAACACCGCCATGGCAGAATGAATGTAGCAGAGAGTTAGTCAAGTTATCCCGTTCCAGCGTGCAAAGTCACATGACTTTTTTAATGCGCACTGAGGAATTTAATTTGAGAGGCTTCTTGAGAGAAATGCAGCATGTACACCACAGCAAGCCGCTGTCTTGACGGATAGTAATTTTAGTTTATTTAGTCTATATATTTGGCAGATGTAAAGCATACATGTGTATGTTTTTTGTGTTAGTCCATTTTTATTTTATTATTATAACAGTTCAAGGAGCAACATGTTCGTGCACTTTCTAAAGATTTTAGTTCTGTTTTTGAATAAAGGGTTGTAAATCCTTTTTTTATCCGATTCATCGATTAATCGAAAAAATAATCGACAGATTAATCGATTATTAAAATAATCGTTAGTTGCAGCCCTAATTCTGACCAAACCTAGTATGTTTTATAACAAGCATGACCTGAGGGCATGAATTTCACATGTGTTCCAACACAGCACCACCTACTGGTCAAAATATATAAAAATTGAAATTTCTGCTAATAACTTCTGGCCATTTTGGCCAAAAATTATAGGACTGGTCTGGTTAGATTCAGAACGGCATACCGAATGAAACAATACCTAATTTTCTTCTGTCTGCCATTTTAAGCATGGACCGTTTCGAATTTTGTTGTAAAATCCTTTATTTTTTAAATGCTTTAGCATATTGTTATGAATCTTATAGAATCGCTTGACGTAAGGTTATGAAATTTGCCAGCAAGGTTGTCGGATATTTAGCACATAATGAACAGACACACGCTATTTAGTATGTGTAGTATGTAAATGATTAGAATGAAAAAAGTTAAATTAAATTAAATGTGAAGATTTGCCGTAGTGAGACTAAAATAGTAGTAAAACGTTTCAACAATATTTGTTTTATTTACAACTTCGAAAAACAGTGTATTCTAGTCCAAACAGCATGGATGCACGTGATAAAGCAGTTTTTTATCTTTTCAGAAGTCCATTCAGATCCTCAAGCATTGAAGCTCAAACTTCCATCAATGGATTCACCCTAATTAAGAAACAGATTGAAGAAAAGCCGTTTCGGCCCCAGCTGCGAAGGCCGACGTCTGTCTGTGTGTGTTCGCTTATTTCTCTGAGCTCTCCTGTTGTTTTCATTCTTGCGTTCAGTCTGTTTTCGGGCCTCTGAAGTGTGTGATTGATGGCGGTCATTCATTGAATCATGTTGTCACGCGGCGTGTTTTCCTCGTCCCCTCATCTCTCACACCGTAGCCTGGGGGACAGAAAGAAGAGTTTGTACTTGATTTGTTTCATCGTTCACTTCATTCAAGTCTGATTAATCCCTTGTCTGTCTCCTCTCTCAGTCTTGGTCTTTTATAAGCTTCTGGTCTCGTGTGAGAGCTGTCATGGCTCCAGGAACTGATATTTCTTCAGTCAAAAGTGTCTGCGGTGGTGCCGATAGCACAGTCTCGGATGTGATGGAGAACAGTAGCTCAGGGACAAATCAGGGATTTATATCACAGACTCTTTCTCAATAGACTCTGTGTGGGTATCAGTAGGGCTCGTGCTGATCTGAGACCTGTTTGCTGATTCTTATTAAAAGGTTTGGAAAATGACTGGTTTCGTTTAGGTTTAGAGTGCTTGAGTTTCGAATATTTTCCAGGAAACTTTGTTTTTCTAGAAACATCTACAGAAGAAAGATAATACTATATTTGAAAAGAAAATGTTATTGCATATTATCAGCACAGCTGTTTCTGGTTTGAAATTGTGACCACTCATGTCTAGTAAACTATATAGGAAAAAGCAATCGTAGCACTGAGAAGTCAGAATCAGTTTGTTCTGCTGTATATGGTTCATTCTCTCATATGCAGCATTTGAATGTTCATTCTAGTGAATCAATTCGTTCTGCTGTGTATAGTTCTTTCTCTCATATGTAGCATTTAAAAGTCTGATTTATTCTAGTGAATCAGATTTTTTTTCTGTTGTATATGGGTCTTTCTCTCATATGTAGCATTTAAAAGTCTGTTTGAATCTAGTGAATCAGTGTGTTCTGCTGTATATGGTTCTTTGATTTATTCTAGTGAATCAGATTTTTTTTCTGTTGTATATGGGTCTTTCTCTCATATGTAGCATTTAAAAGTCTGATTGAATCTAGTGAATCAGTGTGTTCTGCTGCATATGGTTCTTTGATTTATTCTAGTGAATCAGATTTTTTTTCTGTTGTATATGGGTCTTTCTCTCATATATAGCGTTTAAAAAGTCTGATTCATTTTAGTGAATCAGTTTGTTTTGCTGTATATGGTTCTGTCTCTCATACGTAGTTTTTGAATGTCTGGTTCATCCTAGTGAATCAATTTGTTCTGCTGTATGTGGTACTTTCTCTCATACGTAGCGTTTAAAAAGTCTGATTCATTTGAATCAGTTTGTTCTGCTGTATATGGTTCATTCTCTCATATGCAGCATTTGAATGTCTGGTTCATTCTAGTGAATCAATTCGTTCTGCTGTGTAGTTCTTTCTCTCATATGTAGCATTTAAAAGTCTGATTGAATCTAGTGAATCAGTGTGTTCTGCTGTATATAGTTCTTCTCTTATATGTAGCATTTGAATGTCTGATTCAATCTAGTGAATCAGTGTGTTCTGCTGTATATGGTTCTTTCACTCATATGTAGCATTTGAAAATCTGATTCATTCTAGTGAATCAGTTCATTCTGCTGTATATGGTTATTTGATTCATTCTAGTGAATCAGTTTGTACTGCTGTATATACAGTAGTTCCTTCATATGTAGCGTTTGAAAATCTGATTCATTCTAGTGAATCAGTTTGTTCTGCTGCATATTGTTTTTTTATTCTAGTGAATCAGATTTTTCTGCTGTATATGGGTCTTTCTCTCATACATAGCGTTTAAACTGTCTGATTCCTTCTAGTGAATCAGTTCGTTCTGCTGTATATGGTTCTTTCTCTCATAATGAGCATTTGAAAGTCTGATTCATTCTAGTGAATCAGTTTGTTCTGCTGCATATTGTTTTTTTATTCTAGTGAATCAGATGTTTCCGCTGTATATGGTTCTGTCTCTCATACATAGCGTTTAAAATGTCTGATTCATTCTAGTGAATCAGTTCGTTCTGCTGTATATGGTTCTGTCTCTCATATGTAACGTTTGAAAGTCTGATTCATTCTAGTAAATCAGTTTGTTCTCCTGCATATGGTTCTTTGATTCATTTTAGTAAATTCATTTTTTCTGCTGCGTATGTTTTTTTCTCTGTCATATGTAGCATTTGAAAGTGATTCATTCTAGTGAATCAGTTCGTTCCGCTGTATATGGTTCTGTCTCTCATACTTAGCATTTGAGAGTCTATTTCATTCTAGTGAATTAGTTTGTTCTGCTGTATGCTTCTTTCTCTCATAATGAGCATTTGAAAGTCTGATTCATTTTAGTGAATTGGTTCTGTCTCTTATACATAGCGTTTGAAAGTCTGATTCATTCTAGTGAATTAGTTTATTTTGCTGTATGTGGTTCTTTCTCTCATAGTGCTTGAAAGTCTGATTCATTTTAGTGAATCAGTTCTGTCTCTTATACATAGTGTTTAAAAGTCTGATTCATTTTAGTGAATCAGTTCTGTCTCTTATACATAGCGTTTAAAAGTCTGATTCATTTTAGTGAATCAGTTCTGTCTCTTATACCTAGCGTTTAACAGTCTGATTCATTTTAGTGAATCGGTTCTGTCTCTTATACATAGCGTTTGAAAGTCTGATTCATTCTAGTGAATCGGTTCTGTCTCTTATACATAGCGTTTAAAAGTCTGATTCATTCTAGTGAATCAGTTCTGTCTCTTATACATAGCGTTTAAAAGTCTGATTCATTTTAGTGAATCAGTTCTGTCTCTTATACATAGCGTTTAAAAGTCTGATTCATTTTAGTGAATCAGTTCTGTCTCTTATACATAGCGTTTAAAAGTCTGATTCATTTTAGTGAATCAGTTCTGTCTTTTATACCTAGCGTTTAACAGTCTGATTAATTTTAGTGAATCAGTTCTGTCTCTTATACATAGCGTTTAAAAGTCTGATTCATTTTAGTGAATCAGTTCTGTCTCTTATACATAGCGTTTAAAAGTCCGATTCATTTTAGTGAATCAGTTCTGTCTCTTATACCTAGCGTTTAACAGTCCGATTCATTTTAGTGAATCAGTTCTGTCTCTTATACCTAGCGTTTAACAGTCCGATTCATTTTAGTGAATCAGTTCTGTCTCTTATACATAGCGTTTAAAAGTCTGATTCATTTTAGTGAATCAGTTCTGTCTCTTATACATAGCGTTTAAAAGTCTGATTCATTTTAGTGAATCAGTTCTGTCTCTTATACCTAGCGTTTAACAGTCTGATTCATATTAGTGAATCAGTTCTGTCTCTTATACATAGCGTTTAAAAGTCTGATTCATTTTAGTGAATCAGTTCTGTCTCTTATACATAGCGTTTAACAGTCTGGTTCATTTTAGTGAATCAGTTCTGTCTCTTATACCTAGCGTTTAACAGTCTGATTCATTTTAGTGAATCAGTTCTGTCTCTTATACCTAGCGTTTAACAGTCTGATTCATTTTAGTTAATCAGTTCTGTCTCTTATACATAGCGTTTAAAAGTCTGATTCATTTTAGTGAATCAGTTCTGTCTCTTATACATAGCGTTTAAAAGTCTGATTCATTTTAGTGAATCAGTTCTGTCTCTTATACATAGCGTTTAAAAGTCCGATTCATTTTAGTGAATCAGTTCTGTCTCTTATACCTAGCGTTTAACAGTCCGATTCATTTTAGTGAATCAGTTCTGTCTCTTATACATAGCGTTTAAAAGTCAGATTCATTTTAGTGAATCAGTTCTGTCTCTTATACCTAGCGTTTAACAGTCTGATTCATTTTAGTGAATCAGTTCTGTCTCTTATACATAGCGTTTAAAAGTCTGATTCATTTTAGTGAATCAGTTCTGTCTCTTATACCTAGCGTTTAACAGTCTGATTCATTTTAGTGAATCAGTTCTGTCTCTTATACATAGCGTTTAAAAGTCTGATTCATTTTAGTGAATCAGTCCTGTCTCTTATACATAGCGTTTAAAAGTCTGATTCATTTTAGTGAATCAGTTTGTCATAAATTGTCCTCTTTCTTGTGTTGCATTGGTATGTTTGATATACTCAAGAGAATTATTTCTTTAGGATGATTCTTGTATATAAACACAATAAATAAATAAATAGATTAATCATGTTATAGTGTGTTGAAAATGCTGAGTAAAGTTTTGAATGTCATTTTTGTCAAACCTGCATGAACACTTTTATTATTCAGCTCAGGATGTAGGTCAGGAAAGTTGGTCTGGGGTGAGATGAACCTATGCAGGCAGGTTCTCCTGTTCTCTTGAGATTTTTTTTCCTGAAATGAGAGGAAACTCAAATGCTTTCTGTCATCACAAGCTCTCACACACCATAAATACCCTCTGATGTGTATTTAAGTTCACTGGACTCGTCTTGGCAGAGGAAGTGGTGATATGAGCTTTATTTTCCCTCACATCTACATGTCAGCCATTTTTACTGAGTGTTTTATGATTTCCAGATGTCAGAATCACCTTAAGTTGGCTGGCCTTGACCTCAGGAATATTGTCTTTATGTTCTATTTTGAAAGCAATATAATTAGAACACTTTAGCTTGAAGCTTCTTTTGGACGTAAAATATACTTTGCTACAGATACATACAATATTCTCTAGAGACGACAGGAATGTTTTAATAACAGTTCTCACAGAGGCGATGCCATCAGCCAGTTAGAATGATGTACTGATGAATATTCATGAACACACATCCTTAGGTGTTTATGGTCTGATACAAAAAAATTAATGCAGAAACATTCGATACATTAACACTTAAAAGCTCTTTTTTTCCCACCAATAAACAGGGTTTTAATAAAATTTGAGTTTAAATAAGGTCATACAATTTCCAAAATTGTCATATTGGTCTGTTGCAGTGTTAAGTATTATTGATGCTTTTATAGTTTTTATTAATATTTTGAATTAAATATTATTATTATATTTTCTTTTTAATTTTAAATAAAGTTTTAGAATTTTTTGTTGTTTATATATAGTATATATATATATAGTTTATATATAGTTTTTCTATTTTTTTAGTTTCTTTTTAAAATATGTCTTTAGATTTTATTATGTTTTAGTTTATAGTTTTAGTTTATTTATGAACAGGATTTATTTTTTTAAATGACTATATATATTTTTTTTGTTTTAGTTTATTTGGTTTATTAGTATTAGCTCTGTATCTTAGTTAAAGTTTTAGTAATTTTCTGGGGTTTTATTAGTTTTTTTATAAATACGTCTTTATAGTTTTAGTTTTAAGTTTACTTATTGAATAAAATATTAATTTCTTTGTTAAATCTCTGTTAAAATTGAGTATTTTAATTTTTTTAAGAACATGTATAGTTTTTAATTTATTTTTAGTTGTTGTTTATTTATGTATTTCTGAATAAATTATCCTCTAAAAAAGATTTCAATTTATGTTTTTTTTTCCATTTGTATTATTTTTTTAATTATGTCTATATAGTTTTTAGTTTAGGTTTTTAGATTTAGTTTATTTGTTTAGCTCTGAAAAAACTATTTATAAATTATAAATTATCCACTAAACAGGATTTAAGTTTATGACTTTGTATTTTTTATTTTCTTTTAATTATATCTATATTGTTCTTAGTTTAAGTTTTTAGTTTTTAATTTATTTATTTAGTTCTGAATCAATTATCCTTTAAACGTGTTTTCAATTTATGCTTTTTTTTTCATTTTTATTATGTTTTTCCATTTATATTATTTTTTTAACTATGTCTATATAGTTTTTAGTTTAAGTTTTTAGATTTAGTTTATTTGTTTAGCTCTGAAAAAAAAACTATTTATAAATGATAAATTATCCACTAAACAGGATTTAAATTTATGACTTTGTATTTTTTTATTTTCTTTTAATTATATCTATATTGTTCTTAGTTTAAGTTTTTAGTTTTCATTTATTTATTTATATCTGAATAAATTATCCTTTAAACATGATTTCAATTTATGGTTTTTTAATTGTTATTATGTTTTTTTCCGTTTTTTTATATATTTTTTTATTATGTCTATATAGTTTTTAGTTTTCATTTACTTATTTAGTTCTGAATAAATTACCCACTAAACAGGTTTTTCAATTCATGATTTTGTAATTTTTCTTTTCTTTTAAATATATCAATATTGTTTTTAGTTTTCATTTATTTATTTAATTCTGAATAAATTATCCACTAAACAGGGTTTTAATGAAGCTTAAAAGGAAGAGTTTAATTAAAGCATTTTATTTGTTTTTGCTGAATCATGGATTCGGAAGGTTATAGAGGGAAACTGTGTGGTACTTCAGGCCTTTATCTAATATATCTAAAGTTGTGAGTGGGCTCTTCCTTCGAAGGAAATGATTGATGCCACCCGAGATTGAAAACAGCAGCCGCAAAAACACGAGGGAACAGCAGATATCCCAGAATGCTCTTGGTGTGGGATATGTCTTGTGTGCTCAGCGTGATTGAAAAGACAGAGGAAAGGAAAATGAGTTTGCCATTGTTCTGTCTCTCTCAAGGTCTAGTTCTTTCTGTCTTTCTCACTGGGCTTCTTTCAAATCTTCAGCTCTGTGAAGTAAAGCTACAGCCACAGACAGACCTGAGGCCATAAAAACACATCTTAAGTAGGTCATTCTACTATAAGATTCAATGGCTGTGGTGTTTCTCAATACATTATCAAAATTATCGATTTTTATTTTATGCCAAAAATCATTAGGATATTAAGTAAAGATCATGGTCCATGAAGATATTTTGTAAATTTCCTACCACAAATATATTAAAACTTAATTTCTGATTAGTAATTTGCATTGCTAAGAGCTTCATTTGGACAACTTTAAATGCGATTTTCTCAATATTTAGATTTTTTGGCACCCTCAGATTCCAGATTTTCAAATAGTTGTATGTCAGCCAAATATTGTCCTATCCTAACAAACCAGACGTCAATGGAAAGCTTATTTATTCGAATTTATAAATTTCAATTTAAAAATTTTTACCTTTGTGACTGGTTTAGTGGTCCAAGGTAACAAATTTGCTCAGAGGGTACAAAAAAAAAAAAAAAGACTACGGTCTCATTTTTGTTAATATTATAGTTTTTTTGGTGAATATTTTAAATTAGATTTTATTTTTATTATTTATTTTCTGTTTTCATTTTAATTTTAGTTGATTTTTTTTGTCTTTCTACAATATGTCTCTAAAGTTTTATTTTTATTTTTTATTAAGCTTTAGTTTTTAGTTTTAGTTTATTTAGCTTTAGTTATTTAAACTTAGTTCTTAAACGAAAATGCCAAAATGTTGCCTTGGCAATATAATATTTAGTATATTATTTTTTACTATATTTTTTTATATTATTATATTTCATTTTATTTTTAATTTACAGGGTTTCCGCGGGGTCTTAAAAAGTCTTAAAAAGTCTAAAATTTAAAAATCAAAATTTTAGGCCTTAAAAAGTCTTAAATTCGCTGTTCTAGGTCTTAAATAATTTTACACAGGTCTTATTTTTCCGATGTCCATGTAACGCTACGTCTAATGCTCATTTAAATTCTCTTTTTGTTGTTTCCGTGGTGTTGTAGTTCTTTATTTCACTATTCCAATTTATATATATTCCATATAATTCGCTGTATTTAAACTACAAATGAGACCAACATGCAATAGCCAATCAGCTTTCTGTTATTGCCGCGAGTCTCTCTCGGATTGTACCGCAGAAGTAAAATGGATTTAACTTTTTAGCTTTGGGTAAGTGCAAGTTTAGCGATACTTAGCTTGAAAAAACTGAATATAGGGCTTGGCTAAGGCCAGTTGCTAACAACTAGATTTTTTTCTCCCTCTGTGGAAGTTACTGCGTCTTCAGAATCGCAGTAGCAGAATACAGGTCAAACGACCTTTTTCTGTATATAATGTTATCAATAATAATAAGAAATATAGGTCGAGCTAGCTGACCGCCAGCGTTCGAAATACTTTTAAAATGTTTTTTTTTACTTGCCCGACCGAACAAACCGCCTGATTAAAACTGAAGTGACAAAAACAACTAGTGAAGCATCCAAAGGCAAGAAAGATTCATATTTTAATACATTAAACGTAAACAGAAATTGATAATGGATTGTGTATTTCTGGTCTATTTGTGACATACTTTAAAACAAATGAATGTAACAGCACTCTAAAGAAACACACTGAGGTAAAAATTTAAAATGTATAGTTTATTTATAACATGATATAGTTCAGTAATATACCAAGTGAGCTTTTTGCTAAAAATTCTCACAATTACAAATGTTACATTAATTTTAGCTCAATAAAAAAGTAGTTAGTCAAGTAGTTACTTACATATTAGACAATATGCAACATTAGCAGAAGCATTCTCCTAGCAGCGTTCTGCTATGATTCAGTGTTTTGCTCGAATCAGTTGAAATAATTCGCTCATGAAGTGACTTACCGCCACCTGCTGGTAGTTTAGTGTGTTTAAAAGTATGCCTCCACACCCAACATTTCTAATGTATATAATTATAAATCAATAAATGTATTTAAAACATTAATCTCACTTTTAATTTTGCAGTGTAAATTATGTAATCTCACTGCTAACAGCCATTTAGAATTTATTGATAAATTCATAAAATAAATTTCAAAGGTAATGCATACATTTCAAAAGTAAAAAAAGGCCTTTATAAAGGCAAATCAAATATGCAGATTTAAGATGTAAAAGCTAATAGAGCACTGATGAAAATATTGCTTCAGAATTTTTTTTTTACATCAGATATTTCTAGTGGTACTTTTATGGGGATATTTTGTGTGGAATAGTATCTGCTGATATGAAAAGTTCACTGTATATCGTAGTAATAAATTTAATTTATGACAGCCATGAAATTGCGTTTACTTTTTACATTAAACACATTAAATATTACATATATGCATGTAATATAATATCTATTTCCATTACAGGTTTCGGTCTTAAATTTCATATAAGGTGGTATTAAAAAGGTCTTAAAAAGTCTTAAATTTCACTTGTTCATATCTGCAGAAACCCTGTAATTTAGTTTAGTTTTAGTTAAAATAAGGTCATAAAAGTTCGGAAATTGTCATGTTGGTCTGATGCAGTGTTAAGTATTATTACTAAGCAGTTATAGTATTTATTTATATTTTGAATATATTTTCTTGTTAATTTTAGCTAAAGTTTTATTAATGTTTGTTGTTGTTTTTATTAGTTTTTTTATGTCTATATAGTTTTTGTGTTTATAGTTTTAGTTTATTTTATTGTAATTTTTCAGTTTTTGCCATTTTAATATTTTTTAAATATGACTATATTTTTGTTTTAATTAAGTTTTAGATTTTAGTTTATTTATTTAGTTGAATAAATTCTACATAAATACATGTATTTGTCTGTTTTTTCCTAATTCATTTTTTTAAAATGTCTATATAGTTTTAGTTTTTAGTTTTAGTTTATTTACTGCATAAAATATTAATTTGTTCTTGTTAAAGTTTTATTTTTATTTTTGTCTATATAGTTTTTATTTTAATGTTTTAGTTTTAATTTATTTATTTAGTTCTGGTTAAATTATCCACCTAACAGGATTTCAGTTTATCCATTTTTATTTATTTTCTTTATTATGTCTATATAGGTTTTAGTTAAAGTTTTTAGTTTATTTATTTAGTTAAATAAATTTTACACTAGATACATTTTTATTTGTTCTGTCTCTTAGTTAAAGTTTTAGTAATTTTCTGTTTTTTTTTTTTTATTTGTTTTCATTTTTTTTTATATGTCTCTATAGTCTTAGTTTTTAGTTTTAGTTTATTTACTGAATGAAATACTAATTAGTTCAGTCTCTTTGTTAAAGTTTTAGTATTTTTGGTCAGTTTTATTAGTTTTTGAGTTTTTTTAAATAGGTATATTGTTTTTATTAAGTTTTGGTTTTTAGTTTTAGTTTATTTATTTAGTTTTGAATAAATTATACACTGAACAGGATTTGAATTTAGGCTTTTTGTAATTTTTATTATTTATGTTTTAATTATGTCTATATAGTTTTTAGTTCAAGTTTTTAGTTTTAGTTTATTTATTTAGTCCTGAATAAATTATCCACTAAACAGGATTTCAATTTATGTTTTTTTTTTGTCTTTTTTGTCTGTATAGTGTTTAGTTAAAGTTTTTAGTTTTAGTTTTTTTTTAGTTCTAAATAAATTATCATTTCTATTATTTTTTTTAAATATATGTCTATATAGTTTTTAAGTTAAAGTTTTTACTTTTATTTTTTTTTGTTATTTTTATTATTTTATTTTATTTTATTTTATTTTATTTCAGATAATATTCAATTCCCAGTAATGGTTTTATTTATGTATTTATTTTTTTAGTCTTTAACAACAATAACCCTTGTCTGCTGATGTCACAATAACAGCATAAAAAATGTATTTAGATTTATTTTCACATTCTGAATAATGATTAAATACTACCAAATATAGTATAATCCACTATTATTTTCATTGTTTTGCAGTGCTTACAAGCACATGAATTTCTCATTGTAGAACTGTCTGAAGGCTGAATTTGGCTTCTATTATTCATCCAGCAGGATGAAATGTGTGTTTGTGTTTCTCAGTCAGAATTACATCGCACATTTCTGGCGTTTCTCCACAGATTTTGGCATCGCAGTCAAAGCTAAACAGGGCTCAGACGTCACTGCATGACACTGACGCTCTGATTATATTCTAGAGATATACACCAGGCTCTCAGAAAGACACTTTAGTAGTTCTTAAGGTCAGTAATTAGTGAGTGAATTTCACTTAAGGTGAGAGGTCAGTAAGTGTGTGTGTGTGTGTGTGTGTGTGTGTGTGTGTGTGTGTGTGTGTGTGTGTGTGTCTACAGATGCCAGAGACAAAACAGGAAACACTTACATAACCTGGCTGGTAACGGAGAGGACGTTTGGCTGTCATAGCAAACTTCTAGCCCCTCTAAATATTCTTTCTGCCTGTCTATAAACACCAGGACAGATCAGGTTAAGCATTTACATTAAATTTACCTTCGACATCTATAGTTCATGTGTAAGTGAACACAGTGTTGACACTCTAGGGAACATTCTAGACCTGTTTTGCGCCCCTGACATATCCAGCATAGCAGATATAAGCGGAAGAAGACACATGGCGGTCGCACACAGAGTGCTTTTCACACAGTGTCAGCGACCTAAACTGTCACAGACTGTCATTGACTGCTGGGTCAGTGGATGCTGAAGCTATTTGGGTAACGTTTACGTAAAGGAACAGTCTTTATAAATCAACCTCATGTCATTTCACAAACATATAACATTAGTATAAAAACGTATTTGCGTAGAATGAGTGAATGGGGACGGATGCTGCTAAGCTCCAAAAATGACATTCATTCATTTATTCATTCATTTGTGCACTCATGCATTCATGCATGAATTAATTTATTGTAAACATTTATTTATGTATTATGTATGTATTTTTTTTTTTTTTATCAACAAATACATGTTAAATATTTATTTTAATTAATTTGCACATATTAATTTAGAAATACACAATACATATTCATGTATTTTGTTTTTATTGACATATGGGGTTGTATTATTTATGTACCAATCAATAAATACGTTAAATATTTATTTTAACTTAATTATATTGATAATTATGTTTTTTTTTTATTTATAATTATATATATATTATTTATTATCTATATATACATACATGTGAAATGTTTAAGTTAACTCATATTTATTTCTCTTTACAATTCTATCAATTTATTATTTATTATCTATATATTTTTTTATGTCTGCATGTTAAATTAAATTTGTTATAAATAATACATATTAAATATTAATTTGTTTATTTATGAATACACAATACATATTTATGTATGTGTATATTTATTGTTTTTATTAACAAATATATATGTTGTATTATTATTTATTATTTATTTATCAATTAATACATGTTTTTATTTATTTTTGTAACTACTTTTAAAAAAAATATTTGTTTGTTTTATTAGTAATTATATTATCAATATGACAAATATAATATATTGTTTGAGTACATGTATTTAGGTGAATATTTAAATATTTGGTCAAAATATTCAAAACTAAATAGTTTTTTATATTTTAAGATTAATAAATTATTCTTATTTAATTCTATACGAGTAATAAATAATTAATAAAAAATATATATTTTTGTATTTTAATAATTAATTCTTTAAGAATATATATTTTATAAATATTTTTAAATAATTATAAAATGTTACAAATTATTGAAAAAATATAAAAAATATATTAATATAATATTAATGAAATACATAAAGTATTGCAGATATAATTAGATATAATTATATGATATGATAAATAGTATAAAAATAATATTCTTCTATTTGAAAGTCTTATTGAAAGGTCTGCATTTAAGTATTTTGTTCTTGTTAATAAATAT
This sequence comes from Garra rufa, assembly GCF_049309525.1. Classification (NCBI taxonomy): domain Eukaryota; kingdom Metazoa; phylum Chordata; class Actinopteri; order Cypriniformes; family Cyprinidae; genus Garra; species Garra rufa. The sequence continues at coordinate 34,425,039 of NC_133379.1, forward strand.
CTATATATGTGGTTGTAATATTCATTTATTTTAGTAAATACATACATATTTAATATGTATTTTTTATTTATTTATGCATGTTTGTTAAATATTTATTTTTCTAGTAATTACGTTAATTTATTTTTAAGTACACAGTAAATATTTATTTAATTAGTTATATATTTATTTATTTTATTATTGTTTTTTTATTTATTTTTTGTAAATATTGGTTTATTTTATTACTAATTATAATATTTATTAATTAATAAATAAGGTAAATATTTATGTAATAATAAATGTGTACATAATAAATATGTATTTTTTTCATGCATGAATTTTAAATATTTATTTTTGTTTTTGAAATTAATTTGATTTATTATCGTTTTTTTTGTATATATTTTTAAATATGTTTATTTTTATCCACACCATTCCTTTCAAGCAGATTAAAGTTAAATTATCAGATTCTAATAGCTTTTTACGGATCAAAGTGCAACAGGAAAAGAGTTTCCTCACTGTAGCGACCGGTAGCAGCTCAGTCTGTATTTATAGAGCACGGCGAGGGGCCGAGCCTTTGGCCGAGTGCCTGCTCTTCGATCGTCAAATTTACGGCCAGGCCGGGACCCCCAAGAGCCTTAGCGGCCGTGATTTATGAGCCAAGCTCCCCTGCTCGCCTTCCGCTAGATCGTCACAGTGCATCACTGAACACCGTCCGAGCCAAGACACTGCGCTTGACACCGCGGAAACTGTCCCGTCTCCGCACACACAGAGAACCTGTTGACCGCTGATGCTCTGACATCATAACTGATACTCGCAGAGACCGTTCAGGCGCAGCGAGTATCATGCAGAAAGGAAATAAAAACAGAATGAGAGAAGAGATACCTTGAGAAATGCACAGATGAGAAGAGCAGGACGGATCTTTGTGTTCTTGGTGGGTCACGAAAGCTGGATAGATAGGGGTACCGTCCTGTCATGGACTTGAACTACAATCCAGGTGGGTGGCATGGAAACTGAACCTGTTTTATTGGACAAAACAGAAAGGGGAGGAGAATAAGTCAGGTTATTTGTGATGTGATTGCTTTTGTACTATTGTACTATTGCTACTTTAATAATACAGTTTATTAACAGGGTTCGTACAGATACTGTAAAATGAAATTCCAGAACTTTCAAGGATATTGCAAGCACTACTTTTTTGATTTTCAAGGACATCAATCAGAGATCTCACTTATCAAACAATGTCTACTCTTTCAAATTCTAAAAAAAGAGAAATAGATCAATAAAAAAGTACTAACAAAACAAAATGGCAAAAGTTAAGTGAAGCACATGCAAAGTATTACTATTAAATTTTTACAATGTATACTACACTTTTACTATAATAAAACCATGGTTAATTTGTTTATACTATCTTCTTTCTTTGTTTTGTTTTTATAACTGTACTGCCTTAATTGTTTGATGTTTTCTACTGTTTAAGAAAAAAAAGAGAAAAAAAAAAAGATTTGCGAAACCGCTGCAAAGTCCTGAATCCTCCAATATGTGCCCCGAAGTCCCGAAATGAATCAAATCGTCTAAATCACGATCCACGCTCTGAAGTCCCGATCTGAATAATGATTTGCGAACCATCAGGACTCAGAATGTGGATCGCAAATAATTTAATTTAGATTTTGGCCTTCAAATTGTGTATCGCAAATCATTTGATTTGAAACATTTAATTTGCAAAATGATTCATAAACCCGTTCTAAAGCAAATGATTCGTGAAGTTCCGATCTAATTCAAATGATTTGCGAAGTTCGATCTAAATCAAATGATTCACAAAGTTCCGATCAACATCAAATGATTCACAAAGTTCTGATCTAAATCAAATGATTCCAAAGTTCCGACCTAATTCAAATGATTTGCGAAGTTCCGATTTAAATCAAATGGTTAGCAAAGTTCCGATTTAAATCAAATGATTAGCAAAGTTCCGATCTAAATCAAATGATTCACAAAGTTCTGATCTAAATCAAATGATTTGCGAAGTTCCGACCTAATTCAAATGATTTGCGAAGTTCCGATTTAAATCAAATGATTAGCAAAGTTCCGATCTAAATCAAATGTTTTGCGAAGTTCCGATCTAATTCAAAGATTCACAAAGTTCCGATCTAAACCAAATGATTAGCAAAGTTTCGATCTAAATCAAATGATTTGCGAAGTTCCGATCTAATTCAAAGATTCACAAAGTTCCGATTTAAATCAAATGATTAGCAAAGTTCCGATCTAAATCAAATGATTTGCGAAGTTCCGATCTAATTCAAAGATTCACAAAGTTCCGATCTAAACCAAATGATTAGCAAAGTTTCGATCTAAACCAAATGATTAGCAAAGTTTCGATCTAAATCAAATGATTAGCAAAGTTCCGATCTAAATCAAATGTTTTGCGAAGTTCCGATCTAATTCAAAGATTCACAAAGTTCCGATTTAAATCAAATGATTAGCAAAGTTCCGATCTAAATCAAATGATTTGCGAAGTTCCGATCTAATTCAAAGATTCACAAAGTTCCGATTTAAATCAAATGATTAGCAAAGTTCCGATCTAAATCAAATGTTTTGCGAAGTTCCGATCTAATTCAAAGATTCACAAAGTTCCGATCTAAACCAAATGATTAGCAAAGTTTCGATCTAAATCAAATGATTAGCAAAGTTTCGATCTAAATCAAATGATTTGCAAAGTTCCGATCTAATTCAAATGATTCACAAAGTTCCGATCTAAATCAGATGATTCACCGAGTTCAGATTTAAATCAATTGATTTCGAAGTTCCGATCTAAATCAATTGACTCACAAACGTGCTCCGAAGTCCCGATCTAAACTAATGATTCGCAAAACGTGATTTGAAGTCTCGATCTGAAACAAATGATCTGCGATTAGCAATCTGATTGGAGCACTTTGAAACAGTGAATCAATTTGCGACGCAATGGTTTAGCTTATTCAGAGTTTTGAAAAGCTACATGCTTGTCAATGCTAAAATTGACCGAATTTGACTTCTGAGACTTTGTTTTATATCAGAAGTAACAAAAACAAAGCTTATTGCGCGGATTTCCATTCATTAACTGAAAACAGGCTAGACTAATTGATTCATGGGCTTTAAGAATCAATATTGTTTTGTAAAAATGAGAATCGAATAAAATCGAGAAATCAATATTTTTTTTCCTAGCCCTATTACCGACTTATAATATCAGATTTATTTGTACATTTTTATTAAATGATTTACAATAAATACATATTAATACATCAAAACATTTGTATTATGTTTTGTATTAGAATGACTGTATTAGACTGTATTAGAATGACAAAACATTTGTATTAGGATGACTAACTAGTCATTTGAAAAGGAAACAGCGGAATAAAATCAAACCCCTGAAAATGTAGTTTTTGTCATATCCTTTAGCTGTGTGCATTTTCAAATAGTGTTCTCTGCATGATTATTTGCTTGCATGAATAAGAAAGATGAAAGACTGAGCTTTAGGGAGATTTCTTTCTGTCTCTCTGATGTCTTTCTGGCTCTGTGGTTAAGTGCTTCATTCTCAGAGTGATTTCAAGCCAATTCAGATGCTTTTAGAAAGCTTTGCTTATCTTGGTGCGTTCCTGTCTTTAAGGCTATCTGAAAAGCTGACGTGGCACTTTAGGGTGTCAGTGCTATAATGATTGCAGCAGTGTAGCTTTGCTAGATTAAAAACACTGTATCATGGGAAAAAGGGGTTTCTTCTGTACTCTAATATCCACCCAGACTATTTATTAAAACTAAGGTGCGAAAACAGTTCATTTTACATATAAATACAAGTATATAGCAAGTTGGCCAGGAATTATTACTCATTTCACTTGAAAAGATGATAGCCAATTACTGTATAACAAAGGTCATTCACAAATGTAAATCACAAAAGTTAAAGCAACTAAAACATTCCGGGTTGATTCCAAGGCTCAAATAAAAGGTCATGTTGAACTGAATTACTCCTAATTTTAGTTCATGAAATCTTTACTCATTTTAAAAGGGAAAATAATTTGCTGTAAAACTGTAGAATATGGTCAATATGATAAATATTGTAATAATATTGTTTGAATAAATATGTTATTTATATTTAATACATATATTTAAGTAAATATTTAAATATTTAAGTTTTTTTATAATAATACAACATCATAAATTATAAATTCAAGAATTTATTATTAAATTAATTATATATTACTTCATATTTTAATTATATTATATGTATTATATTATATATTAAAATAATTAAATAAAATATGAATTCTATATGATTAATAATTATTAATAATAACTATATATATATATATATATACACACATGCACATTTTTGTATTTTACTGTTTGTATTTTATTTTTATGAATATATTTTTTTATAAATATCTAAATATTTATTTACAATGTGAAAAATAATATATTAATAATAAGTTGATTTTAAAATAATGAATTATAATTATTGTATATGTATCTATTTTTTATGAATATGTGTTTATATCTTAATTTAAAAAAAAAAAATATATATATATTATATATATATATATATTAAATATATAAATGTAAATTATTGCATATGTAATTAGATATGATTATATTATATAATAATTAGTATAAAAATAAATATTCTTCTATTTGAAAGTCTCTTTGAAAGGTCTAATTATTTAAGGGATTGTTATAAAAGAATAGAATATGGTCAATATGACAAATATTGTAATAATATATATATATATTATATTTATATTTATATATTTTTTATAATAATACAAGATTATAAATTATGAATTTAATAATTTATTATTAAATTAATAAAGTAATTAATTATTCTTCAATTAATTAAATAGTACATCATATTTTAATTGTATTATATTTATGATATTATATATTAATTAAAAAAATTAATTCTATATGATTAATAAATAAATTAATTAATATATAAATAAAAGATAATTATTAATAATAACTATATATATATATATATATATATATATATATATATATATATATATATATATATACATATATATATAAACAACTGCATATTTAATTATGATTCGATTATATTTGTATTCTTATGAAAAAAATCATTGGCTGTTAAAATGCAGAACATGGTTAATATGACAAATATAAAATAAATAACTTTTTTATATTTAATATATTTAATATATTACATTTAATATAATACATACATTAATACATAGTATTATTCGGAAGTAAATATTTAAATATTTGGTTAAAATATTCAAAACTATTTTTT
>NC_133379.1:34430783-34445783 GCF_049309525.1 Garra rufa
GATAATGCAGGTCCAGCGATGACATTATTCACCTCATTTTATTGCACAAGGATATTAAAAGCTCTGGCTCCTAATAGCTCAAAGGTGAATGCCATGTCCAGAGGACCATTAGGCAAGAATGTAAGATGATTTTCCAGAGAATATAGGTGAGACACAAAGGCACGTCTGCATTCTTTCCCATGCTCTCACGGTCACTGTTGCAGACAGACCTGTCTTATACATCCAGCCCCAAGAGACTGCAGTCTACATTAGATTAGCAGATGTCAAGATTCTCATCCTCTACCGAGAGCCGTCAACACTTTTTGAGGGTTTACGTTGTCCTGTGGAGATTCAACTGACATTTGAACTGTCAAAGTTGGTTAGATAGAGACTGAGAGACAGGAACGAGAGAAAGTAATTGAATAGAAGTGAATGGGATTTGTCATAATGTCAGAGTGGAGGCTGTGATTGGTTCAGATAAGGTTCAACTACTTCCCTGTCAACGACCCTTGTGAGGCCTGCAACAATAACATCCAGTTAGGAGGATGTTTAGCGGTTGCAGTGACATGCGATGTTGAAATTGCAGCGGTCATCCATCAACTGCAGAACTCAACAGAAAGGACGACATTTACTTAAGATGTCCCAGCGTGGGATTATTAGACGAGGGGAAAGCAGCATAGTTTGAAAAATTACATTTTTGTTTCTCACGGACAGGCTGCAGGAGAACACAATCTCAAATGAAATCTTTAATAACTTGTCAGTGAGGGCAAATGAAGAGACACGTCTCATGTTCACTAAACATGTAATATACAACAGGCAATATACAGCCATATCGCACAGCTACAAGTGTGATATTGCGTTTATACAACAGTTTGACGGCAGAAGTGTGTAAATACATAAGAAACAACAACAAAGTGTCTTTAAAAACATTCTTTTGTGTAAACTACCTTCTTAATTCACAGATTCAAATCTCATTTGGACAGTTTAACAGCTGAGCCGAAGCCTCTGTTACTAATTCAAAAACGTCACTTTAGAACTAGAACTAAACATGTAGCTCGCTCACATAACCTTATGTCTTCTATAACGGGAAAAACATATTGTTTTTATGACATAATGCCATTATTATTAGAAAAAATATTTAGTTTTAATGAGAAAAAGATGTTGTTTTAACAAGATAACATCTCTTTATTTCAAGAAAAGATGTCGTTAAAACGAGAAAAGATGTTGAAATGACCTATTTCATTATTACCTTTTACCTTTTAAAACTCAGCTCATTTTAAGTCATGTCCCCTTTAAATGCCACTGAGCTCTCCTCGCCCCGCCCCTCTCTGGGATTATGAGACATAATGTTAGCCGCATTTAGCTGCGTTTAGTGGCGAAACTTGCCAACAAGCACATTATTAAGAAAGGCCATTCACAAAGATGCATAAAAAAATCTTTATACTTACTTCTGCTGTGGGTGAAGCTGCATCAGGAGCGATTCGCACGAACACAGAGGCATATGCAGACCGGAATCGCGCTTTCCTTTTAAAAGCGAAAGTAACGTTTTCCTTTGCATCTTCAGTAAATGACGACTGCTGTGTTCATTATTACATCCAACAACAGAGCACCTCAGTCGCTCAATTTAGCCTCGTTCACACTGTCAGCCCAAATCCGATTTGTATGCAAATCCGATTGAAATCCGATCATATTTAGGTAGTCTGAACAGCAGCAAACTACATGAAATCCTATTTGGACAAATTCGTTTTGAGCTACATTCGTGGTTTGGAATCCTATTCAAATTGGATTTCTGCTTTTTCACGTTTTCATGCCACGTAAAACGTAAAAACCGTCAGATGTTTTTGTGGAAAACATAAACGTCTTTGCAGAAACAAGCTTGTGTTGTTGCGAACTGCGGGAAAAGACGATATACAGCTAGTATACGCACCTCTTTGAGTTTGAAACCAGCGGAGACGGCAACACAGAATAAAAATGCCTATTCCAGCTTCCTGCGTTTCTGCTGCTGCTTTAGAAGACGAAATATAATCCAGCGCGATGGCAACATTGTCCTAGCGCAAGCCAGCATCTATATTGCAAACTGTATTGCTGTTATTGTTGTTTTTAGCGTTGACATAATAACCAAAGTCCTTAGTCTTTGATAATAACGCAACGGCATTGCCATAGAAACCAACGCACATTCCGTAAATCGAAAGAGCGCTTATGGACACACAAATCGGATTTGAACAGTTGCGTTATGACTGTGTGGACAGTCAGTTATTCAAATCCGATTCCATCCAGATATGGACAAAATCGGATTTGGGCTGACAGTCTGAACGAGGCTTTAGAGTCTTCCTCTGCACCTGAGTCAACACAATGGCAATCCTATTAGACTGTTTCAGCTCGGTGAGGGCGGGTCTAAGGTAAGGCGCTCATGTCAATCAACTGTGTTTCGTCACAGCGACAAGAAGCTGAGAATGAGCTGATTTTAAAAAGGGGATTTTTTTTTAAAGATTAAAAAAATATTTATTACGAGAAAAGATTTAGTTTTGATGACATGACATCTCATTATTATGAAAAAAGTTTTTACGAAAAAAGATGTCATGTTAAATAGAAAACATCTTGTTATGATGCAAAAGGATGTCATTTTAATGAAAAAATATGTTAAAACAACATATCTCGTTATTACAAGAATTTTGTTATCACGAAAAAAGTCGTTAAAACGAGAAAAGATGTCGTTAAAACTTAAGAAAAAAGATATAGTTTTGCTGACATAACATCTCGTTATTACGAGAAAAGATGTTTTAACGAGAAAAAGATATATCTCACTATTACAAAAGAAGATGTTAAAACAAAATATCTCGTTATCATGAGAAAAGATGTAGTTTTAACGACATCTCATTTTTTCGAGAAAATGTCGTTTTAACAAGAAAAGATGTCATGTTAATTAGATAACATCTCGTTATGATGCAAAAGGATGTTGTTTTAACGAGAAAAGATGTTAAAACAACATATCTCTTTATTACAAGAAAAAAATATTTGTAACATCTTGTTATTACGAGAAAAGATGTCATTTTAACGTCATAACATCTTATTACGAGAAAATATGTAATTTTAACGATATCTCATTTCGAGAAAAAGATGTCATTTTAACAAGATAACATTTCGTTATTACAAGAAAAGATGTAGTTTTAACGACATCTCATTTTTTCGAGAAAATGTCGTTTTAACAAGAAAAGATGTCATGTTAATTAGATAACATCTCGTTATGATGCAAAAGGATGTTGTTTTAACGAGAAAAGATGTTAAAACAACATCTCTTTATTACAAGAATTTTGTTATCACGAAAAAAGTCGTCTTAACGAGAAAAGATGTCGTTAAAAAAGATATAGTTTTACTGACATAACATCTTGTTATTACGAGAAAAGATGTTTTAACGAGAAAAAGATATATCTCACTATTACAAAAGAAGATGTTAAAACAACATATCTCGTTATCATGAGAAAAGATGTAGTTTTAACGACATATCTTGTTATTACGAGAAAAGATGTTGTTTTAACGTCATCTCATTTTTTCGAGAAAATGTCGTTTTAACAAGAAAAGATGTCATGTTAATTAGATAACATCTCGTTATGATGCAAAAGGATGTTGTTTTAACGAGAAAAGATGTTAAAACAACATATCTCTTTATTACAAGAAAGAAATATTTGTAACATCTTGTTATTACGAGAAAATATGTAATTTTAACGATATCTCATTTCGAGAAAAAGATGTCATTTTAACAAGATAACATTTCGTTATTACAAAAAAAGATGTAGTTTTAATGACATAACATCTTATTACAAGAAAAGATGTAGTTTCAACGAGGAAAGATGTCTTTAAAACAACATAACCTCTTATTATTACGAGAAAAAGATGTTATTTTAACGACATAACATCTGGTTTTTACGACATAATTGAGTGGAAAAAATAATGTGTGTGGCAGCAATGCGTCACCTTAGAATAGCTTAGCGATATCTTTATCGAATGATCCTTTCATCTCTTAAGGGTGATTTCCGATGACAGTAGTAGATTAATGAGACCAAAGACTGTCCATTAGATTTACCCAAAACAAATTATATCTCATGTTTAAATTCCAGAAGAACTGGCCGAGGTGAGGCTACTCTCGACGGGTTCATAAGAGCTAAATGGCCGCTGACACCCTGGAGCTCACGTCTTCGAAAAAATCGAAGCAATTTTTCAAATTGGGGTTATCTTTATTAACAAACTGCATATTTAAAGTCTAAACAACTACATATTGTCTAAAATATTAATAACTGCAGTATTAAAAATGTTATAATGTAAAATAGATAGTAAATGTTAATATCAAGAAGTATTATGTCAAGATATATATAAAAATAACCCTAGATTTATACTTTCATCCAGACACTGATCAGTTTATTATAAGATGGTTGGATGAAGAGGATATGGTGGATGTCAGACTGTGATCTGAGGAAGATATTCAGTGATCTTGTCTTCTCTTTCTCACCTTTCTTCTCTCTTATAGCCCTGACTTTTATCTCTTGTCAGGTTTGTGATGTGAAGAGATGTTAAGTTACAGAGCTGGTAACCTCACACCCATAAACTCTCATTCTGAGCCAGATCCAAGAGTCACAAGGTCACGTGGAGCCTTTGGCTGCTTCTAAAGCTGGTGTCATGTCACCTCAGCATCTGCACAGCTGGTTGGCCTGTGGCCCAGAATGATAAACGATGTTATAAATAAGACTTTAATGTTATGGTGTTTCCCTTTTAATTATCTTTTGGTGAGATTTACAGAATCTCATTTGAACAAACCATCCACATTGCAATGCTCTGAAAATGATTTAAAAAGCTGCCTATATGTGTGTATGGGGTGTGTTTGGGGCATCCGTGTGCTTGTTTTTGCCCGGATCTTGCTGAGAGAGAATGAGGTAATGACATTACAGGGTGTTTCCTAAAGTCCTAAAGCCCAAATCTACTCTGATCAGCATTTTCTCAGCAGCTCTATGTAAGCCCTGTCTTACTGCAGTTCTCAATCCCACAATCCCCTCTGTTCTCCACAGGCTCTGGGTTCTGGCAGCTTGCGTGGGCCAGCGGCTTTGCCAGAGCAAACAGGCTGGATCTGGGCTGGTAAAGCAGACGGGACGCTCAGGGCTTACAATACAAACATTCTTATCAGCTGTCTGAACGCTTTTGAGCCGGACGCTGTGCTAGGACTGTCATAATACACAGAGCAGAGCCACTTGCCTGCCAGTGTGTGTGTGTACATATTTTCATATTTTGATATAGTTTGGGGACATATTTACCTTACAGAAGTGAACAAAGTCTCTGTCTAAACCTCTGTTTTAGGTTGCTTCCTTTTGGAAAATCAGTTTTTTTTTAGAAGCATGAAATCTATTAATATTATATCAATTATATACAATAAATAATATACATTGTATTATTATATTTATTATTACTTTTATCACATTATATATATACAGTATAATATTCTAATTATTATAAATATTTATTTATAATATTATATATATTATTTACATTTTCTGTATATGGTATAAATAAATTATACATTAAACATGTGGAAAATATAGATATAATAAGTTTGACATATATAATTTTTATTTATTTTATTATATATAATATTTTATTAATATATTAATTATTGTTATAATTAAGTAACAATAATTAATAAACAATAATAATAATTATATAATTTATTAATAAACAATAACAATAAATTATACAGTAAACATTTGTAATATATATATATATAAATATATTATATATTTTTATTTATTTTATTATATATAATAATATATAATATTTTGTTAATATATTAATTATTTTATTAATTACAATTAATAAATATAATTAATTAATTAATTATGTATATATAATATATATTATAATACTATATATATAATTTATTAAGTAATATATTGTAATATTACATATATGTATAATTTGTTAATAATGTATTATATATATATATATTATATACTATATATATATATATATATATATATATATTCTAGTTATTATGAATATTTATACTATTATATATTATTTATTTACATTGTCTATATATGATAAATTATACATTAAAAATGTATATATATAATATTTTATTAGTATTTTATTGTATATAATAATACTTAACATTTTATTATATTCTTCATTATAATTATTTAATAATAATTAATAAATAATAATTGTGTGTGTGTGTGTGTGTGTGTGTGTGTGTGTGTGTGTGTGTGTGTGTGTGTGTGTTTGTGTGTGTGTGTGTGTGTGTGTGTGTGTATGCAAAGACCTATGTATCATTCCCTTTATATAAAATATTATATATTAATGTTTATATTAATGTAATATATATATAATAGTTAATATGTATTGTATTACTAATAAGTATTATTAGAATTATTATGAATATTTATTTATACTGTTATATATATATTTTTTAATATTTCATTTATATATGTATATATGATATAAATAAATGTATTATATATGATAATTATATAAAATATATATTTATAATATATATATATATATATATATAATTAAATATTTGATAATAATTTGATAATTTTTATATATTTAGTATATAAATATATAATGTATATGCACAGAATATTATATATATATATATAAAATGATATATATTTATTTTATTTTATTTTATTTTTTTATGCTTATGCTGCTGAATCAGGACTAATCACTGCATATGTGTTCCATTATTTATGACTTGAAAATGCTAAAGTTTTGCTGCTTTGCCTGGGAGATATTGCACAGTTTCATATTTTAGTGCTTGATGTTAAAAAGATACCCTTGCCATTGATTGATATCGAAATTCGCCTCAATCTGTGTCTGTTGTCTGACAGCAGCAGATATTGAGTCTGGCGTTTTGTCTCCAGAGTCCTATTGATTTGATCAGGGGTGTTTGCTCAAGGGATTCGCTGTTCAACACCAGTGTGTACATTAACATTCACTTCTGCCTTCAGATGTCATGCTGACATTGATAAATCATAAATTATAGATGCTATATGTGATATCCACATGCACAATGAATGCACGCACAACTGTCTTGCTGCTAATATCTGAGATATTTGTCTCTCATATTGATTTGACGCTGTATATCAGGGCAGGGACGGGAACGCAGTGGAAACTGTCTGATAGATTGATGCTTGCGGTGTCAGATTGTTGCTCGAGGCTCTACAAAGGAATTTGATCTCGGAAATGGAAATGTTCGAGCCCGGTGCAGAAATGAAATGTTTATGATTGTGTGAATAATGATCTCTGGAGCTGCATACAGGGGTTTAGGACAGCTTGTGCTTTTTTCGTCTTTGCCGATGGCGAATGGAAAGCAATAACTGGGACGCAGGAAGTACAAGTGTTCATGCAGTCAAACTTGTGTTTTCATGTGTGTTTCTTAGATTTTGATTAGATGAGCATCGCTGTATATACTTCCAGTCTGGGATTCGAACAAACTACTAACTCTGAATATAACATTTTGTCAAAGTGAGTTGAGCTTTAGCATTAGTCTCTGGTTATGCCTTGTGAATGCCATCTCAGGGGATTCATCAGTAACTGACACAACATGTGCTGTAACAGGTGTTTAGTGCGTTAGACTGTAGGACTCGGCTCAGGGTTTCCTGTAGAAAGTCCCGTCTGTTATATAGGGATTATGATCAGTCTTCCTGTCAGTGGGAAACGGTCTCTTCCGATAACCTGAAACGAAGTTAGCTATGTTTGCGTGCCGATGCAAACAAACACAGTATGTCTGTTGGGAGCACACTTGCCCAGAATCTTTTAATTTAATTTAATTTAATTTTATTTAATTTTATTTATAAATTTATTAATTATAATTTGAAATGGATAAGGGTAATCGTGAAGAAAAGGTTTATTTTGTTTTATTTTATACATTTATTTTTGTCTTTAAATTAATATATTTTTTAAATTATTTAATTATATATATTATTTAAAATATATTTTTCGAATTCCGAAGTTGGCACAATTTTTTGTCTACATTCAATTTATTAATTTTTTATTTTATTTTATTAATTTATTATTATTTTATGGATAAGGGTAAATGTGAAGGAAAGTTTTTTATTTATATTTTATTTTATTTTATAAATGTAAAAATATAGATTTTTATATTTAAATTAAGTAAAATAATTTAAATATATATATTAATAAAATATTTCAAAGTTGTCCAAGTTGTCCAAGTTTTTTGTCCACAAAATTGATTTAATTTTTAACATTTTTTTAATTTTAATTTGTAATTTATTTATTATTATTTGAAATGGATAAGGGGGACGGTGAAGGACAGTTTTATTTTATTTTATTTTATTTTGTAAATTGAATGTAAAAATATAGATTTTTTATTTAAATTAATTAAAAAATATATTTTTAGAATTATTTTATTTTTTATTTATATATTACTTAAATATAGTATTTATTATTATTTATACAATACAGTGACGTTAGGTTTTTTGGTCTTAAAAAAATTTCCATGCTTGAATACATGTATGTTAATTCATAGTTTCATAATTCATAATGCTTTTTTTCTCTATTATTATAAAAAGTAAAATTTTTAATTTAAATTTTTTTATTTATTTTATTTTATAAATGTAATTTATTATTTTTTTAATAATTATTTTTAGAATTATTTCGTTTTATATATTATTTAAAAATATATATTTTTACAATTAATAAGATGAGACTTTTTGTCTACAAAACTGATTTTTTAAGTTTGAAGTTTTAAAATTTAATGTAATTAAAACATTATTAATTAATTATTATTTTAAATTGATAAGGATAATGGTGAAGGAAAGTTTTTTATTTCTATTTCTACTTTATGAATTTAATGTAAAAATATTGATTTTTTTATTTAAATTAATTAAAATAATTATTTTTAAAATTTGTCATTTTATTTATGTATTATTTAAAAATATATGTTTTTAAAATTCATAAGTTGCCACAGATTTTGTCTACACAATTGATTTAATTTTTTCAAATTAAATTAAATTTTTTAAATAATTTAAGATTATTTATACAGTGATATAAGGTGTTTAGGTCTTTACAAATTGTCCATGCTTGAATACATGTATGTTAATTCATTGTTTCATAATTCATACTGCTTATTTTACTATTATTATAAAAAAGTGAAAAAAAACAAACAATCATAATAAAAAACGCAATGTGTCCAGACTTAGTAGTTATACAGACAATGTGGACAAGATTGCCAGTAAAGTTAATGCAAACAAATAACTGTGTTTTTCCTCAAGTAGCAGCACTCATTCTCAGATACACCTGTTTTCTCAATTGTGAATTTGTTGTGGCATATTGATTTTAGGCTGTTTTTATATTGCTAGCCCCAATTTTCCACCAGTTTCATGAGTCAAGATCCCAATTATCTGATTCCCCATCAGCAACCAGAGCCCCGTATAAATCTTTTCCACAGATGCGTCAGACTTCAAATAACATGAACTCTTTGTCAAACCCTTCAGGCCATGAAAAAGCAACATATAGTGTGGAAGACATTGACTAATATTAAACTCAGGCCTGTGGCCGTCTGAACAAGACAGTGTTGGGGGGAGGAGGAGATCTTGTAGTAATTTAATATGTCTTAGGTAGACGTGCCCAATGGAGTGAATTTATTATTTGCTTCAATTACCTGTGCTCTGTAACCTACGTAATTTACTACGACACTGGAGGCTGTGGCCATAAATCATTCCCATGAGCCACAGACCTCTATTGCAACCTCGTGCCCTGATATTCCAACCAGGGCAGGTGTCATCTGTGTACCAGCCTGGAAATAAACCAACCGTCTGAACGATACCATTAAAACCTCTAAGGCTTTATTAAGCAGCCTGGATGAGCCTTCTGTATTATTTATCTATTTATTTATTTTTTGGTAGTTAAAATCGATTCTTTTGAACTGATTCTTTGAGTCATTATACAAAAAAAAAAAAGATTCTGTGTTTTTATTTTATTTTACTTTATTTAATTTTTTATGGTAGTTAGAATTGATTCTTTTGAACTAATTCTTTAAGTCATTATACAGAATTTTTTTTTTTCTGTGTTTTTATTTTATTTTGTAAATTTATTTTATTTTACTTTATTTTATTTTTATGATAGTTCAATTTTATTTTTTTAACTAATTCATTTTATTTTACTTTATTCTATTTTTTGATGGTAGTTAGAATCGATTCTTTTGAACTAATTCTTTGAGTCATTATACAGAAAAATTCAATTTTTTCTGTTTTTATTTTATTTTTTATTTTATTTTATTTTACTTTATTTTTTATGGTAGTTAGAATCAATTCTTTTGAACTAATTCTTTTAGTCATAATACAGAAGAATTAAAAAATTTTCTATGTTTTTTATTTTATTTTTACATTATTTTATTTTACTTTATTTTATTTTTATGGTAGTTAAAATCAATTCTTTTGAACTAATTCTTTGAGTCATTAAACAGAAAAAAATCAAATTTTCCTGTTTTTTATTTTATTTTTAAAATTTATTTTATTTTACTTTATTTTATTTTTTTATGGTAGTTAGAATCGATTCTTTTGAACTAATTCTTTAAATCGTTATACAGTAAAATTCTAATTTTTCTGTGTTTTTATTTTATTTTTTATTTTATTTTATTTTACTTTATTTTATTTTTTATGGTAGTTTGAATAGATTCTTTTGAACTAATTCTTTGAGTCATTATACAGAAAAATTCTATTTTTTCTGTTTATTTTATTTTTTATTTTATTTTATTTTACTTTATTTTTTATGGTAGTTAGAATCAATTCTTTGAGTCATTATACAGAAAAAAAATCAAATTTTCCTGTTTTTTATTTTATTTTTAAAATTTATTTTATTTTACTTTATTTTATTTTTTTATGGTAGTTAGAATCGATTCTTTTGAACTAATTCTTTAAATCATTATACAGTAAAATTCTAATTTTTCTGTGTTTTTATTTTATTTTTTATTTTATTTTATTTTACTTTATTTTATTTTTTATGGTAGTTAGAATCGATTCTTTTGAACTAATTCTTTGAGTCATTATACAGAAAAAATTTAAAAATTTCTGTTTTTTTATTTATTTTATTTTTTAATTTATTTTATTTTACTTTATTTTTATGGTAGTTAGAATCAGATCTTTTGAACTAATTCTTTAAATCATTATACAGAAAATTCTTATTTTTCTGTGTTTTTATTTAATTTATTTTATTTTACTTTATTTTTATGGTAGTTAGAATCAATTCTTTTGAACTAATTCTTTAAATCGTACTGTAAAATTCAAAATTTTCTGTTTTATTTTATTTATTTTTAAGTTTATTTTATTTTACTTTATTTTATTTTACTTTAATGGTAGTTAGAATCGATTTTTTTAATCTAATTCTTTGAGTCATTATACAGAAGATACTATTAAAACCTCTAAGGCTTTATCAAGCAGCTTGGATGAGAGATTTGAGAGATTGGACTGTTGCTTTGGTTGTTTGTTCCCATGTTGGCTATCGATCATTACTATTGATCATGTAATTCATATTTTAAGTCATAATAGTGTTGTTTTATTATTGAATATGTCATACAGTATCTGTTGTTTTTCCATGTTTAAGTCATTAATTACTTTCTCCTTATGTGTTTAGTCTGTATCTGTTTGTTCAGCAGACTTTGAGCAATTCAGCATTACTTGTGTGCTACAGACCCTCGTAATATTGATAGTACTGGGTGTACACTGTAATAGCCATAATAAATTTTATACAGTGTAATAGCACTCACATCTCAGACAGACTAATGCTGAGTTGGTCCTGACCCACACTGGAATGCAGAGGCTTTTCTAGATTACTCAATGTGAGCACCGAGAGATTTGACCATTTGTCAAGATGACCTCCTTTAAACTTCAGACACATGGCTGAACATATTTCTGATGAAGCTTGGAAAGAGTAGCACTCGGAATTGTGATTCATTTCAGTGAGTCACTTGAATCTGATTCGTTGAGTTCCCATACTTCTGTGTTTTTTTTTATTTTAGCTTAGTTTAGTTTTTATTTTTTCCTTATCCATATATTTTTTTTAAATATAATATCAATTTGTTATGTTGGATAATGAGCAATCATTATTACAGTCATTATTGCTAAAAAAAATCCTACAAAAGTAGATCAGTAAGTCGATTTACTTGAATCAATTCTTTTGAACTGATTCTTTGAGTCATTACACAGAAAAATTCCCATACTTCTGTCTTTTTATTAATTTTATTTGACTTTTATTATTTTTATGGTAGTTAAAATCAATTCTTTTGAACAGACTAATTCTTTATCAGAGCTGATACATTTATTTATTTATTTATTTTTTAAATTTGTTTTGGTGATGCTCAGTATTTAAATAATTGATTTCTATTTAATATATTTATTTTTTCTTTTATTTATTTATTTAAATATTATTACAGTTTCAAATAATTAATTTCTATTTCATATAAAACTACTATTTTTATGTATTAATTTATTTATTTACTGATGCTCAGTTTTAAATAATTGTAATAACATTTAATGATTTATTTAATTAAGTGTTATTACAATTTCAAATAATTGCTTTCTACTGAATATTATGTATGTATTTATTTGTTTGTTTATTTGTTTATTTTTTTATGTTCATTATACATAAGAATTCCCATACTTCTATGTTTTTTATTTTATTATTTTTATGGTAGTTAGAATCAATTCTTTTGAATTCCCATACTTCTGTATTTGTATTATTATACAGACGCATTATACATACATCTGTGTTTTTATTTTATTTTATTTTATTTTATTTTATTTTTTGGTAGTTAGAATCCATTCTTTTGAACTGATTCTTTGAGTCATTATACAGAATAATTCCCATTCTTTTGTCTTTTAATTTTTTATTTATTTATTTATTTTATTTTATTTTTTTGGTAGTTAAAATAAATTCTTTTGAACTATTTTATTTTATTTATGTATTTGTAAAATGAAAATGGAAAATATAAAAATAAAAACTTCTGCTTCTAAATAATAATAAAAAATATATTTTAATAATAGTATTTCAATGATACTATAACACTGTACCTAGCTATGATGACTTCCACTTCTAAATAATAATAATACAATTGAAACCATTTAAAATCATGTGAATGAAAACATTTCAAATTTTAATTTAATCTAACTTTATGTACTAAAACGACTAAAACTGAAAAAAAAAAAACAGAAGTGTCAAAAAGATTCATTGTTTTCAAATTTCCAATTTGTCATGACTAGTCTCCAAACTCACACTAAAAGTATTTTGCCATAACAAAAATGACATAAATCGCCTTAAAATAACATTTCAAAACCCTTTAGCTACATATTCTCAGCACAGCTCAGAAGGTGCATCGAATTTCATCTAAATGTTCAGGAGGTCTACTTCAGCTCCTTTACAATAGCGATTGGCATCTGTCCTCACAGGTGAGTGTGTACGTCTGGTCTCCAGCGCACTTTAGTGTGGTTCGTACCCAAGACCAGATTACTTTCACATACGTACTGAGTTACAGTCATGAACCGAGCGACCACGTAACCATACACTGCCCAGCATATTCCCCCTATCATTAAGACACATTGAAGTGCACTAAGTGGTGTCATGTTGTAATGTCAATGCTAGTTCAGTGTGGTTGTCTTTTAGGCTGGCGACTATTCCGGTTTGAGACGTATAGAGTTGAACAACTAGAGTAGCCTTTCACCTTTGCCCTGACCTGCTCTTTTCTATCTCAGTCTGAATAGCTATCGAATGGGCTTGGATGAAGCTCGCTGAAGCCACAATGGCTGATGGGAGCTTGTGGGCCTGTTGATATGAGTTGATGGTGGATTAGATAAAGCCTGTCTCCCACTTTCCCCTTCTCTCTTTCTCCTCATACCTCTGTGGGGGGCACTGAAACCAGACCCCCGGACATGCA
The DNA here is from genome assembly GCF_049309525.1 of Garra rufa. Taxonomy (NCBI): domain Eukaryota; kingdom Metazoa; phylum Chordata; class Actinopteri; order Cypriniformes; family Cyprinidae; genus Garra; species Garra rufa. The sequence continues at coordinate 34,444,699 of NC_133379.1, forward strand.
CCGGAGGAGCTGGAGATATGAGGCTCTCATTGTTCAAAGAGAGTCGAAGCGTTTATCTGTAGCTGGAATGGCGACCGTGTTGGTTCAAACTCTCAAGAGTCTGCTTGAGGACTTAATCAGGTTGTGTGAAGATATAGTAGGTCTTCATCAGCATCATCCGTGTCTTCGGTTTTAACCTTACGTTATCTTAAACAAACTGTAAGATTAGAAAGTTCTTCATTGATGTTTTTGGTTAATGATGATAACGGAGTAGATTGTGTTGTGTTTAGTTCAGCACTCCCTGCTAGTAATGACCAAGAACGTTGTCCTGGGACTGTTTACAAATGCTGAGGAGTATTTCAAATATTTATTTGATAAGTGAAGGACGAACATGCAAAATATGTAAGGATTAGGACTTGAATTGATGTACATTATTCAATATTAACACTTTAATGTACTTTTTTGTATTTTAATATTAATTTTAATATTTAAAAATACTTGTTTTTATCTATATAACGCCATTGGAAATCTGTTGCACAATGTTATAAAAAGCTTTTTTAAGGAAAATAAGGAATATGCACAATAAAGACAAGTAAAGGCTGTATTTATTTGATAAAAAATACAGAAAAAACAATAATGCTGTGAAATATTATTACAGTTTCAAATAATTGATTTCTATTCATATATTATCATTATTAATTTTATTTTATTAATTTATTTAAATATTATTAGTATCTATTTAATATAACATTTTTATTTATTTATTTTATTTATTTATTTATTGTGATGCTCAGTTTTTTAAATAATATATTTTTATTTAATATATTATTATTATTGTTGTTATTATTATTTTATTTATTTATATAAATATTATTTCAATTTCTATTTAATATAATATTATTATTATTTTTATTTTATTTATTTTATTTTATTTTCAAGTCACTTATGCTGCTTAATAGGTTTTTTTTCCCTTTTTTTGGAAACTATAATAGAAAGTACAAAAGAACAGCATGTATTAGAAATACAAATCTTTAATAACATTATAAATGTCACTTTGGATAAATGTATTGTGTCCTTGCTGAATAAAAGCATGCATTTCTTTCTTT
>NC_133379.1:34450783-34452408 GCF_049309525.1 Garra rufa
GGTGAGGGGGCGTTTCTGGAGAAGGTATGTGACAGTAATTGCTGCTCACTATAACCCTTTTGTTTGGTTCCACCTGGTTTGGGCCCGTCTTATAGCTCAGGTCACTCATTAAAGAGCAGACAAGCTCATATTTGGAGCAAAGACATGCACAGGAAGAGATATATACATGGCTTCATGTTTAGAAGAGTTTGCTTTGGAATTTTTGTAATATATATACAATAACATTTTAATGTTTTTGATTCTTGTATGCTCACCAAGGCTGTATTTATTTAATTAAAAGTACAGTAAAATTAGTAAGTGTCAAATATTATTACAATTTAAAATAACTGTGTTCTATTTTAATATGGTTTAAAATTTAATTTCTGTGATGCAAAGCTGAATTTGCAGCATCATTACTTCAGTCTTCAGTGTCACATGATACTTCAGAAATCATTTTAATTTGCTGATTTGCTGCTCAAAAAGCATTTCTTATTATTATCAATGTTGAAAACAGTTGCGATGCTTATCATCATACATTATCATCATACATAAATCATCATACATTGTTTTTTTTAAGAAAGTAAAAAAACAGCATTTATTTGAAGTAGACATCTTTTGTAGCATTATAAATAAATAATATATATACAATATATATATATATATATATATATATATATATATATATATATTGTGTATGTATATATATATATATATATATATATATATATATATATAATTATATAAATAATATAAATACATTTTGAATAAATGTAAAATATTTAACGTTTTATATTCATATTTTTTATTATTCAATTAAATTATTTAATTCATAATTTTATATTTATTATTTCACATTATTATTTCTAATATAATTTATATTTATAATTATGTAATAATATTAATAATTATTATTTACTAATATTTAAAAAAATATTTAATATTGACCTTTGCATGAATATATTTTTATGTTGTTAACTTTTTTAATATAATTAAATTGGTTATTTATTTTTATTTATAATAATGTATTAATTTATACAACTTATGCAATGTGATGTAATTTTACACTTCAGTGCTTCAATTTAAAAAAAATAATAAATAAGAATCCATAAGTATTTAACATTTTTATTTTTGTTATTCATTATAATTTATTAAATTATTTAATAAATCAGTTTGTATTTATTATTTCACATTATTATTTCAAATATAATTTGCATTTAATATTTATTTATTTATATATAATTATTTATTAATATTTGTCATTTAAATGCAACTTTTAAATAGTAGTATAAATATATATATATATTAAATATAAAAAATGTCAACATTTTCCACCATCTTGTATAGATTTGTCTGCTTTTGTAATGTATTATGGGATTGCATTCTCAGGGAGTGATGCTGCCTTAAAATTTAACTTAAAATTTGGAGAAGTGTTTGGATTTTGGAGCAGATCCTCAGTCTAAAGCCTCAGGTCTCATTGGTTTTGTTATTCCCATGAAACTTCTCTCTGCTTCCTGTCAGAGTCCTGTGGCGTGACAGGTTGTCTAGTCGCTTCAGAAGAGCCGTCTACCCATCGCTTCATGCCATCAGTAGCAGACAGTGTGGTTTTTGAGTTGTTAAAATATCAGGGTACCTCAAGCACAGACACT
>NC_133379.1:34452908-34486628 GCF_049309525.1 Garra rufa
TCATCTTGCTTTTCGAAAGTAATGTTATTATTAACTATTATTGTTATTTTAGAACAGAATTTATCTCATTACTGTAAAATGTATAAATCGCTTTGTTATTAGTGAGGAAATTCTTTGTTTATAATGTAATTGTTATTAGTTTGTATATAGTAGTGTTTGTGTTGCATTTTTAAGTTATATATTTCATTTTATGTTACTTAGTTCATGTTCACTGCACTGTAGTGTCCTGTGGTGATTTTGTGGGTAACACTGCTCTATACAGTATTCATAGTATTATTGACTACAGTTGCTAGTGAACCTAAGAAGTCATCATGTGGCTTTCCATTGTGCCACATGTGCAATTATCAGCTCAGTTTACACAGATTTTAATAGCTCTATATGTGATGTAGGGATAAAAAGAGTGCATCCTGGCTCTTTACATTATAAGGGCGCTGTTCTATGTGTAGATTTATTATGTTGGTGGGACATTATCTGGACAGATGTTGAAAATGAAGCATTTTTGTTTGTCTTTCTGGGATGTTTTAGGGTTTGTGCATGTGATGGATTGTTGTAAGAATTCCATAGGAGCAGTGCACGCTGATAAACACACTTAGCACGAGAGGAATGTGTGTGTCCATGGCTCATTCTCATGTTGTTTATTGCACACACACACACCATGCACTGATGGTTCTTGCTTGGGCTATACATTACACTGAGTAAACTTGCTCTGCAGTAGTTAAACACACTGTCAGATGGCTCTCTATGTGGAAATATACTGCTTTACTTAGTGTTATGTCTGTATATGAATTCTTAATAAAAATGTAAAATGTACTCGCCTTCAGGCCATGCAAGATGCAGATGAATTTAAAGGGTTAGTTCACACAAAAATGAAAATTAGCTTTTTACTCACCCTCAAGGCATCTTGAATGAATGCAATCGGAGTTATATAAAAAATTGTTCAGGCTCTTCCGAGCTTTGTAATGGAAATGGGCGAGTGTTTCTTTTCAACGGTCCAAAACAAGTCCAATAAAGTGCATCCATTCATAATAAAACATGCCTTAAAAAAGGGATTACATGAGGCCTTTATTCACCCCCAGGAGCCGTGTGAGGCACTTTTTATTATGGATGGGTGCACTTTATTGGACTTGTTTTGGACTGTTGCAAAGAAACACCCTCCATTGCCATTTTAAAGCTTGGTGGAGCCAGAACTATTTTTAATATAACTCCAGTTGCATTCATCTGAAAGAAGGAAGTCATATACACCTAAGATGCCTTGAGGGTGAGTAAATCATGGGCTAATTTTCACTTTTGGGTGAACTAACCCTTAAAATCATCAGAATATTTGGAGAAATATATCATTGCATTACTTGCTCACCAATGGATCTATTGCAGTGAATAGGTGCCGTCAGAATGAGAGTCCTAACAACTGATAAAAACATCACAATAATCCATAAATAATCCACACAACTTCAGTCTATCAGTTAACATCTTGTGAAGCATAAAACTGTGTTTTTCGTAAGAAACAAATCCATCAAAGATGGTTTAACTTCAAATGGTTGTTAAAATATGAGTAAATACATAACATTGCTCTTGTCAGAATCAGGAGAGAAATATGCACAGATTATTATACGAGCAAAAACAGTTCAAAACTGTTCTAAAGAAATGTGTCAGTGGATTTTGATGTGAAGGGGATTGACTTTTTCACTGGAGGAAGCTAATAAAGTAAATAATGGATTCATATTTTGGCTTTAAACAATTAGTTAAAGTTCTAATGCCTTAATGATGAATTTGTTTCTTACAAACAAGCTTTTAATCTCACATGGTGTTAACTGATGGACTCGAGTTGTGTGGATTGCAATTATTGTGATGTTTTTATCAACTTAAATTCTGATGGCACCCATTCGCTGGTGAGCAAGTGAAGTAGTGCAATTTCTCCAAAACTGTTCTGATAAAGAAAAAAACTCATCAACATCTTGAATGGTCTGAAGGTGTGTACATTTTTAGAAAATTTTCATTTTTGGGTGAACTATTCTTTTAATTCTGCCAATAAGCATTTCTCACATTATCACTACAGTTTAGAAAATTGTAATTAAATATGACAAGAACTCAGAGTTAAACTGTGTCAGAACAAATTCATCTTGATAATCACAAACAAATTGCAGTCAAACCAAAATTTATATAGACACCTTCAAAATTTATCAAATTATCACAGTTTATTCACTATAGTTTAGAAAATTATAATAAAATATGACAAGAACTCAAGAGTTAAACTGTGTCAGGACAAATTCATCTTGATAATCACAAATGAATTACAGTCAATTCAAACCAAAATATATTCAGACACCTCCAGAATTTCTCACATTATCACAGTTTATTCACTATAGTTTAGAAAATGGTAATAAAATATGACAAGAATTCAAACTGTGTCAGAACAAATGCATCTTGATAATATTAGATAACTTTGATCAGGTCAAAGTGCAAATCAAAATTTTGGTCCCAAATTTTTATCAATTTTACTGGTAGTCTACTGTATGAAGAATTTTTGGGTCTTATATGTCACAGTTTACTTAAGCTATCCTCACTTACATAAATGAACTGTGTCCTGCACTCACTAGTTAAAAAAATATCCAAAATTATATCTGGTGTCTGAATAATTTTTGGTTTGTCTGCAGGTCTTGCATTCGTATTAGTTGGTGCAAGATGAACCTCTCCAAAAAGATGTGTTTTGCAAGTATAACGCATTTCTATAATTAATTTCCCATCCACGTAAGTGCTTTCGATATTTAAGCTGTGCGCCTAGAAAAACATGCCCACCGAAAAGCGTGCATGATGCAATATTTGGCAGCGTAATGTAATGATGTTATTTTAAATGTAATTAGCTCAGCCATTTGCATATTAGCCTTATTTATTGAAGTAGATCTGTCAGCGGTGACATCGCGCTTGGCACATTACGGTTCGCTAACTGGCTCAGCCGTGCCCTGGTCGTGAAGATGGGTGATTGTTGAACGCTCAGCGGGCACAAAGGCCTCTCGTTAGCCTCCTGAGTGTGTGAACTGGCACCAGGATCAATGGCAGCAGACTTGTGAAAAGCTGGTTCATAATGAACCCTTGAGAGCTCGTCACTCACCCGCTGCGAGGCAGAGAGAAGCCAAAATGATGGACGGTGAGCTCAGAACTTCAAAGCTTCTGTTTACAATTGGGAAATGTTGCTGGTCCTGGACTAGCATAAATGGGTCACCTCTATCGATACTCATGGGAAAAGTCTAGCTTAAAGAGCCACATTAACGTTAATGTATAGCCAGGTGATGGAGGGAGGGGAGGGGAGGGGAAAGCGTTGGGTTCATTTAGAGAGGAAGGTAATTTATTAGAGTATCTGTTGGTAGTAAGAGTGGGGTCAGGGGGTAAACTAGAGTGCTGGTTAGTGCTGTTTTATTGGGTAAAATGATTGAAAAGAGAATGGCGTTGGTTTGAGTGAAATGTGGGAAGGTTAGACTAGTAGTATTTGTTTTCATGCCATTGTTTGGTACTTTGCTTCCATGTAAGGCGCTATTCTAGATTAGAGCGTCTTATTTTGTGAAAGGCATCCTGCCCTTTGAACCAAACTAAAGGCTTTTGTTGCAGAACTGCTCATTTTGAGGTTTGTGGTGGAGAAACCTGTCCTATTTTTTTCACTTGTTTACCACTTTTATCCATACAGAGGAAGTGAACGAGAATGGACGCTGTTGAATTTTGAAAATGAAAACACAAAGTTTAAAGTTTAAACAAATGTATTTTGGTATGGTACAAGTCTTTAGAAGCTATATGATTATAAACTTTAACATTACTGTTCAAAAGCCATTGTTTTTTTTATAAAGGCGAGTGAATGAAATCATTTAGTATCTAGCATTTTCCTTTAGCCAAACGTAATGGGGTCAGTAAGATTTTTATTTATAAAATTAATATTTTATTAAACAAGCATGCATTAAATGGATCAAAAGGCATGGAATAAATGCTGTTCTTATTAACTTTTTATTCATCAAGGATGCTGGTAACACCAAAATATTAAGCAGCGCAACTGTTTCCAACATTGCAAATCAGCATATTAGAATGATTTCTGAAGGATCATGTGACACTGAAGACTGGAGTATTGATGCTGAAAATTCAGCTTTGCATCACAGGAATAAATTTCAATATTCAAATAGAAAAGTTATTTTAAATCGTAATATTATTTCAGTATTACAGTTTATACTATATTTTGAGCATGAAAGACTTCGTTAAAAACATTGAAAAGTCTGAAAATAAATATTTATACATTTTGTAATATGCTTATACACTACCAGTCAAAAGTTTTTGAACAGTAAGATTTTAAATGTTTTTTAAATAAGTCTTTTTTTGCTCACCAAGCTTGCATTTATTTGATCCAAAGTACAGCAAAACAGTAATATTTAAAAATATTTTTACTATTTAAAATATTTTTTTGTATTTGAATATGTTTTAAAATGTAATTGATTTTAACGTTGAATTTTAGCATCATTACTCCAGTCACATGATCATTAAGAAATCATTCTAATATGCTGATTTACTGCTCAAAAAACATTTATTTGTATTATTATGTTGAAAACACGGAGTATGCATTTTTCAGATTTCTTTGATAAGAACAGCATTTATCTAAAATAAAAATCTTTTCTTTATAAAAAACCTTAGTTAAATTTAAAGCAAGCTTAATTTTTTTTATTAATCAAAGAATCTTGAAAAAAATGACTCGATGGCAACTGTTTTAAATATTGATAAAAAGTAATCAGCAGCAAATCAGCATATTAGAATGATTTCTGAAAGATCATGTGATACTTAAGACTGGAGTAATGAAGCTGAAAATTAAGCTTTGATCACAGAAATAAATTGCATTTTCAAACATATTCAAATAGAAGGCAGTTAATATAAATAGTAAAAATATTTCACAATATTACTGCTTTTTCTGTACTTTGAATCAAATAAATGCAGGCTTGGTGAGCAGAATAGACTTATTTAAAAAACATTACAAATCTTGCTGTTCAAAAACTTTTGACTGGTAGTGTACATGCAGTATTAACATTTTCCTGTAATGCCAGTTAGAGCTAAAACTCACGTTAAGGTTTAAAATAATTTTATAATGAACCACATGATTTTATGTGCAGTGTGAAATGTTGTTTTAGATCTCATTGCAGTTGAAAGGACTGAGCTGGCTAGCACTTTTATCCATTTTCTCGCTCTCTCTCTGAAACAGGTGCTGTGATAATTGGTAAACAGTCATTGTTTACTGCTAGATAGGCTCATTTATGATTCATTGAGCTTCCTCTTGGTCATCAGACGGTCTGTTCAGGCATGTTGTGTGAGTGTGCATGTGTTGTCATATGTGCTCAAGTGGTAGGAAGATGAGACCGCAGCAGATGGTCTGTAAACTGCGCTCGAGCCGGACCCCTGTCGAGTCTGCCCTTTGTTGCACGCATACATTCCTATGTGAGCGGGTCGGTGCATATGCCATGACACTTTAGTCTTGGCTTGGGTTGCCGTTATCTTACCCTCCATTCATCTCCTGCCTCAGGCGGTGGGCTGCAGCTCAGCATTCCACCTTTTGTCTCCTTCATTTCCATTTGTAAAACAGGTGTGGATGCCGAAACACTAGTGCAAGTTTACGAAATGTAAATGAGGGCTTGTGTTGACTTTAAAGATATTCTTTGAATGGTTTTATTTGTGTTTAATTAAAGAAAATGCATGTTAATAGGTGACATAACCAAGTGTAACATAACAAAGGCCATTTACAGTTGAAGTCAAAAGTTTACATACACCTTGCAGAATCTGCAAAATGTTATTTATTTACCAAATAAGAGGGACCATACAAAATGCATGTTATTTCTTATTTAGTACTGACCTGAATAAGATATTTCACATAAAGACGTTTACATGGTCCACAAGAGAAAATAATAGTTGAATTTATAAAAATGACCCTGATCAAAAGTTTACATATACTTGATTCCTAATACTGTGTTGTTGCCTGAATGATCCACAGCTGTTGTTTTTTTGTTTAGTGACAGTTGTTCATGAGTCCCTTGTTTGTCCTGAACAGTTAAACTGCCTGCTGTTCTTCAGAAAAACCTCACAAATCCCACAAATTCTTTGGTTTTTCAGCATTTTTGTGTATTTGAACCCTTTCCAACAATGACTGTATGATTTTAAGATGCATCTTTTCACACTGAGGACAACTGAGGGACTCATATGCAACTATTACAGAAGGTTCAAATGCTCACTGATGCTCCAGAAGGAAACACAATGCATTAAGAGCTGGGGATGAAAACTTTTGAACAGAATGAAAATGTGTACATTTTTCTTATTTTATTTTTATTTTCATTTAGTACTGCCCTTCAGTAGCTACAGAAGATACTTACATGTTTCCCAGAGGGCAAATTAAGTTAAATTTACCCTGATCTTCAAATTCCAAAAGTTTTCACCCCCGGCTCAATGCATCGTGTTTCCTTCTGAAGCATCAGTAAGCATTTGAACCTTCTGTAATAGTTGCATATGAGTCCCTCAGTTGTCCTCAGTGTGAAAAGATGGATCTCAAAATCATACAGTCATTGTTGGAAAGGGTTCAAATACACAAAAATGCTGAAAAACCAAGGAATTTGTGGGATTTGTGAGAAGAACAGCAGGCAGTTTAACTGTCGTTTTTATAAATGCAACTATTATTTTCTCTTATAGACTATATGTAAATGTCTTTTATGTGAAATATCTTATTCAGGGCAGTGCTAAATGCAAAATAACATGCATTTTGTATGATCCCTCTTATTTTGCTAAAATAATTACCATTTTGCAGATTCTGCAAGGTGTATGTAAAATTTTGCCTTCAACTATAAATGCTTTTTGCTTCAGTATTCCATTGCCATGTCTAATTCACTTCAGTATGCAAACTTTAAATCCTAGAACGTGATGTAGGGCAGAGTTTGTAAATGTAACACCTTGTTTGGCTACCCAAATGAATGCAAACAGCCGTTTTTAAATGAAACTAATGCAAATCTGACAAGCAAGTAAGCTAAAGCTCAGGGTCTCCAAATCTGACAAAACAGCCCTCGGTTGTGCAAGAAAGCTATTTCTGAATGATCGATCGCTGCGTTTCGAGGGGTGCCGTGGAGAAGTCGATAGAAATCACCGCTTCCGTTGTTGTTCCTTCAATGATTTCCATCTGCTTTGCTTCTCGACAGTCCATAAATACATTTTTAATGGCCGCCAAACTGATCTTGTTGCAGTTGGAAATCGATGATCAAGACAGCGAAAGTCCCCGGAGAACTACACAAATGAATACAATGAATAATTTAGCCTTTCACACTAATCATATCTCCATTAACTCTTAAAACTCTGCCTCGGTACAGGCATCGGACATGTCGGACATGCTTTTAAAGACTGGTAATCATCTCTCTCCATATAACAAGATGTATCCGTTATCGATTTGACTTCTCTCGCTTTTTTTGTGTGTGTGTCCCATTTATTTGCTTAACCCATTTGAATCAGCACTGTTGAGAATAAATATTTCAGCTAAAATGCAAAGAGGTTTTATAGAACATGACAAAAAATGTTTGATTATTTATATAAAAATATGAATGTTTTAAATTTTAATTTAATAAAATCAGCCTAAATTGATAAGTTATGTGTTGCATAATATTTTGCATTGTGTTTTTATTAAAGCTTACATAAAAAAAAAATCTAAAAAAAAAATCATTATTGTAATTCAGATTTTTTAAAAATATTTTTTAATAGTTTTTTTAAAACTGTGATTTAAAAAAAGAAACTTTTTACACAACATGTCAAAAATGTAATATTTTTTATTTTATTTATATAAAAATATAAATGTTTTAAATTTTAATTTAATAAAATATATAAAATCAGTCTAAATTGATGTTATATTTTGCATATTTTTTGCATTGTTTTTTATTAAAGCTTACATGAAAAAATCTAAAAAAAAATCATTATTGTAATTCAGATTTTTTAAAAATATTTTTAATAGTTTTTTAAAACTGATTAAGAAAAAAACTTTTTTAATAAAATATATCAAATCAGTCTAAATTGATAAGTTATGTTTTACATAATTTTTTTGCATTGTTTTTTATTAAAGCTTACAATAAAAAAATCTTTCATATAAAAAATATTAAAAAATATTTTTTAATAGTTTAAAAAAAAAAGTGATTTAAAAAAACCTAAGGTGAAAAGCCTTTATTTAACACTTTCTACCATTAAAATGGTTGTTTTATTTTCATGAGCCAGCTTAAATGGCCCATCCTTGCTGTTCTCACAAACACCAGACACTTCTTTCACCGGCAGACTAAACACGTGATGTCTCAGGGCCCAGCTCCCGTCACAGATGTCAACACACCTGTACATTTGTAAATAACGGCTTTGAGTCAAGGGTTAATGACAGATCACAGCAGTGTCATTGAGGTTTACTACACAATGGCATGTTCTGCCACTCATCTTTAATGACCGAGACCTAATTGGTTGTTGACAAGTGGTTTGTTGAAGTTTCTATGAATGAGCAAATTACTCCAATCATCATTGCTGTTGTAAAGGAAAGTTTTGGAGGCTGAAAGTACCTTGTGATTTAGCTGAAACTGTTTATGAATGATGACTTTTGATATATTTTAATGTTTTATGTCAAATGTTGCAAACATCTGACCATTATTTTAATGTTTTTTTTTTTTCCGTAGGGGGCGACAGGGAGCGAATGACATCCAACCATGAGACGTATCTACTTATGGCCAGCACACAGAATGACATGGAGGACTGGGTGAAGAGCATCCGCAGGGTTATATGGGCTCCGTTTGGAGGAGGTGAGCTTCTGCAACCAGTTTGTCAGTGTTGGTTAATGTTATTTACCGACTGGACATAGATTAACTTTGCTTTACTTACACAGCCTCAAATCAGCTTTGCTATATTATACTTTTGATTAAATACTTTACACTTCCAATTAAAGGAGTCAAATGATATTTGAATCTCTGCTTGCAATGTTAACAGCTGTACACCATCCATCAGCATCTATCATTATAACTTTAAAATATTAGGGCTGGTAAAAAATGAAAGTTCTGTCATCATTTACTCACCCTAAAGTTGTATGATTTTTTTCTTCTGCTGAAGAGAAATGAAGATATTTTACAGAATGTGTATCAAAAAGTTCATCCTTTATGTCTATATCTTCCTTTATGTTCACATATATATTAATAAAGAATTAGACAATTTATGAACTTCTCAAAAATAAAAAAGTGAAAAAGGGTTAATTATTAATAAATAAATATACAGATATTTATTTTAAAATATAAATTGAATAAAGAATTATACAATTTATACATTTCTCTAAAATAAAAAATTAAAAAAGGTTAATTGTTAATAAATAAATATACAGATATTTATTTTAATATATATAATAAAGAAAGAATTAGACCATTTATAAACTTCTCAAAAATAAAAAGTAAAAAAGAACAAAAAACTTAATTAATAAAAAATATATATTTATTTATTTATTTGTTTATTATTTTATTTTTATTTTTTGAGTATAAAATATAAAATGAATATAGAATTAGACAATTTATAAAATAAAAAAGTTAAAAGGACAATTGTTAATAAATAAATAAATATACATATATTTATTTTTTGAATATAAAATGAATAAAGAATTAGACAATTTATAAACTTGTCAAAAAATAAAGAAAAAAGTTTGTTTAATAAATCAATATACAGATAACTCAAAAATAAAAAGTTATCAAGTAATAAAATAAAATTAAAAAGTAAAAATATAAAATAGGTTAATTATTAATATATATACAGATATTTATTTTATTATGTAAAATATTAAATTAATAAATAATTAGACTATAATTTTTATACTTTACTTTTGTACTTTTATAATTTTTTTCTTAAATAATATAATTTATAAACTTCTCAAAGAAATAAAGTTAAAAAGTTTAATTTTTGATAAATAAATATACAGATATTTATTTTTAAAGTATAAAATAAAAAATAAGTAATAAAATAAAAAATAGGTTAATTATTAATAAATAAATATAAAATATAAACTTAATTAAGAATCAGACCATTTGTAAACTTTAAAAAAAGTAAAAAAGAGTAAATTGATAATAAATAAATATACAGATTTTATTTGCTTTTAATCTATAAAATAAATAAAGATTAGACCATTTATAAACTTCTAAAAAAAGTACAAATAAAAATAAAAATAGGTTGATTATTAATAAACAAATATACAGATATTTTTTTTAATATGAAATATAAAACGAATAAGAATTAGACCATTTATAAACTTAGTAAAAAAAAGTAAATTATTAAAAAATATAGATATTTTAATATATAAAATATAAAATAAATAAAAAATAAGACTATTTATAAACTTATCAAAACTAAAAAACAAAACAAAAATGGGTTTATTATAGGGCTGTCCCCGAATAGTCGAAGATTCGATGCATCGATATGCGGAGCCTGATTCGACCACCGATCTCACAGTCGAATTTTCGCGGGTGAAACGAGCATCATACCATTTTGGCAATATGGGGGTGCTCAATGTCTAATTGCACACAGAACTACTGGTTTTGTACGGTTATATTACGTTATATACAGCCTTTGATTATGATAATGCAGTAAAAACAAAAGTGAAAAGAAAGAAGCGTTCAATAAATATTTTTAACGTGTTTGCGAATAAATCCAACCACCCCTGTGACAGATTTAATTTTCACTTGCCCTGATCCATGATGAGATGCGGACCATCTTGACGGCAGGGATTAGGCGGCGATCACACCGAACGCGTTTTTGCAATTGGAGGCGCCTCTTTTGAATGGTTTTCTGTTGGCAGTGAGCGTTCTGCGCTCTGTTTATGCGCCCCCCGCGCCTCGCGTTTTTGCAGGAGCGCTCCGAGCGCCTGAAGTTGAAAAAAAAAATCAACTCTGAGCGGAAAAACGCCCAACGTCATTCGCGTTCTTTTCCATTGTCCAATCGAATGAATGGAGAGGCGGGCCTTCTGTTGTGATGGCGAAAGTTTACCGTTGCTTAAAAAGTCCGGAGACTGCAAGAAATGGAGGAGAAACCTTTGGTGTCTATCGTGGGTAACCAGGAGCTGTATTATTTAGGGTTTCTGCTAATATGACAGTTTACTTAACAGCAAAAAACTAAGATTTTAGAGCGTTCGCACTATAATCCTTTGATTTGACTGACAGGACAGCTGTTTCGGTCGTTGCTTAGCAAAAAAGGCAGTGCTGTGCGCCTCGCGTTTTTAGAACTAAAAGACGCGTTCTGTGTTTTTATTTAAACCTAAATAAGTTCGTCTGTCAGTTGGCAGGCAGTTTTGGTCGCTTTATTAAAAGTTGTTGCTGTGTGCAGTGTGTAAAATAAAATAAAAACTGTTTTACCCTCCTGCTGACTATAGTGTCGTGCCCCTCCCAACCCATTCACACACACACATAGGCCTAGATGATTCGACTATCGGTCGACTATAGAAAGATTCGAAAATTCTGATTCGACTATGAAAATTCATAGTCGGGGACAGCCCTAGTTTATTATTAATAAATAAATATACAGATGTTTATTTTGTAAATATAAAATAAAGAAAGAATTAGACAATTATAAACTTATCAAAAATAAAAAAAGTTGATTATTAATAAATAAATATACAGATATCTTTTTTAATATATAGCAAAAACAAATCATATTTAAAAAATCATTACAATATATAATAAAAAATATATATATATTCACACTAAAGACAATTGCTTTATGTCTAAAACTTGTTCTAGGGTCCACTTTCTCAATGTCAGGATTTTGGAAAAGCATCATTTAAATGATTATGTTTTAGTGATGATTACATTTTAGAAACAAACAAACCATTAAAGGCTTTTTGATTTACTGTAGTTTTTACTCAAATTGCGTCTGATCAAAGTGACTTACTACCACATTAAAGAAAAAGATGAAGACAAAAATGCCATTAGTTCTTTGAGATAGTTGTCAGTTTAATTGACTGTTGCTAATAATTCCATGTCTCTCTTTGAGCGTGTAAATGAGTGATCTTGTCTGTTGACGTGTACATGTAGGTGTGTTTGGAGGTCTGCCACATTCATCACCAATCTCATTAGACTGCCAACTTTCTAATGACAGTTTAAAGGTTTGCTCACCGGCCTGCAAGAATGGCTCATCCTTGCGTGGCCATCTGAATGATCCCACTCAGTGTGGGCAGAAATCAACCATTCGCAGTAATAAGCACATGTAGCCCAGTCTCAGAGTTGAGGGCACCAAGCCATGTGATCCAGACTGACAGCTTTAAACTTGGAAAGGCATGTTGTGGAATTTACAACCTGTCCTACATGAAGTTGCATCAACTTTACCCTGCTGGGTTTGGCTGTATGTTCTTGTAAACACACTGCTTCATAAATCAAATGCTTAAAAACTCATGGTCTTGGTCTTACAAAGTCTTAACATTTAAATTAGGGATGCACCGAATATTCGGCCACCGGAAATTTTCAGCTGAAAATGGCCCAAAAGTGCATTTTCGGTTTTCGGCCGAAGGACTTTTATCACCAAAACAACACAGCCGAAACAGTATGTTGACGCAAATAGAGACCGCAGCCTGCACGTGCTTGTCTGAAGCAACACGTCTGCGGTGTGGACGTATTTCAGTGTATCTGAGAAAGACCCACGGATAGCGATTTGCTAAACTTGTAATGCTGAAATTTTAAGAGGGGGTGTGTCTGCAGTCGTGCGTGCAGCCAGTGATGAGAGCAGAGATCAAGACAGATGTAGCTTTCAGTGAGTGAAACACAATGGCTTTTATAATATAATATTTTAAAGATATGTCTTTTCTATATACTGTATTTTTATAAATATTTATGTTTTAAACCATGGAGGTGAGCCAATGGATATCACACAAGCAACGTGAAAACTGCAATATGTTAAAGTGAAAGTAAAAACTGACAGTGCTTTCAGCATCTGACATGCATTCTCTCAGAGACAGTGAGAGACGATTATAGCCTACTTCATATGCTGATATTAATTTAGTCCCCTAATATTTTTCTTGTGCCCCGAACATGGTGGGAAAAAAATAAAAAGAAACGTATTTTGTGTAAGGTTTGTTTTTGAAAGTTGGTTCTTGAAATAAAGCTCTTAATTTTCATTGATGACTGCAGTGTTATTAGGGGTTAAGAAAGTCTTAATTATGATTTCAGGTGGTCTTAAATGTGGCGACTGAAAGGCAAGAATTGCGATGAAACTAAAAAAGGCTATCCATTGAATAAATGTGAGCGCTGCACGTTTCAAAGTCATTTGCTGCGCCGCCTTGTTTACTACCATTCTGACAGCGCCTCCTGCTGGAAGAGAAACAGGAAGAGTTGTAAATGTGAACTGATGGATCCACAAGATAATGTGTTATAAAAATTTAAACAATTAAAAAATTTAAACAAAGGCAGTAAAATATATGTATATGTTATTTAAGTAATATAATACGTGATAATAATTGTTTAAATTAATATAATTGATTTATTCTTTGAAACTTTAATATTAATTCATGCAATTGCAATGCCTTGATTTTAGTAAGATTAGTACACAGTCTTAGCCATAAATGCAATGGTACTAATAATTGGCATAATTCTTTCGGTGTTTCGGTTTTCGACCAAGAATATTCATTTCGGTGCATCCCTACTTTAAATATTTCTCTGTGAACTCCATTGGTTCATTGGATTTCAACAAATGGACATTTTTGTACAAAGCCATTCATATCTCATTGTTTACATATATTCAGCCAAGAGAATTAAGACTCCTCAGGAATGTCTCTTTTGTTCACATTTTTTGTTTCAAAATTGACATTCCCTACCGCAGTCAGCTGATTTACCCCATAGGTCAAAGGTCACTGAGTCAAACAGTGTACAATATCTCACTGTAGGGGTTGTGCGGTGTTTCACGACCACCCAGTTGCAGTGCATGTGTGTTCCAGTCTCTTCTCCTTGACCTTTGACAACTCCGTCTCAGGTTTGATTTGAGCATGTGTGTGCAGCTGCGAGAGGTTGATCATTCATTAGGCCGCAGTCATTGTTTATAATCACTTAAAGACCTAATTAGATTTTGGCTTGTTATTTTGCAGTGTGATATCACTTCTGTCGGACTTTATTGGCTTTCAGGAATGACATTTTGAAGTGTCTTCTTTGTTGTTAATGAAATATTGACTTTCTGAAGCTGACACTTCCAGTGTGATCCAAGAGATCACATATTAGTCGAACTCTCTTAACTTACTTGGTACCTGTGGGACCAATAACGCAAGCTTTATTTAAAAAAATAATGCCAAATATCACCTTGTCCAAACTAGATATGACATCCAATGTCAAGAAATTCTTCTCCCCTCACAGAAGACAAAACGTTGCACAGAAAAAAAGATATTTAATAATTGTTACCCAGCAACTGGGTTGTTTTGACCCAGCGGTTGGGTTAAATGTTTAACCCAACCTTCTATGTAGTTTATTTTAAATGAACTATTGTTTAAAAATTGCTATATGGCTGTCTTAAAATGATTCCAAATAGTTTGTAAATTAAAAATCAGACACATAAATACTAGAAGCATCAACAATAATCAAAAGGTGAAATTTTATTAATAAGCAATTAAAAAATGTTTATTATTTATGTATTGTTTATTCTTCAACTTTTTAATAAATGTTCATTTCAAACCTATTTTAGGTTAATTTTAGGTTCATAACCACGAAAGAAAGTCATTTTTAAGCAATAGTTGAGTTGAATAAAACTACCCAGAAGACTGGGTTAAACATTTAACCCAAAAACAACCCAATCGCTGGGTATGTCCATATTTCCCCAGCACTGGGTTATATTTTTATATTATATTGAACTAAAATAAAGCTGAAATAAATGACAAATATTAGATGATTTTTTTTTTTGCTAAATCTTAAATTAAAATTCAATAAAATATGTTAAGTTGAAGCTAAAATTACTAAAACTGAAATAAAAATAAATTAAATCTATATATAAATACACTACCAGTCAAAAGTTTTTTGAACAGTAAGATTTTTAATGGTTTTAAAAAATTCTGCTCACCAAGCCTGCATTTATTTGATCTAAAATACAGCAAAAGCAGTAATATTTTGAAATATTTTTACTATTTAAAATAACTGCTTTCTATTTGAATATATTTAAACATTTTCTGCTTCATTACTCTAGTCTTCAGTGTCTTATGATTCTTCAGAAATCATTCTAACATGCATATTTGTTGCAAGTTTATCTGAAAGGGTAATAGACCACTGGATGAAAAGCATGTTTTGTAATGAAGAACACAAAAATAAATAAAACCTCAAAAAAAAAAAAAAAAAGAAATCATAGATTTTATAATTATCAAATTGCATAAACCCAGGCAATCAGATTTAAGCTTCTCAGGTCACAAGAAGTAATTTTAATTTTTGTATGCAATATGTATTTTACAGTTTGTGGTCTCTATATGGCTTCTGACTGTGAGAATCTAATACAGGCCCTTTAATGAAGTCATAATTTCCTACTGTTGACATATCCAATCTTTGTTAATTTAAAAACATCTATAGTTCATTTAAATGCACATTTACTGTACTCGTTTCATTGTTTGAGTTGTTAATCCTGGCCTGGAGGTTCAGACAAAGAGTGTTCATTTAAAATATATGTTTTTATTCTTCGTTCAAGAAGAGTAAAACATTTGTCTGCATATAATCTTTCCCGGCAATGAACTGGAAGACCTTCCAGGCCGAAAGCGATTCGCCCACGGCTATTGTGGAGCTTTTTGTCCCGAGCACCGTTGTTCAAACGTCCGCAAAAACACGGCGGCGTGAGCAGCAGGAATGAAGGCAGAAGGCTGGGAACAGCCACAACAGACGATTACACAGCTAAGAGCTTAGCAGCGTTTTAACACTAACCTTAGGGGACGGGAGGAGGGGTTGTTTTGGCCCTGTCATACTGGAGTACGGGTCAGGCCTAAGCTTTTGGATGGATGGAGGAGTTTGTCTCCTCCCCTTTGAATCCTAACCTCCTTAAAGGAGGGAAAGGACTCTGCTTCCAGACGTACAGGAGTAGAGGACAGCGAATGGCCTCAGGGCAATCTGATGAAACGAAAAGGAGACAAGATGAGACGAAGAGAAGAGACCAAAGAAACTGCAAGAGCTCAAAGGGTGCGAGACTGTAACGAGGAAGGACCATCAAAAAATGGAGAGACAACCTCAAAGGTCTGAAATGAGACAGGAAGACCGAGAAGGTGCAAGACTGTAATGAGAGGAGAAAAGCCGGTCTGCCAGCTGCTCATATTTGATATTCTGTAGGATAAGAGCCTATAGCAGCACAAAGAACGCTGTGTGTGAATACGTGAGGTCGACAGAAAACCCCTGGACAGCATGAAAATGGCAAAGTGTGTGCGTGTGTCCAGTTTTGTTAATTGACTGCCATTGCACACAGGGACAGCAAAGTCAAGACAAAGTCAGAAGAACAACTCAACCCAAATGTCATTTTAAAGCGCTGAGGATTCCTACACTGTGGTTTTCTTGAGGTGAACACACTGAATGGAGAGGAGAACCATCAGGAGATTCCTTTTGGCTGATTTCTCACGAACTCTTTCCATGGGAAACAAGACACTCATGCAAGAGCTTCTGCATAAATCATTACAGGATTGAAGCCAAGCGAATGTCTACATTAATGTTTATTTTGTACTTTTGTTCCTGTGTTTTAGCCAGATCACCGTCTCACACCTGTGTGGTCAGCATTAATAACAGACATCTCTTGTCCAGAGATGCATCGCAGGAAATTTCTGTTTATTCATTCAGAACGGGATGTATATAGAAAAGTAAAACTATCTACACAAGTCAAGTACTTTGAGATCCAGTTATGGATCTTCTCCAATTATGGAGCTTTTTCCCAAGACTTTGATTGGAGGAAACTCTAAAATTACTAGCCAAGAACATCTTGGATGATTTTCCAGCAATAGTGTGATTGTAGGCCAGTTTGGACTGATTGTCGAAGATGCTCAGAGGCAGACAGTTCGGATGCACCTTTTTGCGTCCCTTGTTTTACTACGGTTTCATGCACAGAAGTGTCTTCCGTAAAATTAAAAGTTGCGTCAGCTTCAAACATGGTGAGTCAGGCTTTCTTTTGAATGCAAAATAATCAAAGAAAATGTGAAATACCGTTTCTCTCATCTATCCAACACCATCGGGAATGCACAGTAAAACCATTTCTGTCTTCTAGGCTTAGTTGAATTTGTACCATCTTGTACATCTCATAAAAACTTCCTGATAATTTATTCATCTCTATGTGATCCAAGATGTTCATGTCTTTCTTTCTTCAGTCGAACAGAAGTTAAGGTTTTGAGGAAAACATTCCAGGATTTTTCTCCATATACTGAACTTCATAGGAGCCAACGGGTTGATAGTCCAAATTGCAGTTTCAATGCAGCGTCAAAGGGCTCTACACGATCCCAGCCCAGGAATAAGGGTCCTATCTAGTGAAACAGTTTTTCCCAAGACGTTAATTGGAGGAAACTCTAAAATTACTAGCCAAGAACATTTTGGATGATTTCCCAGCAATAGTGTGATTGTAGGCCAGTTTGAACTGATTGTTGAAGATGCACAGAGGCAGATAGTTCGGATGCACCTTTTTGCGTCCATTGTTTTACTACGGTTTCATGCACAGAAGTGTCTTTCATTAAATTAAAAGTTGCGTCAGCTTCAAATATGGTGAGTCAAGCTGTGCGTATAATTGAAGAAAATGATATAAAAATTTGCTCATCTATCCAACCCCATCAGGAAAGGGGGGTAAAACCCTTCCTGTTTTCTAGGCTCAGTTGAATTTGTACCATCTTGTAAATCTCATAAAATTTACTGACAATTTACTCACACCTATGTGATCCAAGATGTTCATGTCTTTCTTTCTTCATTCGAGCAGAAATTAAGGTTTTGAGGAAAACATTCCAGGATTTTTCTCCATATAGCAAACTTCATAGGAGCCAATTAGTTGAAGGTCCACATTGCAGTTTCAGTGCAGCGTCAAAGGGCTCTACACAATCCCAGCCCAAGAATAAGGGTCTTATCTAGTAAAATGATTTTTCAAGACTTGGATTGGAGGAAACTCTAAAATTACTAGCCAAGAACATTTTGTATGATTTTCCACCAATAGTGTGATTGTAGGCCAGTTTGGATTGATTGTTGAAGATGCTCAGTGGCAGACAGTTTGGATGCACCTTCTTGTGTTCTTTGTTTTACTATGGTTTCATGCACAGAAGCATCTTTCGTAAAATTAAAAGTTGCATCAGTGTCAAACATGGTGAGTCAGGCTTTGCGTATAATCGAAGAAAATGCGAAATACTGTTTCGCTCATCTATCCAACCCCATCAGGAAAGGGGGTAAAGCCCTTCCTGTTTTCTAGGCTCAGTTGAATTTGTACCATCTCGTAAATCTCATAAAATTTACTGACAATTTTCTCACACCTATGTGATCCAAGATGTTCATGCCTTTCTTTCGTTAGACAAAAGAAAATAAGGGTTTTGAGGAAAACATTCCACAATTTTTCTCTATATAGTTGACTTCAATGGGAGCCAATGAGTTGAAGGTCCAAATTGCAGTTTTAATGTAGCTTCAAAGGGCTCTACACGATCCCAGCCCAGGAATATTGGTCTTATCTAGCGAAACGATTTTTCCCAGGACTTTGATTGGAGGAAACTCTAAAAGTGCTAGCCAATAACATTTTGGATGATTTTCCAGCAATAGTGTGATTGTAGACCAGTTTGGACTGATTGTTGAAGATGCTCAGAGGCAGACAGTTCGGATGCACCTTCTTGCATCCCTTATTTTACTACGGTTTCATGCACAGAAGTGTCTTCCGTAAAATAAAAGTTGCGTCAGCTTCAAACATGGTGAGTCAGACTTTTTGAATGCGAACAATCAAAGAAAATGTGAAATATTGTTTCTCTCATCTATCCAACCCCATCAGGAATGGGCTTTAAAACCCTTCCTGTCTACTAGGCTTAGTTGAATTTGTACCATCTCGTACCGCATGTCTGTGTCCGGAGACCCGGAAAGCGCCACCGATCCAAAGCTTCTAGGAAGTCTGGCCTAATCCCCGCTCATATGCATGCCACATGTGAATCACGCTTGTTTTCAGCCCGACTGATGCAGACAAAAGAACAGGGCAGGAGAGGAAATGTGCGATTTTCTTCTCAGAGAGCGTGACGTGGAAGAATAGCTCAAATCAGGCTTCTTTACCAGCTCTCTCTTCACTTTTGTCTACATATAGAAATAGAGGAATCAATTGTTTTTTGACATGGACTTTTTCCACTTGAGTTAACTATTTTTGAGGCTCTAAAAGATTTGGCAGATAGCTCAAGACTTCTTACTTTCCCTAACAATATAACAATAGCCTACCTAAAATATTCAATAAAAATCAGTCTGTCATATTAATGCATTAAGTTAAATAGTAATTTAATAATTAATAATTTGCTACCATTAAAGGATTATTTCACTTCCAGAATAAAAATTTCCTGATAATTTTCTCACCCCCATTGTCATCCAAGATGTTTGTGTCTTCTTCAGCTGAAAAGAAATTGTCCAGGATTTTTCTCCATATAGTGGACTTCATTGTGAGCCAACGGGTTGAAGGTCCAAACCACAGTTTCAATGCAGCCTAAAGGGCTCTACACGATCCCAAATGAAGAATAAGGGTCTTATCTAGCGAAATGATGTCTTTTTCTACATTTTTTTTATTCTGGAAGTGAACTAATCCCTTAATAAGAACAATAAAATAAAATAAAAAAAGATTTCAGTTTCTCAGCAGGGGTATCTCAAAGTTGTGTAAAATCATCCAAATGTTCCTAAATGTTGGCTTATCCGATCCTCATGAACTATGGGTTTGTGTTTCAGGAATTTTCGGTCAGAAGTTAGAAGAAACTGTTCGATATGAACGTCGTTTTGGCAACAAGATGGCACCCATGCTGGTGGAGCAGTGCGTGGACTTCATCCGCCGCTGGGGTCTACGAGAAGAAGGGCTCTTTCGTTTGCCTGGACAAGCCAACCTCGTCAAAGAGCTTCAGGATGCTTTCGACTGCGGAGAGAAGCCGTCTTTTGATTGGTACTTACACTTATTAAATGCACTTACAGTCTGTTATGAATATGAAAGGAATCTACATGAGTACAAACTTTAAATCTTCTAAATAATATCATTCAGATTAGGCAAGATTTTCTGTGTTATCTGTCTTGCCTTCCTTACTGTCTTTTTCCAGTATGTTTCTTTGTCTCAGGGACATGCATAAATATGCGTAAATATAAATACAATAGTCGTGTAGGATTTGAATGAGGTTTTAGTTGTAAATTGGTGGACTGAGAGTTAAAATGCATGTAATGCTGCAATCCTTTATTCCCTTGCTAAAAAAGAAACATCTTAGATGTGCATAAATTTTCATGTCCAAGTCTCATTTTAACCAACATGGTCTTTCTGATGAAGCTGGTTAACCAAAATGCAACACATCCTTTAGATTTTCATACCTTAAAGAGTAAAGTGGGATGCTAGCAACACTAAGATTCACTCAGAAAATGTAATTAATTATTTAGTTCCTGTATTTAGCGAGGACGCATTAAATTGATCAAGTAAAGACAATTAAACATTTTACAAATAATAAAAAAAATTGCCGTTCATTTTAACATTCAATTCATTAAATAGTCCTGAGAAAAAAAATCAGTTACACTAAAAAATAGACAATATTAAGCAGATGTTTTCAAAACTGATAATAAAAAAAGTCATATGAGCAGCAAATGAGCATATTAAAATAATCTCTAAAAACTGGAGTAATGCTGAAAATTTAGCTTTGCATCACAAGTAGAATGTGGCTAATACAATAGCTCAATGAAAATGGTTAATAACTCACTTTAACCTTAAAGGTTGTATCAGCGATTCTAGGCTGAAACATAAAGTGTCACTTTCAGCTGACCTTTCTTCACGATCTGCTCGCTGCCTGCCCCATAAATTGTCTGTAAAAAAAAAACGCGTCTCTGTGGTCAGCCTAGGGTCCGAGATATGCCAAAAAAACAATCGGTGCTACCAACGATTCCACAGCAAAACAAACAGTGTTCCAACCAATCACTGTCAGGGGGTTGGTGTTGTGGACTTTCCTACTGGTGCAGGGATGTGAGGGAGGCAGAGCGAAAGTCCACAACACCAACCCCCTGACGGTGATTGGTTGGAACACTGTTTGTTTTGCTGTGGAATGGTTGGTAGCACCGACGCTGTCACAGCTGAAAGTGACACTTTATGTTTCAGGCTTGAAATCGCTGATACAACCTTTAACAATTTACATTTATATACAGGTGTAATGAACATTAATGCAAATCTAAGAAATACTTACAAGCGATGCTGTTGCAAGGATTACAGATTACAGAAATGTGCGGCGATTAAAGAGAGCCATCCTTACCACTACCCGCATGGAGTGCTGCTACTTCCTGATTCACGTGAACACCAGAAATAACGAATCAAAGCAACATTAAACTTGCTACTAGATGGCGCTTTAAATCATCAATAAAGTGAATAGGAGAATTATACTCAGCAAACAATCAAATCTCTATTGACATTAAACATGGAATATGTTTTAAATAAAACTTGTCCCAGTACATCCAGTGACAAATCAAAGCGAATAGATGCTGTTGGCAGCACTGTTTAGAGCCTGTTCGACATAGATATTAAAACCCATAACTGTGCCATCTTTTTATAAAAATAGATTTGCTTTCTTCTTTTGTTTGACATTACAATAAAGCAGATTCTAAATCTGAAATATTCTCCCAAAAATTCACATTTGTACATTAGCAAGACAAGTTCTTCCTTTTTAACACCTCCAGGTTTGTTATTTTGTCTTTTTCTCTCATTATATTATGTTTTTCCAAATGCATGCATCTCTCTGTGAAGTTTTCCAAATGGCCCATTTACTATTTAATAGATCTTTATCCATTATTCGCCTGAAAGTGCGGTTATGTTGTCCATTTTAAGCTAATGTCCCCTCGCATTACTCTAAAATGTAGACGTTGGGTACTTTCTCTCTCTGAAAAAGCTTTCTCTTCACTTTCACAATACCAAACACTGCAGATAACACCAGCAGCTGTTTCCCCGGTTTATTTACAGTCTGCGATTTTAGCGATGGCTGTCAGGGCTCCACAATCACGACAGGGAAAGCACACTGCATATTTAACACCGTTCATATTTAGAGCTGACTGGTGTCTGAAGCAAGGTGATAATTGTAAAGGGTCAATACACAGCATATGCAGTTGACGGTTACATTATACACATCCCTGCTATTCCTGTTCAGGCCACCCGGGAAGTGTCAATAAATCCAGCTTGTTATGGGATTGTCACAAGCCCAGGTCCTCTATGGGGCCATTACAGGGCTGATCAGTGACGTACTAGTGCTTTCTTTGATTTAGTATCAGCTTCCTGTTACTCATTATTAGATCTGCTGGGATACTAAGACAGGGACACCCACAATCTGTCATTTAAAGTGCCCTACACTGTTCTTATGCTTCTAGCTTTTCATTCTTAAAGGCTTTTATGGTGTTTCATATTAATCTGCTATTTTCATGTTTCTCTATAGCAATACAGACGTTCACACCGTGGCATCCTTGTTGAAGCTGTATTTGAGAGAGCTGCCCGAGCCGGTCATCCCATTCTGTAAATATGAAGAGTTTTTGGCCTGCACCAAGCTTCTCAGCAAAGACCAGGATGCAGTGAGTTGTCTCTTTTTGACCATTACATTGCAAGCATACAATCCTGTTTAGTGGCTGTAACATATCTCAACTTTTTGAACTAGCTGATGACTCTTATTGAAATATGTAATTGAAAACCTATCAAAGATTTACATTATTTAAAAAATCCACACCGTTTTATACATATTTTGGACTGTGGGGAGTGCTATTATTTCGATGATGTCAAATGGTTGCACTCGGTGAGCTACTGGCGAAATAATGGCGCTCCTCCATAGTCCAAAATATGTATAAAACAATGTGGATTTTTTAAATAACAAATCTTTCCTGGATTTTCTACTGCATATTTCAGTAGGAGACATCATTTAGGTTATATTAAGCTATGCAATTCTTAAAAACTGAAAAAAAGGAAAAAAGTGTTGTTGGGTTTTTTTCATAATGAGCCTCAAAGTAGGCTCAGAATATTGTTGACGTCTTTGACAGTCCTCCTTTTGCTATTTCTTATTTCATTTGAGTTTGGTTCCCACCAGCAGGCTGAGAGAATGGCATATGACTCATCCCATTATTCTACCGCCGTCGTCTTTCATCTTGCGTACATCAATTCCTTACTTACTTTGAGCCTGAAGAAGAACCGGTTGACCCTGAGGAATGAAAACAGCCTCATTCTGACTTTCAAGTTAAACTTTTACCTCACACGAATCACCTGCGGCTTTTCAATCGTTTCAGGATAGAATCAAAGTGCAAGACAGGGTCTTGCAACACTGAATTTAATTTACTGCCCCGAGATTCATACCTTTGAGAGTCCCTCGAGTGCGGTACACGCAAAGAATCATACTACCATGTCAAATGAAGCAGAAGGCTTTACTAGATCCATTTGTTTTTGAGAAATAGCTTTCTCATGTGGCGCAGCAAGTCATTTTCATCAGAGAGAGCCTGCAGGGAAAAGACATATCGACCATGATAAAAACAGATCTGGAATGGAGTGCTTTCATAAATCTAGACCGTCATCAGTTGTTAAACTCATTGACCCATGCCCAGATGAATAGCGTAGTAATAACGAAATAAATTGCGATATGAATATTTAAAGACAACTAGGAAGAGTTCAACAGACTTTTAAAAGCTATGGGACAGGTTTAATTGTTTTTTGATTTAGTATGTCTTTTAATCATGTATATTAGTCCAGATCATTTAAAATTTAATTACTAAAATCAGTTTAAATAAATGCATACATTTGTATTTCTTTTTATCCTAGATGTGTATTTAATTATTTTTTTAATCTCTTTCTGTGCAGGGAATGAAGGAATTAAGAAGGCAAGTAGAAAGTCTACCTCCGGTAAACTACAATCTGCTTAAATACATATGCAAGTAAGTGATTTTGTATTTTATACCTTTCAGGTGTGACTGAGTCAACTCACTCAAATGACTTATTTAAAAACCCTGATGCATTCATAAACAAAGCAAGCGACTGTCTTGAAATGAGTCAATTCATTCAAAAACCCTGATGCATTCAGGAACAAAGCAAGTGACTGTCTGTAGGTTACTAAGTCTGTTCACTCAATTAATTTATTGAAAAATACTGGTGCATTCAGAAACAAAACAAGTGACTGTCTTGAAATGAGTCAATTCATTCAAAAACCCTGATGCATTCAAGAACAAAGCAAGTGACTGTGAGTCAGTGAGTCAATTTGTCAATCGATTAATTGATAAACACTGATGCGTTCATAAAGCATGCAACTCTCTGTGAGTTACTGAGTCAATTTACTCAGTTGATTAATTCAAAAACACTGATATATTCAGAAACAAAGCAAGTGATTGTCTGTAAGTGAGTCACTGAGTCAGTTCACTCAATTGATTCATTTAAAAAACCATGATACATTCAGGAAAAAAAGCCAGTGAATGTCTGTGAGTCAGTGAGTCAATTTGTCAATTGATAAACACTGATGCGTTTGTAAACAAAGCAAGCGATTGTCTTGAAATTAGTCAATTTATTCAACAACCCTGATGCATTCAGGAACAAAGCAAGTGACTATCTGTGAGTCAATTTGTCAGTCGATTCATTGATAAACACTGATGCGTTCATAAACAAAGCAAGCGATTGTCTTGAAATGAGTCAATTCACTCAAAAACCCTGATGCATCCAGGAACAAAGCAAGTGACTGTTTGTAGGTGAGTCACTGAGTCAGTTTGGTCAATTGATTTATTGATAAACACTGATGCGTTCATAAAGTAAGCAACTGTCTGTAAGTGAGTTACTGAGTCAATTCACTCAATTGATTCACTAAAAAACACTGATGTATTCAGGAACAAAGCAAGTGACTGTCTTTGAATTAGTCACTTAGTCAATTCACCCAATCAATCGATTCGAAAACACTGCTGTGTTCAAGAACAAATCAAGTGAAGTGACTGTCTTTATATGAGTCACTTCACTCAACTGATTCATAAAAACACTAATAGATTTAGGAACAAAGCAAGTGACTGTCCCTGAATCAATTTATTCAATCAATTCATTCAAAAACACTGATTCAGTGTTAAATGAAAAAGTGACTGTCTTTTGAGTGAATCACTGAGTCAGTTTACTCAATTAATTTATTGAAAACCACTGATGCATTCAGGAACAAAACAGGTGGCTGTCTTTCACTTCACTTGCTTGCTGTCTTATATTTATTGATTTGAAAGTTAAATAACTTGTATTTTAATAGCCTAACATTTATTCCAGAGTGACTTCTCATTCATTTTTGGCTACACATTCAGCTTTGTACATACAGCTTGAGAAATCTCAGTTGTAAACTTAAGACTCTTCTTCTTTTGTCCAGGTTTTTGGATGAAGTTCAGTCCTACTCAGGTGTGAATAAAATGAGTGTACAGAATCTGGCTACAGTCTTCGGGCCAAATATTCTGAGGCCAAAGGTTGAGGACCCAGTGACTATAATGGAAGGTAGGTCTTCTCATCCACATCTCTCACTCTAGAAATCTCTGAATTGTGATTTATATTCAGTGTTTAAGTAAGCTATTTTTCATTTGTTCAGGCACAGTACTGGTCCAGCAATTGATGGCCGTTCTGATTGGCCGACATGATGTTCTTTTCCCAGCCGATGAGGACCAAACTAGCACTCTGGAACTGGTTAATAATAACAATAACGAGTCGCAGAAACGACCTACGAATGGTCAGATACAAAACAAAGAGAACAATAACACCAGTGGGGTGCGACAGTGCACTTGGGACGCACCCGAATCACCCAGCCGTGTTCCTCTGGACAATGGCTCACCCCGTTCGGGCAGCCCACGTAACGGTTTTACGGGACAACGATTTGAGGTGGCCCGCAGTCCGCCGCTAGCGGTGAAAAAGAACCCGGCATTTAGCAAAGGCAGCGGGATTGTCACCAACGGATCGTTCAGCTCCTCGTCGTCATCCTCCGGCGATGCCAATCAGGAGAAAAGTCAGACTCTACCAAACATGGGAACCCTTCATGCTCGTCGGACTGGTGCGATTAAAGGCTCAGGCACCAAAATGGGCGTCCAGAATGGAGTCGTTCGCATGGGCGTATCCAGCACAGACGTGACAAACGGGACTCTAAATGCACGGAACGGACTCTGGGTGCCCAACGGTCACGTCATGATGCGCGAGGCTAAAAGTCGAGAGGTCGAGCACCAGCAGAACCGCCTGTCCACGTACGACAACGTCCACATCCATCAGCAGCAGACGACGCAGCCCAGTCTGAGCAGCAGCTGTGAGGACAAACAAAGCGTGGATAGTGCCACATGGTCCACCTCGTCTTGCGAGATCTCTTTACCCGAAAACTCGGCTTCTTGTCGCTCCTCCACGACCACGTGCCCAGAGCAGGACTTCTTTGGAAACAACTTTGAGGATCCTTTGTTGGACGGGGCGGTGCAGGAGGACAACGTACTGGCGGTGGACGATAGGGAGCAGCGCACCAGTAACGGAGGAGGACGGGGAAGCAGAGGAACCAGCAGTAGCGATAACAGCGAGACGTTTGCCGCCACAAACGGACCGACCAATCACAGTGCGCTGCACAGCCTGGTGTCTAGTCTCAAACAGGAAATGCTCAAGCAGAAGAATGAATATGAGGCCAGGATCAAGAGGTAAGAGTCATGTTCAACCTTAAAATGAAAACTAGTGAATGTTTTTTTTTTTTTTTTTTCAGTTTTAATGAAAATTAGTAGAAAATAAAACTAATCAAGTGTAATTTTTTTGGCCAAATTGTTTCCAACCGGCATTCCTTCCTAATGGAAAATCAGTTTGCGATTATGTAATTTATAGAAAAATAAAACAAGAAAACTACAATAAAATGAGGCAAATATAAATGAATAATTAATTAAAATAAAATGAATGAGTTTGGATATTGGGATAGGCAAATGGAAAAGGCAATGGGATAGAAACACTTAAATTGCAAAAACAAAAAAAAAAAAAAAACACAATAATAAGTTATTGTAATTGCAACAAATAAAAATAAATTGTATTTATTTACTTATTTCTATTAAACAATATTTATTAACTCATTTTAACAAAATATATATTTTGAATCAAATGAAACAATATTCATTACTTTTTAATAAAATGAAACAATATTTATTAACTTATTTGTAGTAAAATAAAATATATATTTTAAATCAAATGAAACAATATTCATAACGTTTTAATAAAATAAACAAAATATTTATTTTTAATAAAATGAAACAATATTTATTAACTTATTTTTAGTCAAATAAAATATTTATATATATTAGAACAAATATTTACTTTTAATAACAGAATTAACTTATTTTTAATAAAATAAAATATTTGAAAAAAAGACGTATTATTCACAATAATAAAATGAACAAAATATTTAAATATTTTTAATAAAATCAAACAATATTAACTTATTTTTAACAAAATAAAAATATATATTTATTTAGTTTTCATAAAATGAAACAAATATTTTTAATAAAATAAATTATATTAACTTATTTTTAACAAAAATAAAATATATATCTTTGAAAAAAAATCAAAATATTTTTAATCAAATGAAACAATATTTAACTTACTTATATATATATATATATATATATATATGAAATAATAAAATGAACAAAATATTTATTTTTAATAAAAATAAATTATATTAAATTATTTTTAATAAAATAAAAAAATATATATATAACTTTTTAATAATATAAAAATATGCACTTGTTGTTAATAAAATGAAATAATATTTTACTCATTTTTAATAAAATGAAAACAATATGTATTAACTTATTTTTAATCAAATGAAATTTTATTAATCCTGCCAGCTTACACTTTTCATTTTCACCGTTTAGTTCTCTTCAATACACTGGGGGGTCTTAACTTAATTTCTCAACTTGAAAACACAACTTCTGATGTTTGATGTCTAATGTGATATGCCAACAATCGTATCGTGATTTTGCAAGAATCCTTCCAAAATTGTGCTGTATGATAAAATTAACGTACCTAAATTAACCCTTTAAGTGTCTTATTAAACTATCACAGTATTAAAAAAGTGTATTCGCCTTTTTTCATCTTCCCTGTAGTTTGGAACTTCGTAATCTAGAGTTGGAGACGGTGATGGCGAATCTACATGAAGAGTTGGACCAGGAGAAGAAGAAATACACCATGGTGGAGATCAAGCTGCGGAACGCAGAGCGAGCCAAGGACGATGCGGAAAAGAGAAACGAGATGTTGCAGAAAGAGATGGAGCAGTTCTTTTCCACCTTCGGAGACCTGACCGCAGACCCGAGACGGCCCGACAGAGCCAACACCATCTGGATCCAGTGAGTCGTTAACGGCCCACCATTACTCAACAACCAATCGTGTTACATTGTGTGGGCTTGCGTTCAGACCTTTCACGGCATCTTTGCACGATTGGCCGAGCGAAGCCCATTGAGCCAAATTTTGACTGAACGTGGACCAGTTGTTGGATTGAACCAGTTGGATTTACGAAGAGGGGATGATGGGACGAGGCAGCGTGGATATTAAGATAAAAGATGTCAAGGTGAGATGATTGTCGAACCAAAAGAAGGCAATTCTGACTCTAAATGATGACCTGAGAGTGAACGATAAGAGGTTGAATGTGACGGAATGAATGAATTGGAAATTCCTGAAGGACGACAGAAGCACGAATGTCACTCGTATTTCTTCTTGTGATCCAACCAAATGTGTCCTTGAGCTGTCATGTATCCTCTTGTGTATATAAAGCAGAAACAATGTTCAAAATTCCACAAAGAAAAACAAATGTCTGTATAAATGCAAATTAATGTTTAATGTACGTACTGATATTTAAACGGAGAATTCTCAATGTGTTACATATAAATTTTATATCAAGGCTTTTCCTTGCACTTAAAGCATATGAGTTGCTATGTTGTTGTTTTCAGTATGGTACGACATGAGATGTGGCAAATATTTCAATATCAGTCTTCCCTGTTGCTTTTTTCGCATAATTTATCACAGCAAATAAAACATTTTCTTCATCAGTATTAAAAAATTATCTTTTTTAAACACAAATCTAACAATTTAGGAAGGTATTTAGATACATATATAGCCACTCAAAAGTTTGGGATTGGTTTTTAATGAAGCGTGATTTCTTATGCTCATCAAGGCTGCATTTATTTGATCAAAAATACAGAAATACAGCTGAATTTTCAGTCTTCAGTGTCACATGATTTTCTTCAGAAATCATTCTAATATGCTGATTTATTATCAATGTTGAAATTTTATACTGCTTAATATTTTGCTGGAACCTGTGATTTTTTTCCCAGGATTCTTTAACAAATAAAAAGAACAGTGTTTTTTTTTATAGAAATCTTTTGTAACAATATAAACTACCATCTAAAAGTTTGGGGTCAGTAAATTTTTAATCTCTTTTTAAAAAAAAAAGATATTAATACTTCTATTCACCAAGAATGTGTTAAATTGATAAAAAAGTGATAGCATAGACTTATACTGTTGGAAAAGTTTTATATTTTGAATAAATGCGGTTATTTTTAACCTTTTATTCATCAAGAATTCTAAAAAAAAAAGGAAACACAGGTTCCAAAAAAAAAAAATAATAATAATAATATATATACATATATATTAGGCAGCACAACTTTTTCCAACATTAATAATAACAGCAATTAATCAGCATATTAGAATGATTTTTGAAGAATCATGTGACACTGAAAACTAAAGTAATGGCTAAAAATTTTTAGCTTTGCATCACAGGAATATATTATATTTTATTTTAAAATAAAACAATATTTAATTCACAATATTACAATTTTTCTGTATTTTTAATCAAGGAAATCCAGCCTAGATGAGCATATAAGAATTCTTTAAAAAAAAAAAAAAATCTTAGTGATCCCAAACTTTTGAGCAGATTTTAAGGTGTTTTTATTGGGAAAAAAAGACAAAAATATCGATGAAGAATTTATTTTTTTGCAGTGCCACAGCATTCCCCACATGACCAAAACCAAGTAGACAAGTAAACCTGTACATATTTGTGAAAACAGGGCAAACGCTCAGCCTGTCTTTGTCATTTGTGCCTATCGCACATCATTTGCTTTCAGTGGTGCTAGACAGGAGGAAGTCTGTAAAAATGAAGACTCAGATGGGGCTTGTTCATCTCTCGGACCATGTGGGGTCATTTGCCTTGTCGCAGCTGTCCATGCTTCTACTGTAGCTTGATGCATTCGGTGAAATGCAATGAAATTAAATTATGTGACCTCGTTTAAACTTGTCTTGTTTTGTCTTGTGTCGCTGGACTCGACCACACATCAAATCTGTGGGTGGTCTGATATCTAAAAAACTATAAAATCAACATTAATAAGACAAATCTGGATATTGGCCATGAAGTAAAGTCAATGTCCTAAAAAACAGTTGTGACCCTTGACCATAAAAACCAGTTATAAGTAGCATGAGTATATTTGTAGCAATTGATTTTTCTTTTATGCCAAAAATCATTAGGATATTAAGTAAAGATCATGTTCCATGAATTATTTTGTAAATTTATTTTTTGATTAGTAATATGCATTGCTACAATGTGATGCGCGGGTTGATCCAAAATGAGCGGGTGCCCGTGGTCACCCGCGGTTACGAGTCATCCAAAAATATTTTTAATGATATTCGGGTCGCGGTCGGTCGGGTCGTTTGAAATAAAGATGCCAATTAAACCTTTGTAATTTATATAGTACTAGACACAATTTTCTTTGAAATACATAGACCTACACTTTATTGGCTGAATAATATTTATCTTTTGAATGTTGAGCGTTATTAACTGTTGAACAAATGCTGACGCGGGACAAAATGCCCGATTTCCCAACACGATGAACTGAGCAATGCCATTGTACCATTTTAATAGGCTACTTTTAAACGCATATAGCTCAGTAATGTCAGCTTTAAGTATTTTCTGAGAGGGGGTGGGATTTTTGTTGGGAAAGTCGAGGGAGAGACGCACACTTCGATTAGACTGGATAAACACATGCAGCATCTTAATTGTTAAGAAAATGGTATTAATAAATGTCTTGAATATTTTGTGCTTCTCTTTCTTTTTGGAATTATTAGACACATTTCACTATGTCTTTTCAAATGCCTAGGTCTGTTTAATTTCCTTAATTATACAATTTCAAGCACTATTTTTAAATGTTTATTCAAGCAACATAAATTATCTCATGTATAGGCCTATTCTTGTTTAAAACCAGCGGATCAAAAACGAATTCCAAGTAAAAACTGTATTTTTTCTTTACATTTCCAGAGCGCGAAACGAACGAAATTAAACATTACTTAATAAATTCAAAGCTCTATCATTTCCTTATTCATTTGATACAATTATTATAGCTATACAAATATAAAATAATATTATTTTGTCATATTCGTGATTCCTTAATTTATATATGAAAACTTCGTTTTGAAGTGCATTCGTTATGTTTGTATAAGAAAATTCGTTAACCTTAAGTTGATTTAATATTCTTGATAATTTTTAGAAGTTAAAAGTTAAGAAAAAAGGAATTAGCTTGTAGTCTATATATATTTAGGGCTATAGGCTAATCTTTTTCTTAACTTTTATTACACTGTAGATCGAAATAAAATCATTCTTGATCATATAACATCGGAGAATCACTGACATAGTTTAGAGTACTTCGAAAAAGGAAACTATTTAAATCTGTATAAAGGAAAGCCAAAATAAATCACAACAAGAACAATCTGAATTTTTCTTGTAATCAAGAACATTTCCTTTGACAAAATTACCTAATTAATGCTGAATGATGTTTGACAGTGAACGCATCTCCACTGCAGCCGCATATAATCGCTGGTTTCAGTCGCAAATATTAAACATGTGGGTCGGGTACAATATTTCCTTTTTTTTTTTTTTTTGCGGTCCGAGTTGCGGGCGGGTTAGTTGAAAACGTCGGTCAGGTTCAGGTTGTTTATACATTAGTCTCATGTAGCCCAGACGACCTTGAGGTCTGGAACTCATGGCAGCTTTCATTGGCCAAGTCCCGCCCATAAGACCGTTTGATCGACATGTCAAACAACCAATCACAGTTCGTTTCGTTCAGCGTCACGTTTCTGTGCATGGAAATGCCCCCACAACAACAGACTGGCGTGCAACAAGTCAGTCATTGAAAGATAACGAAGAAGAGGGAGAACAAGTAGTAAGTCAGCAATTTGTTCGCGAAAGTCGCATATGTGTATAACAACAGTGCCATCTGCATAAGCACATTTTAGCAAAATGCAGAGTAAAATCAGTCTGCGCTTTGTTTCCCGGCGAACCGAAAATAAACGCGACACTCACGTCTTCCAGAAATCCGGTCAAATTCAACTAATCAGATGACGACTTCGACATTCCTGAAGTGTTTCCAGTTAAGCGTACCATATGCATCAGACGTTTAGCCAATGTTCCGTAGGCGTGACGCCTGAGACTGAGACTATTTATACATTGACCCCGCGCGTCACTGATTGCTACGTACTTCATTTGGACAACTTTAAAGTCAATTTTCTCAATATTTAGATTTTTTTGCACCCTCAGATTTTCAAATAGTTGGTTGGTTTTGTGGTCCAGGGTCACATATTTCTTAAAAATAGATTAAAAAAGCACCAAAACACACAGCATGATGCAGAATGTTGACCCAGTCTGAATCTGGGTGAGCTTTTATATCTTTTCTCACTGTTATGCATTTGTTATGCATCGCTCACTGAAAGATGCTTGAAAAATGTAAGCATCATTTCCAAATCTGAATGACCTGCAAATCTATTGAAAGCATCTTAGAAGTGCTAAATTTGGCTATATTCCAAGTCATTTTTCACAAATTAACACTTCCTCTGCCACAGCTATCAAATCTCATTTGCTTTGCACAAAGTCACACTTGATACTGTCAAGTGTCACATATGTGACCCTGGACCACAAAACCAGTCCTTATTAGCACGGGTACAGTATATTTGTAGCAATAGCCAAAAATACATTGTGAATCAAAATTATCAAATTATGCCAAAAATCAGGATATTAAGTAAAGTTCATGTTCCATTAAACTATTTTGTAAATTTCATACGGTAAATAAATCGAAACTTAATTTTTGATTAGTATGCATATGCAATATGCATTGCTAAGAACTTCATTTGGACGACTTTTTAAGGCAATTTTCTCTCTCTCTCTCTCTTTTTTTTTTTTTTTTTGCAGCCTCGGATTCAAGATTTACAAATAGTTTGTCTCAGCCAAATACTTTCCTATCCAAACAAACCATACATCAATGGAAAACTTATTTATTCAGCTTTTTGAGATTTTGTATAAAGTTATGACTGGTTTTGTGGTCCAGGGTCCCACTATTTATATAAGTGTTTATAACAGTTTTAGTATAATTTATATACTAAATAATATTTATTAATTTTTTATTTATCTTTTTTAGCAATTCAAGTATTTGCATGTAGGCAACATTTAAAATTTTTCATCTGATATTTATAAAATATTACAATTAAAAAAAAAAAAAAATTAAACTGTAATTTATTTCTGTGATG
>NC_133379.1:34487128-34524672 GCF_049309525.1 Garra rufa
AAACGTTGATACATTCACATACATCACATTTTCTACAACAGGTGTGAACATACACATCTGAATAAAAAAAAATAAGGAACATAATATATATTGTTACAAAAAAACGCTATTGCAGTAATTAAAAAATAATGAAAACTATTAAATCTATTAAAAACTTTTTTTAATTCTGCATTCCAAGTACTATCAATCAAACTACAGTTGGGTTGTTTTGATTAAATAATATTAACAAAAAATACAGCTAACTAACACAATAAAACAAAAAAAATTATAACACAATAAAAAATATTATGATTTATGAAAATTAGTTTTATCTAGAGTTAATTAGAGTTATCTGTTTTTTGCAAAGGAACTCTTCATTTGTATTTAGCACTATTTAGTACTACTATAAGATTGGAAAGGTATGTTTATGACCCTGAAATGCATTTTGAAATATTTAAATTACATTTTGGCCAGGAAAAAAAAAGCTGTAGCTGCATATATTTCATATAATTATATTCAAATGTGTATCTTGTGTTGTCTAGCATTGGACATTGTTTGTAGACAAATGAAATAAACTACTGGGAGTGAGAAGTGTGCTTTAAAGAAAGTTTATTTTCTGACGGTTTAAATGTAAAATATTGCCAGGATTTGCACGTTCACTTTTTTTTGGCATATTGCTATTTTTTTTTTATTTGAAAATTGTCAAATGTATTAATTAATTCATCATTTATATTTATTACGTATTATATATTTTTTTATTGTTTTTTGTTTGTTATTCTGTACTAATATTCTTCAGTTTCTTCTTCTTTCTATCTTCTGTGGTATTCGATTCTATCAAGGATGGATCATCTGTACCCTGACTGGTAGTCGTCGCATCGCTTAGCAGCTTATTTGCGAATTTATTTTTGTAGTCAATCTGGCGAGCTGTCTTTAACACCATCCGTCACCCGAGGGATGCCTCACTATTGATCTGTCACTGTCAGTGCGAGAATATCAAGCAGCGTCTCGCTATGGTAAGAGTGCTTTCAGGTGAGCGAAGGGTCAGCGAGTGTGTCACACCACCGGACGCCGTGGTCATTCCCATAGATATGGTGTGATGGGACAGCACTAACCACCCAATGCTATCCACCGCCATCCAAGACAGCAAACCTGCGAGAATCCATCACCCACTGAGCTCTGTGATAAGAGAATCTGCGATGCGACGACTACCAAGTCTATGAGTTGTTGGCCAGTACGCAGTTTATTATTTACAGCTGCAAGTGACGTCACTATGACGTCTACTCAAAATTGGTCTATAAGTGCATGGAAAAATTATTTATACTAAACACTACAGTATTCCATTAAAAAATAAGAATTGTTCATTTTGATTTCATGCTGATATTAAATAACTTAAGTCTTCTAAGGGTTCTAATGCTTCGTATTTCAGTAAGAGACAGCATTTACGTTATATTAAACCATACACATCTTCCCTTTAAAAATCAGCCTTCAAGTGTGTGGCCAGCCCTAGTTTAACTTTGCTGCCCCGGTGCACTCTGGGAATATCCTTGTCATCTCAGCCAGTATAATGGTGTGTCTGAATTTAAAGCTCCCTCTAGTGTATTTCAGTGAACCTATTAGGGCTGCAACAACGAATCGATAAAATCGATAAAAATCGATTACTAAAAGCGTTGGCAACGAATTTCATAATCGATTCGTTGTGTCGCGCGACGCAGAGACATTTGGTTGTTATTATATATATTTAAAAAAAATTGAGCGCAGAGCGGAGTGGACACATTCGGTCTCTCTCCCGCACTGATGCCAGCAGAGTTCGGCGCCTCATAAGCTGTGTTTCCATCCAAAAATGCGAATTTAACTTATGCGCAAAACTGGAACATTTGAGCATAAAGCACCGTTTCTACATTATATATATATATGCTGCCCCGATTTATATCAAACATGTTTGATATTTAAGCCTACTTTGGCTAGCGTACTTTCACAGCAGCCAATGCTCGATCGCAAAACAGCTGGTGTACGGGTCGTTGGATAGTGGAGATGGAGAAAACTACTTCTATAGTTTTTGTAACACTGTCTGTCTGTATAATGTGTCGAAAACATACCACAACCGTAAGGAGAAAGAGGAGCTCTGCTGAGGTGAAATCGTCTCAATTTTGAATAGGGCTGTGACGGTGGCACGTTGTTTTTTTATATATAGCCTACACTTCAGTCAGCAAACAAGCAGCCTAAAAACGCTAAAATAAATCAAAGAAATAATATATTTAATTAAGAAAGTAGCCTAAGAGTATTAAATAGGCTATTAAACAAACATTCCTTGTAAAAATGTCTGACAGCTCATCAATTTTTGGCCGACTGAATTTCCAGTCCGACTGTCTTTTTTTCTCTTTCTCTTCCTCATTACACAGCTGCTGATTTTAATAGCAAAGTGATTACATTTATTTTCGTTCCTTTAGTTTATAAAGTTAATTTAGAGATATATTTGGAACACTTTTTGTTTGTTAAATTCAAGTTTTTGTTTTTTATAGTTATACCTAGCAAACAGCGGCAGACAGATCAAAAGCCTGCTTAATTCATCGCGATTTAAATTAAAATCCATTGATATAAAAAACTTAAAACATATCACAATATTAGTTTAATCATTCAATCAATATAAATCCAAAGTTTGTGCGGAGAGAAGCGCGCTTTGCAGCGCATGGAGACGCCAGTGCAATGTGGAATTTCTTTTTTGCTCATAAAGGTAAGAGTAATTTACCACCCGGGCCGGAACTGTAAAGGGTCTACCTTAGTTTGTGTGTACTAACAGTATCAACAAAATGTGCTCTTAAAGAAAACAAACAGAATACGCTTGATATCTTTGGTTTAAACAGGAGCGCTTCACAATAATTAACCGAAACCCAGGTAATTGCCTCACAAACACAATATCTATAGAAAGCTTTAAATTATTATTTTACTATAAAACGAAATAATTAAAATCGAAAACAAAACTCTTTCATTAGCTAATCCATAAAGATGCATTAGGCATTAATGAGCAGATGGCAGGATCATCAATTTCATCTTTGCAACACTGAATCAGAAAAGTTTATTAATAAGTAATTCGAATATTTTCTTAATTTTTGCCTTGACACATTCATGGTTATTACTTTTGCTGGGGCTTTGAGGCCAGTTTTGCGTGCATTTGAATGCGGAACTCTTCCAGCTGGTCGCTGCTGATGGCAGGACACTAAACACCGCCATGGCAGAATGAATGTAGCAGAAAGTTAGTCAAGTTATCCCGTTCCAGCATGCAAAGTCACATGACTTTTTTAATGCGCACTGAGGAATTTAATTTGAGAGGCTTCTTGATGGGAAATGCAGCATGTACACCACAGCAAGCCGCTGTCTTGACGGATAGTAATTTTAGTTTATTTATATTTGGCAGATGTAAAGCATACATGTGTATGTTTTTTGTGTTAGTCCATTTTTATTTTATTATTATTATTATAACAGTTCAAGGAGCAACATGTTCGTGCACTTTCTAAAGATTTTAGTTCTGTTTTTGAATAAAGGGTTGTAAATCCCTTGTTTTTTTATCCGATTCATCGATTAATCGAAAAAATAATCGACAGATTAATCGATTATTAAAATAATCGTTAGTTGCAGCCCTAGAACCTATTAGAGGAAGCATCGGGGGGCCTGCTCTCTTCATCCCGCAGCAGTCTGGCTCACACTCCGCACCTTTCTTCACTGGATAATAGGCTTAAAGCAGCCGGACAAAGTAAACGCAGCCTGCAAATTCCATTCTGAGCTACCGATGACTGAAACGAGCGGGATCCGGGAATATTTTCACGCCAAGCTTGAGCTGAAGAATACAAACCTCTGGAGCTGGAGAGAAGCACGGATAATGGAGTGCTCCTCATGCAGGGATCGCCTTTTGTTGGCGATTTGGGGTTTGCTCCATTTTATAGAACGAAACCAAATGAGATGGAAGTCCACTGTAGGTAACAGAGCTATTGAGATGATAAATGCTTCAGTCAGGAGTGTGTGAGTGAGAGTTGAATAAAATAAGAACTGTATGATGGCCTTAATAGCCACACGTAACCACGGTTAAAATGTCTGAAAATATCAACCCAAGGTGCTTCTGTTTTTTTTGCAAATAAGCTTTTGCTGTTACTAAATCACCTGGGTGTCAAAGTGAATTACAGTGGATTTAACTCAAGTTCACAGGTGTTTAAGCAGAATCGTTTTTTATTATTAAAATCTTTTTAAACCTTTTGAAATGTTTAGCTTGAAACCTTTCCGCACTTTTTGGACAATGGGTTTCCAAGGACATTTTTCCAGTCATTTCAGTCAAAGATTTAAACAATAACAATAAATTCAGTGATGAATCATTCAGACTGATTTGCGAAGCAGTCATTGAAAATTATGAACTTGAAAGGACATTTGCTCATAAATTGGAGATTATGTCTTTCGTTTTTACTCTCAAAGATTTAGAGCTCAGCATAGTAAGAAAAATGTGAATTCATCACAGGAACTCTATTATTTATTTACGTTTAATATCTCCATAATGTTAATATCTCATAATAATAATTCCTTTTTTACGGTGTAGGTTTGGGTCTGTTTCTTTTTTCTAAGGCCACGCTTACGTCTACAATAATCAGGATACATTTGAAAACGGATAATCGGAGAACACAGCGTTTTCAAATTTATCCACTTTGGAGAGCGTTTTTAAAAAGCTCCGTTTTCCTTGACAAAAACGCCGTCTCAGTGTGGACGGAAGGCCAAAACGGAGAGAAAAATGGGGACATGGCAGGAGTTTCCGTTTTAAAACGCTCTTCGTCCACACTGAAACGTTAACGTTAAATTCGCCTTACTGCACATGCGTAAAAACGTACAGATTATACAGACTGGACAGAATTTTCATGCAATTCTTCTGACAGGATCATTTTATTTATGGAAATATCTCATCATTCACTACGCGTCAATGTCGCGCTCATTCATATTTGATCTAAAAGCAGCTGCCCTCATGTTTTACTGCAGGAGTCAACTGTGAGTAAATCTTCTGTCATAATTTTAAGATTGTAATATAAAGAGCCATCAAAAACCTCAGTTTTCACAGTCCACACACTACAACGCGAAAACTGCTTTTTCAAAAAGGTACGTTTTCATTGACAAAAAAAAAAAAAGCCGTCATGTGGACGGAATGCCTAAACGGAGAGAAAAAGATGCGTTTTCAAACGAAAACGTATTATTGTGGACATGGCCAAACAAATTACAATTTCACCGTCTCAAACAGATTACCACTTCTCATGAAACTTGATTGAAAAAGTTTTATGGGACCCATTTGAAAAGCTGAGGTTGTGACATGTTAAAATACCCTTGTTTGGCTTATACAGGGGGTGAAAAGTAATGGTATTGGACTATTAAAATACGCAGATATCATGAAGCATTTGTCCACGTTTTTAGGATTAATTTATATTCAGTTTTCTAAACTGTGGTCTCTTCAAGGCCAGGTTTGAGAACAGATTTCAAAAATAAATCTAAAGCAGCTCTTTTTTAAGGTCTGGCTCACTGAATTCTCAAAAAAGACAAAACCCAAAAAAACCCAAAAGACTTTGTTTCAAATTAGAAGGAAAAAAAAATCCTTCAGCACTTTTTCCATTTTTTAAATCCCACTTTTTCCAACACACAATTTCTTCTCTCATACAAAGAAAATTTCACATGAACTCCTTTCTTAATTATTAAACAGCCACAAACAAACGGCTTCTCTGTAACCTGCATCACCCGTCTTCACTAATTAGCCAAACTCACATCAGTTAGCCCATTAAAGATTGTACTATGAACAGCTTCAGAAGAGGATGACAGAAAGAGACTAGATGTTTATTTATATATATATTTAGGTTTTATTTTATACATGTATGTTATATATGTATGTTCAACTTCTTTTCTAAGAAAAGAAGTGTCAGTGGTCATTTCTTCAGGCCAAGCCACTTAACATTTTACAGGTCACCTTGTGTAGAAAGTGTGAAATGAAGTAGCATTTCTGCTTAGAACGCTTGAGAAATTCTTAGAAAGTCTCCATGTGTGTTCAAACGTTATATACATATATAAAGTTCAAATGTTCTATACATAGAAATAGAAATGAAAAATAAAGAATTATATTAGTTGACACACCAGGACTTTTGAGGTCGTATGGCAAACTCTAATACTAATTTAAACAGCATCTTGCTGTTAATGCAATTATCATGCATGTGGATGTTCATGACCATATTTAATTGAGAAACTACATGGAAAATTCATACTTTTTAAAGTTCATTGTTCACACCACATGAACATTTAAAATGAACTACTGATGTCAAAAAGGTAATTAAAAATACCACACAGACAGCAATTACAGCACCTTAGATAATTTCCAGTCTCACTCTCACATATATTTTAATATAAAGTAGACATGTTGTCAACAACCCTTATATAAATATCTACCAGTCACTAATATGTAGCCTATAGGTCTTTAAATTCATTAATGCAAATTCAAGAAAAGATGACAGTTCATTTCAAGGTCAAAGGAGTTTATTTTCAGTCACATACAGATATTTATATTACATACACAGTACCTTTAAAATGTCGGGTGCTAACAGCAATCCATAGTGCTGTTTATATCTTTAATTGTATTTTTAATTTTTTTTCCCCCAACCATCTCATCTTATCTTGCATTTGTAGAATAATTTGATATGAACAACAGCCTGGAGCAGGAGGTGTGAAAATGGCGTTAGATGTCAAACAGCACTGCGTAAAGAACCACAGTCTCCTTCTGAAACTCTCAACAGAAAGGCTCACAGACAGCACACAAAGAGAGAGATGGAGAGAGAAAGAGGCTTAAAAACACAGTCTGAGTCTAAATGAAACCATAAGGACTTGATTGAGTTAAACATCACCATGAGATTCGTCACATTAACTAGCACACGGAGTGAATTCATGGTTACAAATACAATCCATTATTCATTATTCCATTGTTCACTTAAAGAGTTGCGTTATTGCACTATTGTGATCTCTGATATTGAATAACCCTTGAAGGAAAACAAAAGAAAGACCAAAAAAATGAAAGGAAACAAGAAGGAAAACAAATAAAGGAAGAACAAGGAAAGAAAAGGATTAAGTAAAAAGAGAAAGGGAAGAAAATAATGGAAACATGTGAAGGGAAACAAAAAATAAACAAAAGAAAAGGAAGGAAGGAAGGAAGATGGAAAATGAAGGGAGGAAGAAGAAAAGACAATACAGGAAGAGGAACAATAATGAAGACCGAAAGAAGGAAGGGAGGGAGGAAGGAAAAGAAAATGAAGGAAGGGAAACGATAATGAAGATGGAAGGAAGGAAGGAAGATGGAAAGTGAAAAGAGGAAGGAGGAAAAGGAAATGAAGGAAGGGAAACAATACTGAAGACGGAAGGAAGAAGGAAAATAAAATGAACAAAGGAAACAACACTGTAGATGGAAGGATAAAAAGGAAGGAAGCAAAAAAAGAAAATGAAGGAAGGGAAACAATAATGAAGAAGGAAAAGAAAATGAAGGAAGAGAAACAATAATGAAGAAGGAAGGAAGAAGGAAAAGAAATGAAGGAAGAGAAACAATAAAGAAGAAGGAAAAGAAAATGAAGGAAGAGAAACAATAATGAAGAAGGAAGGAAGAAGGAAAAGAAAATGAAGGAAGAGAAACAATGAAGAAGGAAGGAAGAAGGAAAAGAAAATGAAGGAAGAGAAACAATGAAGAAGGAAGAAGGAAAAGAAAATGAAGGAAGGGGAACAATAATGAAGAAGGAAGGAAGGAATAAGAAAAAGAAAACGAAGGATGAGAAAAAATAATGAAGGAAGGAAGGAAGGAAAGAATAAAGATGGAAAGTCAACGGAGGAAAGGAAACGATAATGATGACAAAAGGAAGGAAGGAAGAAGAAAATTAAGGAAAACAATGCTGTAAACGGAAGGAAAAAGAAAACAAAGATGAAGGAAGGGAAACAATAATGAAGAAAGAAAGGAAGGAAAGAATGAAGATGGAAAGTCAACAGAGGAAGAAGGAAATAAAGGAAAGGAAACAATGAAGACAGAAGGAAGGAAAAGGGAAGAAAGATGGAAAGTGAAGGGAGGAAGTAGGGA
Source organism: Garra rufa (assembly GCF_049309525.1). Taxonomy (NCBI): domain Eukaryota; kingdom Metazoa; phylum Chordata; class Actinopteri; order Cypriniformes; family Cyprinidae; genus Garra; species Garra rufa. The sequence continues at coordinate 34,495,224 of NC_133379.1, forward strand.
AAGAAAATTAAGGAAGGAAAACAATGAAGATAAAAAAGGAAGAAGGGAAGGAAAATGAAGGAAGGGAAACAATAATGAAGAAGGAAGGAAGAAGGAAAAGAAAATGAAGGAAGGGGAACAATAATGAAGAAGGAAGGAAGGAAGGAATAAGAAAAAGAAGGATGAGAAAAAATAATGAAGGAAGGAAGGAAGGAAAGAATGAAGATGGAAAGTCAACAGAGGAAGAAGGAAAAGGAAATAAAGGAAAGGAAACAATAATGAAGACAGAAGGAATGAAGGAAAAGGGAAGAAAGATGGAAAGTGAAGGAAGGAAGGAAGAAAAAAAATAAAGGAAGGGAAACAATAATGAAGAAGACGGAAGGAAGGAAGAAGGAAAAGAAAATTAAGGAAGGAAAACAATGAAGATAAAAAAGGAAGAAGGAAAGGAAAATTAAGAAAGGGAAACAATGAAGACAGAAGGAAGGAAGGAAGGAAGGAAGGAAGGAAGATGGAAAGTGAAAGGACAAAGAAAGAAAAGGAAATGAAGGGAAACAATAATGAAGATGGAAGAAAAAGAAAATGAAGGGAAACAAAAATAAAGAGAATGAAGGAAGATGGAAAGTGAGAGGAGGAAAAAGGAAATGAAGGAAGGGAAACGATTAAGACAAAAAGGAAGAAGGAAAGGAAGGAAGATAAAAAAAAGTGATGGGAGGGAAGAAAAGGAGGATAGAAACAACAAAGCAGGGAAAAAGGACAGTAAAGTAAGGATATAGAGAAAGAAAAAGATGGAAGGAAATGAAACAAAGACAGGAAAAAGAAAAGGGAAAAGAGGAAAAGGAAACATGAAGGAAGTAAAATGGAAAGAAAGTAAATGAATCAGTAGTAATGGATGATGCGGTGTGTATTGCTCTGAGTGTTTCCTTTGATTGCAACTTCACATTGATTCATCAGCGGTACATTGTTGTGCAGTTGGTTTGGATAGAGGTATGTACGTCACACCAAAATAGAACATTAAATACGCCTTCATTTCAAACAGAACATGACAGATGTGTTTACTAGAAGCTGCTGGACTTAATCTAGTGAGCATGCATTTATTGATGAACATCAATAAGACTGGATAATGAATAGCTTTAATCAAAACCTTCAACCAAAACAAAACCCGGGAATATTTTACAATTCCATTCGGTGAACATTTCCCATAAGGCCACCGCCTCGACCAATCGGTTTGAGTTTCAGTGATGACATCATAACAGCACATCAAGTTACAGCATTTCCAATCATTTGTTTCCTGCTACCAAACTGCACTCCCACTTTTACAAGACGAACTCTACGATACGGAACACACTGCCACGTTCAGTACTTTTACCCACAATGCCAAAGCAGCGGCATCCCACGTTTACATCACTGTTCTGCGTTTGGGGCGCGGGCTTAGAATGGACGCTGGTTTCAGAAGCAGCATTAGAACAGTGTGAAAAGTACAAACATTCCTACATTAATCAGAAGCCATTCCCAGTCTTTGTTATTTAAAGCACCATGGGAGAAATACACACTCCTGGGCTGAAATTCAAGGAAACAGTTACAAGTCAACGCTTTCTAATTTCAACTCCTTTAAATAACGCAAGTTTCAAAACGGATGATTGTGATGATTCAATTCGCTAAAATTAACCCTGTGCGCGACCCCACACATACGAGGGCCCTTTCGTCCAAAAAGTAACCTGTAGAAAATGCAAGATGGCACAGCACGTTGTCCGTCTAGTCTAAAATGAAACAAATTGGATACACAACGCAACGTTTTACAATTAGTATTGAATTCTAACAATTGAAATACAAAAGCTACTGTATGTACGTGTCCACCCTGTTGTAAAATCATCAGCAGCCATATTGAAGTAGTTTGCACAGGCTGGAGACCTCCCAGAACCCCTCTATGTCCTCTGGAGATGATCTGTTTTACTTTTGAACTGGGATGTGAAAATGGTGAAAAGGAAAAATCGTTCATGCAAGTTCATTTAAATGGCTTTTTATATCAAAGTTCTGAGTTTTAGGATTGTTTAACATAAAGCAGCACCTTAATAATGTCATATTCAGCTCTCAAAGTGTCTGACGGAAGGCTAAAATATGTAATCACCTTTATAAGGGTCAATATGGGATGTCAGAAGTGATATAATGTACGCAAAAAAAATAAACAATGCTAGATTAGTTTTAGAATTTAAAATTTCGGCATGTTCTTAAAGGAACAGGTTACCTCAAAAATGAAACATTGCTGAAAATTTCATCCATAATATCGCTGTCTCCAGTGAAAAAGATGTCTCGTCTAAATCAGGAGAGAAATGCGTAAGCAAAAACAGTCTGAAATTGCAAACAGGGATTGACTTTTTCACTGGATGAAGCTTTATTATCAATTATGGACTTGTCTCGATGTTAAAAACGTCCTAATGATTGATTTGTTTCTGACAAACGCATCTTTTCACTTCACAAGATGTTAACTGATGGTATGGAGTCGTGTGGATTACTATGATGTTTTTATCAGCTGTTTGGACTCTCATTCTGACGGCACCCATTCACTGCAGAGGAGTGCTGAATTTCTCCAAATCTGTTCTGATGAAAAAACAAACTCATTTTTAAAGTAAATCTAGAGCATTTTTGGGTGAACTGTTCCTTTAAGCGCAATCAGATAAACATAAACATTAACATGCAATGCATTTTGAAAATACAAATCATTTAAATCATGAATCAAAAGGGTGTTTCTGGATGAGAATGGGTTATAAAATGACTCTGTTACATAAACAAACAAAAAAAATTCATGTGTGTTTCATCCCTTTATTAAAATGTTTAGTACACGGATCAAATCGGACAAATACAGGTACAAAACAAAAGCGTACAACTTAAATATTATAAGTTCAATTTACTGTGTACTGCATAATGCTTATTCAATGAAGCTAATCTTTACCTAACACTAAAAACATCAGCCATGTGTGTTTGAAAGACTACATTACTTGTCTTTTTAAAAAAAAATGTAACAATTAAATGTGAAGAGGGAGGTTACATTACAATAAACAGTGGCTCCGAAACATATCTGAACAATTTTGACACATTTAAAAATATATGTGAATCCTAATGGTTTGTGGTTGTTAAATGTATGCTCATAGCTTGATATGATAAACTACACCTGTGTAAGTTTGAGAGGTGTAAGACTTCACTTTCAGTTTTTAAGTGTGACATACAGTTGAGGTCAAAAGTTTATGTGCACCTTGAAGAATCTGCGAAATGTTAATTATTTGATCAAAATAAGATCATACAAATGCTTGTTATTTTTTAATTAGTACTAAGTTGAATAAGATATTTCACATTTACATATAGTCCACAAAAGAAAATAATAGTTGAATTTATAAAAATGACCCCATTCAAATGATTCTTAATACTGTGTTGTTACTTTAGTGATAGTTTATGAGTCCCTTGTTTGTCCTGAACAGTTAAACTGCTGGCTGTTCTTCAGAAAAATCCCACAGGTTCCATTAATTCTTTGGATTTTCAGCATTTTGTGTGTATTTAAACTCTTTCCAACAATGATTGAATTATTTTGAGATCCATCTTTTCACAGTGAGGACAACTGAGGGACTCGTATGCAACTATTACAGAAGGGTCAAACACTCACTGATGCTTCAGAAGGAAAAACGAGGAAGAGCCAGGGGGTGAAAACTTTTGGAATTTGAAGATCAGGGTAAATTTCACTTATTTTGTCCTATGGAAAACATGCAAGTAGCTTCTAAAAGGCAATACTAAATGAAAAAAAAAAAGATATATAGGCAAAAAAAGAAAAATGTACGCAACTTCATTCTGTTCAAAAGTTTTCACCCCCGGCTCTTAATGTAAAATCTCAGTTGTCCTCAGTGTGAAAGGGTTCAAAAACACAAACATTTGCGAAAGCTGAAGGACTTTTCTGAAGAACAGTGTGCAGTTTAACTGTTCAGGACGAAACAAAGGCACTCACGAACAACTATCACTAAACAAAAAACAGCTTTGGATTATTCCGGTAACAACACAGTATTAAGAATCAAGCGTATGTAAACATTTAAACAGTATCATTTTTATAAATTCAACTATTATTTTCTCTTGTGGACTATATGTAAATGTCTTTTATGTGAACTATCTGATTCAGGTCAGTACTAAATAAAAACTAACATGCAGTTCGAATGTTCCCACTTATTTGAGTAATATAATAAACATTTAGCAGATTCTGCAAGGTGTATGTAAACTTTTGACCTCAACTGCAAAATGTCCAAATACTGTTTCAAGCCACTGTCATTCTCAGATCTGGGGTTTATAACAGATCAGTGTAGAAATATTAATCAGACAAGATCTTTACACTAGGAAATCTACATGAATAGGGGATTGTGGGATTGGGTAAACAGACCTGACACATCCGACACCAGCTGGAACACCTCAATCAGAGCCGTCGCATTACTATATTCGTGTATTGGAGGAGGAAACTGCATTATTTCAAAGGCACTTCCCAGATCTGACAATAAATAGGTTAAATAAATAAACTCCAGCTGAAATTTAGGTAGTAAGCACGTCGATTCCCTTCGGACAACACAAAAATGTAAGTTTCGAGATGAGATTTAGTTTGGTGACAAGATGAGGTGCATGCTCTCGACCTGCATTTGTCTTTTCAAGGGTGACGGTACAGCATGCAAGGCTGCCGCAGAGAGTCTGGGTTTCACAAACACAAAGGCAGGGCTGCTGAACGTCAGTAAAAATGACAGCGACAGTGCTTGCACCCCTCAATGGCTTCCTGTAAAGCAGCCTCGCTTCCCATCGAGTGACGGAAGCGCTCACATTCACCCTTCAATGTTACATAAACACGGTTCTCTATATTTGTATATGTATAATTAGCTTAGTTACTTTTTTTTTCTCTGACCATGCAAGACTACAGGCAAAGGGAAACGGGTGGTTAGCTGTGATGTGGCAAGGTGTGCAAATACTCCCTCTACTGGCCGTCAGTCCCACTCTGAGAACGCCTCACAACTGTACACAATTACATATATACAAAAGATAGGGGGCGCCATTGTACATATTATTTTACCCTACAGGGGAACTCGCACACAGACACACCGGCCCGAGAACGAGCGAAAAACCATCACGGAAAACAAGGGTTGATCAGTGCCGTTAAAACAAAAGCCCACCCTGCCACATCGAGTGAAGCGCGGAAAATCGCAAGGTATTAGATATCAGCCAGTCAATGTACACTTTACATAGATGCCTGATTTTTTTTTCCCTCCTTTTTTTTGGATGCCATATGTGGGGGATTCAAAGCAAAGCAACTAGTGAAGATTCATAAATATACATATTCAGACGTTTCTTTGAATGAAAATGCATACTTTTGTCATCATTTACGCGTGATACATTATTTTATACGTATATATTTACTCGTTTCTTTTTTTTTACTTCGTAATTACATGTTTTCGAGGTTTGTGGATTTCTGGTTTGGGTTCGCGGGTGCCGTTCACCTTCTGAAGAACATGGGGTTGCGCAGGCAGGCGGTTAGTCACCTGCAGCACCCCAGCGGTCCGGCGGAGGTCTCCAGGCTGCTGTCGGTATCGGAGGCCAAGGTCTGGTCGGTGGACGTGGAGGAGATGTCGTTGACGGAGGAGGAGGGGGGGAGGCTCTCGCTGCTGTTCATGGCTGCACCTGCGCTAAGGGAAGTAACGGGAAAAACGGTTACAATGAAAAGACAAGAAGCGCAGGCACAGCGCCCTCTACAGGGCTACAAGCAGATGTTCACATATTAGAAAGTACAAGAACGATCAAATATGTACAAATATCCCACAGGGATGGAGGAAGGATGGAGTCCATGGACTGGCTTTGGTTCTGAGGTGATTTTGTTGGATGTTGAGACATTTGTTTATATAGATGTCAACAGTGTTACAAGTAACGTGAGTTAGGTAATCCGATTACTTTTTTCAAGTAACGCATTACTTTTATTTTGGCCAGAAAATATACATTTTTTTTATTAATAGGCAAGCCCAGTTTAGATGGCAACAAGCAGTGCACTACTTTTCATAAAAAGTAACGCAATTAGTTACTTTTTTATGGAGTAACATGACATTGTAATGCATTTTAAAAGTGATTAGAAATTAAAAAATAAATTATTTTTACTATTTTCTTTCTGAAGAAAAAAGTGCATGAATATGCAAAATGTAACATATTACAAAAAAAAAAATATATATATATATATATATATATATATATTAGAGGTGGGCATAGATTAATTTTTTTAATCTAGATTAATCTAGATTAAATCTTGAAATTAATCTAGATTAATCTAGATTAAAATGGCTAATTTGAAGGCATTCAGAAAATGTGTGCTACCCAAATAATGACTAAAAGTAAGTCTTTGAGAACGGGTTTCTCAAGCCAGGTGGCGCATTAGACCAGGCGCTCATCTCCTGTTTCCAAAATGCATTACAAACTTCTTGACAATTGCATTTACAACACAATTAACTATACAAACTTGTGTAACCAAGTACTTTTGCGCAAAAGGCTGTACGACGTGCGCGTTCCCGTAAAATATACACAGGCGCGCAGGTATGGATAGCCTATCTGCGTGCATCTTCCAATAAACTGCGTTGCTTTTAGAAGCGTCAATTCAGTTGTTGCATATAGTTAAATGTCTTTATTTCGGGATTATCAAAGTAAATTATAACTCAAACTTGAGATTTTACTGGGGCACAGCAGATTTTCACTGGGGCACGTGCCCCGGTAAAAAAGGGTCTAGCAACGCACGCACCTGCCCTGAGGCGGCTTCATAACTGCATCCATGTCTGCGCGTCTCATTTGATGTGGTCATTTCACAGAAGTTGAAGACTCGTTCTCGCCTCCTACAGTGCAATTCAACTAGGTAGGCACGTTATCCGCGCTAAAATATCAAAGTGAAAGTCTTCATATCTTGCGTAGTTTAGACCCAGCTCCCAACCCAACTTTGAGAATAGATTAACGGCGATATTTTTTTTATCGCGCGATATGAGTCTCACGTTAACGCAGCACGTTAACGCCGATAACGGCCCACCACTAATATATATATATATATATATATATATATATATATATATATATTGTACAAAGTATGTGTGTGTGTGTGTGGGGGGGGGGGGGGTATACAGTATATACTATTAATATAATAAAATGGGTAATATTAGCATTAAGATACAAAAATATTTTATACCATCCATATGTATAATTAGAAAACATTACAAGAATTTATTTCAATCATTTAAAAGGATTTATTTAATTTCAAATTGAATACACTTACATTAATATTATATTAAACATAATATTTTAAACAATCAAATTTACAAGACAATATTTTTATACCATCCAATTAATTTAATTTTACATTGAATAATAGTAATAACAATAATATATATATTTACAAAATAGCAATGGGTGTATAGTACATTTTATTTACAAAATATATAAATGAGTGTACAATATTATCTAAGCTTTTACCTTAACTTGTATTAATTAATTTAGTTAGAAATTGAATAATATTATTAATATATATATACACAGTTACAACAATTAAATGAGTGTACAGTATTACCTCAGCTTATACCTTAACTTTTTATATTTAATAATTTTACACAAATTTTACATTAACATTATATTAAATATATAATATTTTAAATATAATAAAAACACGTGATATAAACAATATTATCATATTTTATATCATTAATTTAATTTGAAATTAAACAATAATAATAAATATATACATTTACAAAAAATATCAGTGAGGGTACAGTATTACCTTGTAATAATGTTAACATTAAGATAATATTTTTATACCTTCCATATATGTATTTACTTATTATTAGAAAACAATACATTATATTTACAAAAATTCTAAATAAGTGTTCAATATTACCTCAGCTTATTCCTTACCTCATAATTTTTTTTTTATGTTTAATAATTTTACACTAATTTTTCATTAATATTATATTATATATAATATTTTAAATATAATGTGTGTATATAAGAATGGTATAAAATATTATTAGAAAACATTACATTATATTTACAAAAATATACATGAGAAAACAATATTATCTTAGCTTTTACCTGAGCTTAAACTAAAAACATTAATTAAAATTTGAATAATAGCAATAATAAATATATAAATTTACAAAAAATAGTGTACAGTGTTACCTTAGCTTATACTTTACCTTATAAACATTTTTTATATTTAATAATTATTTAATAATTTACACTAATTTTACATTAACATTATATAATATATTATTAAATTTATATATTTATATATATATATATATATATATATATATATATATATATATACACACACACACACACACACACACGCACAAATATATAGAGAAATGGTATAAAAATATTATTAGAAAACATTACATTATATTTACAAAAATATACATGAGAATAAAATATTATCTAAGTTTTTACCTGAGCTTAAACTACATAATTTAATTAGACATTGAATAATAACAATAACAAATATATACATTTACAAAAAAATAGTGTACAGTGTTACCTTAGCATATACCTCACCTTTTAAAACGCTTATATTTAATAATTATTTAATAATTGTACACTAATATTATATTAAATATATTTAGATCTTTACTACAGAAATATATGTACAGTACTATCATGAAAATATCCCCTTTCTGTGTCTGTTTTTTTTTAACCATATAAACCTGAAAAGAATATCAGTTTGTGTTGTATTTGATAATTATTTAATAATTTAGCATGAAATATTCCATTAAATATAATTTTATAATTTTACATTATATAGAATTATATTTATAATTTTTATGTAATTATTTATTGTATTTTTGTTTTATTCATTTTCTGCTGCTTTCTAAGTCTGGTAGCTTAGAAAAGTATTTACATGATTAGAGATATAAATGTCTGCAGCAAAAACAGGTCAGGGCAAGATATGTTTACACCACAAACGCCATAAGTATAAGCAAACCTCACTAGTTACATTATTCACTTTGAACATGCCTTTAAAAAACACAAAAAGCATGTTTTATGCCACTAGGTGGAGCTCATGCTCTACAAGAAGAAATAAATAAAGGCTTCTGAAAAAAGGACAAATTGTCCCTATTTTTCATCATCAGGTTTGAGAGTTGCACTGACTGCCCTATAAATCCACAACCCAGAAAACCTTCAATCCTTCTGCAAGTCTGTTTGAACACAGCAGCTCTGTCCAATCCAATAACGCGCAAGGAGATTGCTTTTGATAAGAATCGAACGCAAATAACCCCTTAAACGGCTCCCTACGATAACATTACAAGCTAATTTACTTGAGTGACGGCCTACATCTTGCATTTAATAGAAGGCAGCTCTTTAATACCCATTCAGCGCTGCGAACACGATTTATAATAACTTTATAGTACACTGCCCACATCCTCATTTGAGATTAACATTTCAAATATGCAATTTTGGAGCGTAACTGCAGAGCGGGGCTAAAGCGAAAAAAAAATGACAATATGATAAATGATGAAAGCAGAAGCTACCCTTTAAAATGAAAAGAAAACACGAAGAGGGTGGGTGACATTGGCTCAGCGAGGGCTTTTTATCCCTGTCAGCTTTATGGTCACTGTCTGTTTTAGTCTCTCTCTCTCTCTTTCGCTGTATAGAAATGTGCCAGACCAGCAAAATATGATCGCTAGTTACACATCACATCACATTGAAAGTGTCAGTTACCTCACAGCACATAAGAACAGTCAAATTTAGACAAAAAAAATCAGAATAGATCATTAAAAAAAAATGCTTTTCTGCATTTATGTAAGCCAAAACACTGTAAGAACAGTAATATTATGAAATATCTGTTTTCTATTTAAATATATTTTAGAATGTAATTTATTCCTGTGACGCATAGCTGAATTTTCTGCATCAATACTTCAGTCTTCAATGTCACATGATACTTCAGAAATCATTCTAATATGCTGATTTGCTGCTCAAAAAACATTTCTGAATATACATTTTTTTTGCTTATATTTGACACATTTTTGATTTTTGATTAATAGAAAGTTCAAAAGAACAGCATTTGAATATATTGTCACTTTTGATTTAATTTATCCTTGCTGAATAAACTTTGAGCCAATACTGAGCCAGAACTTTTAAATGGTAGTGTACTTTATGAAATATTTAGTAAACATGCTTTTTTTGAAGAGAACAGTAATTATATAGTTACAAAAGTTCAAAGATACATTAAATATCCTCCTAAACCAAATAGTTCAGACAAAAAACTGATTTGATCTTGGCTGGTTTTAGAGAGGATCTGGCATCTTTTTAGCTGGTCAGCCTGGGAGGCTAGCTTGACCAGTACTGGAGATCATATTAAACCAGCTTAGACTGCGGTTTTCATCAGGTAATTGAATTGAAGATGGTCTATAGCTACACCTCCAGTCAAAAGTTTTTGACTTTTGATTTTTTATGGTTTCTTTTCTGCACACCAAGCCTGCATTATTTGATTGAAAATACAGTAAAAGTAGTAAAATTGTGAAATATTTTACTATTTAAAATAGCTGTTTTCTATTTAAATATATTTTAGAATGTAATTTATTCCTGTGATGCAAAGCTAAATTTTCAGTATCATTACTCTTCTACCAAATCTAGCAAATCAAAATATTAGAATGATTTCTGAAGGATCGTGTGACTGGAATAACGACGCTAAAAAAATCAGCTTTGAAAGCACAGGAATAGATTACAAAAAATAAAATATATTCAAATAGAAAACGGTTATTTTAAATAGTAAACATATTTCAACATTTTACTGTTTTTGCCGTACTTTGGATCAAATAAATTCACGCTTGGTGAGCAGAAAATCTTACTGTTCAAAAACTTAGTAGTAGTGTAAATTTAAATTCAATATTTTTTTTGCTTATATATTTTTTCTTTATTTTTGATGAATAGAAAGTTAAAAAGAACAGCATTTATTTAAATATGTCCAGAAATCTTTAGTAAAATACATATTTTACTGTTACTTTCGATATATAATGCATCCCTGCTGAATAAAATCTGAACTTTCCATTCATCAAAGAAATCTAAAAAAAAAAAATCTACTCGCTGTTTTCAAAATAATAATAATAAATGTTTTATTGAGCAGCAAATCAGAATATTAGAATGATTTCTGAAGGACCATGTGACTGGAGTAATAATGCTAAAAAAATCAGGTTTGAAATCACAGGAATAAATACAATTTTAAAATATATTCAAATAGAAAACAGTTATTTTAAATAGTAAAAATATGTCAAAATTTTACTGTTTTTGAAAAGAAATGCAGGCTTGGTATGCAGAAGAGACAACTTTAAAAACATAAAAAAAATCTTACTGTTAAAAAAACTTTTGATTGGTAATGTACATTTAAATTCAATATTTTTTTGCTAATAGTTTTTGATTAAAATGATTAAAGAATAGCAGGTATTTAAATATACAGAGCAACATTTGTAACTCAATAAAATCTGAATAAATCTTACTGAGCCCAAACTTTTGAATGGTAGTGTACTTATATTAAATAAAATTTTAAATGCAAAAAAAGAGAATTTTACAGAAAAGAACAGTTCAAAGATACAGTAAATATCCTCCTAAACCACATAGTTTAGACAAAAAAATTAAAAATATACAGTAAATATACTCCTAAACCAAAATTTAGACCAGTTTAGACCTACTTAAATCTTAATTTGGCCTCAACAGGTTTTATCTCGGCTGGTTTTAGAGAGGATCTGGCAACCCTTTAGCTTCATATTAAACCTTCTATACCAGCTAAACTGTTTTTTACATCAAGGAGTTTGGAGCACCTTAAATTCCAAAATGGCCTATACCTATTTTCCGTGCATCTAATGCCCTCTGCTCTCTTTCTATCTCAAAAAACTGCCCTTCAGCTCCGCTTGTCAGATTGCCCTGGTTTTTCTTTACCCACAATTCCCTTCCCAGTAAACAGCATCATGTATATCCCACACATGTGATTTCAGTGACCACTCAAGTGGAAAAATAGACTTTCAGCTACATCGCTCTTCTCTCACTTAACAGAATCCTCCAATCATCCCCCACAAAGGACACCTCCAGCGTCCCAGAGACCTCTATAAATCTCCCACCCGTACCGCAGGACGGAGCTTCCTAAAGTGCAGCATCTCAGACTCCCAGATCCTTAATAAAACAGGAAGGGAACGAGGATTTATAGCCAGAATTGATTTTAACCCCAATACAGTTCTGCAGGTTTAACTAAACACACTGAATCACTGTTTAGTACGGGACGGGGGACGCCACATCAACAACCCTCCACTGTAGAATGCAGGACATCTATAAACACCGTCAATAGATTTCCAGCATGTTTATAGTCATGTGATCAGTGTATGTTGAAAATAACCAGCCGTTTGCTCTGTAGCTATCAAAAACAAATTGACTACGTAAGAACTGAGAATAATGTGTGTTTATGAAAAGCAAACTGAATATGTGATTTTTTTTTCCAACACACGATTCAACTCTAACCCACACTGCTGTGAAATACGGAGCTGCATTGCGACTGCTTTCTTCAGCACAAGCATTTAATTACAAAGCGGAGAGACTGAGGCTGAGAGAGAGAGAGAGCAAGGGAGAGAGACAAAATGCGGCCAGAAAAGGACAGACAACACAAGCGAAATAAATTTCAAACACCCCAGCAATATGAAAAAACTAAGCAGATAGAATCCAATAGATTGTTGTAAACATCTTTGGGTGTTATTAAGCAAACAGATGACACCAAACAGGAAGCTCTGTGGCTTGTGTCACTGTCTGTCACCTTCTCAGTGCTGCAGGACTGCAGACATGCAACACCGCACTAATACAAACACACACACACACACACACACACACACACACACACACACACATATACATGGGCTGCCATCTACAGCCTAAACAACGACACTGTAGCTCAACATCCTACAAACCTCAAAGGAAAAGTCTCTTTGCTGAGTTAATTAGCAAAGTAAATCCTAAAAATATTTCAGACTTTAGAAAACACTATATTGCCAAAAGTATACCTTCTAATGAACTGGTTTGAGCACTTTAGTAATTTCCATGAGTACAAATCTTAAAGGGATGGTTCGGAGTAGAATTGACTTCATTGCTATGCACTCCGAAGCCCATGTAAATACCCCATCCTAAGTTTTTTTTTTACCTTAGTCAAACATTTATGGAGATATTAGAGTTTTTCGAATTGCTTGTTACAGGAGTGAATGGTACATGTGATGTATCTCGTAAATTGCACCACTAAACGTGCATGTAATCTTACCAAACTTGTACAGTAGTGTAAATAGGTTATGCACTCACAAAACGCTGCATCAGAACATTTGTAAGTCCACCGTGAGTGTTTTAAAAACACGTTTTAGCCGATCCCTACTAGTCTCAAAAACTACAAATGGCGACACGTCGACGTCACTTCCCTGTTTTGAAAAAAGCACGTAAAAGTCCTCCTACAAGTTGACATGCAGACAGATGTAGTAGGAGGACTTTTACGTGCTTTTTTCAAACCAGGGAAGTGACGTCGACTTGTAGTTTTTGAGACTAGTAGTTCTCGGGTAAAACATGTTTTTAAAACACTCACGGTGGACTTACAAATGTTCTGTTGCAGCTTTTTGTGAGTGCATAACCTATTTACACTACTGTACAAGTTTGGTAAGATTACTTGCACGTTTAGTGGTGCAATTTACGAGATACATCACATGTACCATTCACTCCTGTAACAAGCAATTCGAAAAACTCTAATATCTCCATAAATGTTTGAATAAGGTAAAAAAAACTTCGGATGGGTTATTTAAATGGGCTTCGGAGTGCATAGCAATGAAGTCAATTCTACTCCGAACCATCCCTTTAATGTTTAAAATTGAGATTAATACATAATTTAGCTGAGTAAATAAGCTTTCCACTGATGTATGGTTTGTTAGAATAGGAAGAGATATAACTATTTGAAAATCTGTAACCTGAGGGTGTAAACAAATCTAATTATTGAGAAAATCACCTTTAAATTTGGGCAAATGAAGTTCTTAGCAATGCCTATTACTAATCCTAAATTAAGTTTTGATATATTTATGGCAGGGAATCTACAAAATATATTCATGGCACATGATCGTTGCTTAATAATCCTTATGATTTTTGGCATAAAACAAAAATGAATCATTTTAACCCATTAAATGTATCGTTGGTTATTGCTACAAAATTTACTTGTGCAGCTTAAGACTGGTTTTGTGGTCCAGGGTCACATATAATGATATTTTTTTGAAGAATTGTGTGCTTCTATTTTAATAGCAAACATTTGGACAGGACCCTTTTCTTTTCTAATATGACAATGCCTCTGTGTAAAAAAGAAATGATTGATTTAGTCAGTGTGGAAGAACTTGACTGGTCTGCATGAAGCCAAGTACTAATCTCAGCTGAACCTCAGACCTTTAGCCAAAAACTCATTACCAAACACCAATGACTTGTACATATGAGTATCAGTCATTTTAGACACTTCCAAAACTGTTGCAATATAATTGTTTCCATCTTTGTTGTCACAGATTTGGTGCATTTTTTTTGTTCTAAAGAAGGAGGTGTCCCAATACTTTTGTCCATATAGTGAATGTACAAGTCATTGGTGTTTGGTAATGGTTTATGGCTCAAGGTCTGCATTTAAAGTCACACCAGAGGTGTTCAGCTGGAATTACGACTTGGCTTTATGCAGACCAGTCAAGTTCTTCCACGCTGACTGAATCAATTATTTCTTTTTGAACCTTGTCTTATACACAGAGGTATTGTCATGTTAGAATAGAAGCAGGTCCTGTCCAAACAAGAAGCACACAAAGAAGCACACAATTCCCTAAAATATCATTATATGCTTAAACATTAAGATTTATACTCATGGAAATTGCTAAAGTAGTCAAACCTTTTCATTAGAAGGAGTGTCCCAATGCTTTGGGGAATAAAGTGTATATTATTGTTGTAAACTGATCAAATCAGACACCATGGACTCCAACCTTAATTATGAAACATGTAAACAGTGGCAAATATACAGTACAATAACAATATAAAAATCACATACAAATACATTTTTGAACATTAAAACATCAGTTCCCAACATTTTAGTTTCTAACCCAAGCATTAATTTGCTTAATCTCTTTTAGTATACCATTACGTAGAGATTTTTACACTCCTGTTGCATTTATTTACATAATGGTTTATTTATTTATGGTTTATTTACATAAATACCCTTCGATAAGTTCCACCCCTTGGTTCTAGTTGCCATTTTAAGCAAGATTTACAGAACTTAGCAGATATGCTGGTATAAATTAATTAGATGTTACCCTAGACCACAAAACCAGTCATAAGGGTCAATTTTTTGATTTATATATCATCTGAAAGTATAAATAAGCTTTCCATTGATGATCCTTGACAATGTTTGGCAAACTGGAATCTGAGGGTTCAAAAAAATCAATGCATATTACTAATCAAAAATTAGTTTTAAATATATTTACGGTAAGAAATGTACAAAATATCTTCATGGAACATGATCTTAACTTAATATCCTAATGATTTTTGGCATAAAAGACAAATCAATAATTTAGACCATTTGTTGCAATATCCAACAATACAATGTATTGTTAGATATTGCTACAAATATACCCGTGCTACTTAAGACTGGTTTTGTGGTCCAGGGTCACAAATATAATTTTAATATGGGCTGGATTTTTCAGGAATTTGTCTTTCAAAAAAATGAATTACAGAATTACACATAAAAAAAAAAACCTCTGAACTAGAATCTGAAGCAAAAACCTCCCAGAGTCTACTAAATAAATGAATAATAATAATGTGAAAGTAATTACAGGTGTTCCTAATGATGTTCATGAAAAGTATCATATTTTTGGATACTTTGCATAAAACGGCAAAAAAATTACAGTTTAAAAGAGACAAAGCTTTTCAGGATATAAAATATTGGATGACAACAGTTGCTAAAATAGGATTGGTCAGTGACATCTTTAAGGCAGGGCTTAGCGAAGGGTCAAGTGTAACTCTTGAAGCGAAAAATAGGCGAAAATAAATACAGATAAAGTGCATTCTTAAAGATGCCGTAAGCATTCTGTTTAATATACACTGCCGTTAAAAAGTTTGCGATCAGTAAGATTTTTAATGTTTTTAAAGAAATTATTTCTGCTCATCAAGGCTGCATCATTTGATTAAAATCTGAAATATTATTGCAATTTAAAATAATGGTTTTCTATTTTAATATACTTTAAAGTCAGTGCATTTTTTCTTTTTTTTTTTCTTTTTTTGAAATAAATAAATACTTTCATTCAGCAGGATGTGTTAAATTGATAAAAAGTGATAGTAAAGACTTCTATTGTTAGGAAAATGCTGTTTTATTTTTTTCATCAAAGAATTCTTTAAAAAGTATCACAGAATAATAAATGGCTAATGAAAATTCAGCTTTGCATCACAGAAATCAATTATACTTTAAAGTTTATTAAAATAGAAAACGGTTATTTTAAACAATAATTCAGAATATTACTTTTTCTTTCTGTATTTATGATGAAATAAACTAAACTTTAATGAGCATAAAAGACTTCTTTTCTAAACAATAAAAAAAACATTAAAAACCTTACTGATCGCAAACTTTTGAACGGCAGTGTTTATACCTCAAATAAAAATAAAACCAATGTATTGTTAGCCAATCAGAAACACTCTATGCCTGTCAATCGCTGCGTGTCTTTGTGGGCGGGGTTTTACAGACTGGAAAACTGGCTGAAATCGCTTACAGCACCTTTAATTATTAAAAAGACTACAACAGACAACAGTTTCACCGTTACAGATTCAAAACTAGCACGTAATCACAGTCAAGACGTGTTCTGTTTGAGTCACACGGACGAGATGAGAGGGGGACAGGGACAAATGGAGCAGTCACAATGGGAGGGTTTCTCATAAACAGCTGAAATCACTTTAAATTGACTTACAGAAGCATAGCTTATGCACAGAGAGTACCTGAGGGAGAGGGCTGTCCCTTCACCACACCATTCTTTGTTCTCTCCTCGAAGTTCATCACCTCTTTATAGATGAGCTCTGAGCCAGAGAGACAGGGGTGGAGAAAAAGAGAGAGAAGAGCACATTCAGACTCAAAAACACTTAATTATTTGTTGAGACCAAGTGTATAAAGCAGTGTTGTTATTGTAAACTTTTATATATGTGACCCTGGACCACAAAACTTGAGACTGATACATTATCATAAATAAGCTTTCCATTGATGTATGGTTTGTTAGGATAGGACAATATTTGGCTGAGATACAACTATTTGAAAATCTGGAATCTGAGGGTGCAAAAAAATCTAAATATTGAGAAAATCGCCTTTAAAGTTGTCCAAATTAAGTTCTTAGCAATGCATATTACTAATCAAAAATTACGTTTCGATATATTTACGGTAGAAAATTGACTAAATATCGTCATGGAACATGATCTTTACTTAATATTACTAAACTAATCGTTTTTGCTATAAAGAAAAAATCTATAATTTTATGTAAAAATGTAAAAAGGTTTATTTGAGGTCTTGTTTCTAGTTTTAGCATCTGACAGAATCATTATCTCAGTTGAAGTATCTCAGTAACAACAGAAGTCGATGGAAAGTGGCCACCATGGTAGCAAAACAACTGCGTGTGAATGATTTACTGCTTCATCTCTTCATCTGTCTGTGGGCCGTGAGTTATGTCATGTCCACATGCAGAGAGCTCCAAATGAAGGCCTACCTTTCCATTCATCAATCGAGTGTTCCCTCTCATCTAGCTGTTTATCATAGATCTGTGGAGGAGGCTGAGACAGAGAGAGAGACAGGAACAAATTTAATCGTTACCCAGCATAGACATAAACACTGAGTGTCTTGTGGATAAACATGTCTTAAGAGTATCATTGCTTGAACTTAAAAGATTGGTTCACTTCCAGAATAAAAATTTCCTGATGATTTACCCACCCCCATGTGATTCAAGATGTTCAAGTCTTTCTTCAGTTGTAAAGAAATTAAGGCTCTTGAGGAAAACATTCCAGAATTTTCTCCATATAGTGGACTTCAATGGTGGCCAACGGGTTTCAATGCAGCTTCAAAGGCTCTACATGATCCCAGTCGAGGAATAAGGTTCTTGTCTAGTGAAATGATCAGCCAATTTCTAAAAATAATTACAATTTATATACTTTTTAACCACAAATGCTTGTCTTGCACTAGCTCTGCAATGTACGTGTGATTTCAAACATTATGGAATCACGTTGGAAAAGTCACATGGTTAGTTCTTCATCTGTGTCCTTCGGTTCAAAAAGGTAGGGTAGGGCAAAAAACTCTGTCTCATTTTCTCCTCTAACTTCAAAATTGTCATTGTAAAATGCGTTTGACTTTCTTTGCACATTTACTTTGAAAACACTGGGTTGGTACTTCCACCTACGTGACCTTTCCAATCTGATTATGCAGTTTGGGCTGGTGTAAGATGAGCATTTGTGGTTAAAAAGTATATAATTTTTGCTAGATAAGACCCTTATTCCTTGGCTGGGATTGTGTAGAGATCTTTCAAGATGCATTGAAACTGCAATTTGAACCTTCAACCCGTTGGCCACCATTGAAGTCCACTATATGGAGAAAAATATCTTACAATGTTTGCCTCAAAATCTTAATTGCTTTGCAACTGAAAATAGAAAGACATGAACATCTTGCATTACATGGTGGTGAGTAAATTATCAGGAAATTTTTCATTCTGGAAGTGAACTTATCCTTTAATCATAAATACAATCCTTTTACTATTACAAAATAACAGAAATACATGCTTTATTATGGAAGCCAGTTTCCACTGCGGAATTGAAAAAAAAATAAAAGTAATTGTGAATTTTTATCCTACAATTCAGACCTTTTATCTCTCAGAATTGCAAGATATAACCTTATAGTCAATTTTGAAATATAAACGTGCAATTCTAAGAAGAGGCCGGAATTGTGAGATTTAAACTCATATTTCCCTCAAAATTCCGAGTTTACATCTCTGAATTTAATTTTAGTTGTTTTCCACCACTTTTTCCTCAGAATTATATCTTGTAATTCTGATTTCATCTTATATATTTTTTTTTTTCTCCACAGAATTGTGAGATATAAACTGAATTGCGACGGAAAAAAATTCAAATTACCTTTTTTATTTTTTTATTCCATGGTTGAAATGGGCTTTCATACTTTATACATCAGGCAGTATATGTAGTTATACTTAAAATTATTTAATGAAGTCTAAATATAGCACATCTGCTCCTGCAGAGTCACTTATTTACAGGATTAGTTGACTTTCAGAAAAAAAAAATTACATATCATTTACTCACCTACTTGTCATCCAAGATGTTCATGTCTTTCTTTCGTCAGCCATAAAGAAATTATGCTGTTTGAGGAAAACATTTCAGGAATTGTCTCCATATAGTGGACTTCAATAGTGCCCGCAAGTTTGAACTTCCAAAATGCAGCTTAAATGCAGCTTCAAAGGGCTCTAAACGATCTCAGCTGAAGAAGAAGGGTCTTATCTAGCAAAACGATTGGTCATTTTTTAATATAAATTTATATTTATACACTTTTCAAACACAAATGCTCTTCTTGTCTAGCTCTGCGATGCACATGCACCAGGTTCAAGACAGTTAGGGTATGTCTAAAAACTCTTTTCTCATTTTCTTTTCCAACTTGAACATCGATGTAGGAAGATTTTAAAGTTGGAGAAGAAAATGAGATGGGAGTTTTTCGACATACCCTAGCTGTCTTGAACCTGGTGCATGTGCATCGCAGAGCTAGACAAGAAGAGCATTTGTGTTTGAAAAGTGTATAAATATAAATTTATTTAAAAAAATGACCAATCGATTCGCTAGATCAAACCCTTCTTTCTGGCCTGGGATTGTTTAGAGCCCTTTGAAGCTGCATTTAAACTGCATTTTGGAAGTTCAAACTCGTGGGCACCATTGAAGTCCACTATATGGAGAGAAATCCTGAAATGTTTTCCTCAAAAACATAATTTCTTTACGACTGAAGAAAGAAAGACACGAACATCTTGGATGACAAAGGGGTGAGTCAATTATCTGTACATTTCTGTTCTGGAAGTGAACTAATGCTTTTCATCTTGCATAAATCATTATCAGAAAACAGCACTACATATGAGGGGCAGACTTGTCATGTTAAAACATCTGGGTTAATAAGTTACATTACAGTGTTCACATTACAGTATAATGAGTAAATTACATTTGTCTGTCTATAACTAATAACATTTTAATGTAAAATAACAGGAACACTGTAATGTAACGTGTTACCACCACTTGCACATGCAGTTGACATGGTCAACAGTAAGGACTTAGTAAATAAGGACCAAACACCACCATTAGTAAGACAGAAAAGCAGAGAAAAGTCTGCTGTAAGGTTTTAGATTAAGACAGAGACATGAGACATGAGACTGTGTCTCACAACCTAGTGTGTAGTCTAGCTAGACAGCATTTTTCAGCAAACGGACACAATCAAATTAAACCTCAGCAGGGTTTTCATGCTTTCATGATTTAAATGTTTCTGTGTTGCTGCCAAAAATGTTGTCTAGACAGGCGACTTGCTAGGTTTTATTACAAGCCAGAGATAATCAGAATAAGAGATATAAACAGAAAAAGAGATTAAATGGCACTAAATGGAGTATTATGAGAAGACGGGGTCCCTTAACGCACAGTGAATCTGCAATATTAATATTTTGAGGTATATTAGTTTTATTTTATTACACAAAGCACACAGATGGGTTATTTCTACTGCCCTTCTATTGAGTTAATCTATCTTTAAGTAAACAAGCGAGTCTGTTTGTTTGTTCAGTCTGATTTTGTTAACAATAACTTAACATTTGATCATAATTTGGGGTCCCACTTGCTCAATTACATTATTTAAAGCAATAGTTCACCCAAAAATAAAAAAATTGGCATCATGTCCCTCCCAGACCCTCATTAAATTTTGTTTATTTATTTATTTATTTATTCATTAATTCATGTATGCAACTGTATAAAAATAATTGTACTGGTGTAATAATACAAGTATAATTTAAAATATTTATTATATTATTTTTTGTAATATTTTACTAAAAATAAACACTAAAAATGCAGAATTTAATAAATGTGCAAATTAAAACTAATTAATAAATATAAACAAACAAATGAATAAATAATAATTTTACTGGTGTAATATTATTAGTATAATTTATTATATTATATTATTATTTGTAATATTTTATGAACACTAAAAATGCTGAATTTAATAAATGTGCAAATTAAAACTAATTAATAATTATAAACAAACAAACAAATAAATAAATAATAAACAAATTATATATATAATATATATATATATAATATATAATTTTTTTGTTCGTTTGTATTTATTAATTATAAATCATATTATTTTGTTTGTTTGTTTAACTGTATAAAAATACTTTATTGGTGTAATATGGTAAGTATAATTTATATTTATAATTAGTAATCTTTTATGAATAATAAAATAGCATAATTTAAACAAAATGTGCAAATTAAAACAAACTAATAAATATGAACAAACAATAAATACATTTTTTGTGTGTGTTTATATTTAATAATTATAAATTATATTATTTAATGTATTTATTTATTTGTTTGTTTATGCAACTGTATAAAACTAATTGCACTGGTGTAATATGATAAGTATAAGTTAGAATATAATTTGCACTATTTTATGAATAGTAAAAAATTACCTTTGTATTTTTATCAAAAACATCTTAATTTGTGTTCCGAAGATGAACAAAAGTCTTAGGGCTTTGGAACGACATGAGGGTGAGTAATTAATGACAGAATATTTATTTTTGGGTGGACTGTCTCTTTAAAACTGAAACCACCAACTGAGGATTGTGGGAATTCAAGCTTTGCTTCTTTAAAAAAAGATTAAACCTCCTCAGAATTCGATAATATTTCTATGCTATTGCCTCTAAACGTTATTTGAATGCAGAATTGAAACTCATTATTCCTTTCATGCGTTCTACAAGATTAGTACACAATACAAACACACACAAATACACAGATATTCACACCCTACACAAACTGTGCTTATTTCAGCTCAGATTGTCTGTTTTTGAGTTCTAGACGTCAGTGTGTGTTATAAAGAGATCGGTGTGTGAGTGATTTGAGATGAGGAGGTTTCCTAAGTGTGGAATGGTCTTTATTTACCATAGATATCTGCTGATTCCTGGCCTTCATCAGAGAAAGAGAAACACCAGAGAGAAGGAGAAAAGAGTCACACTAATCATAACGATGCTCATGGGTTATAAAAACAAAACTGTTTGCTAAACTGTCAGATTAGTAATTTCGTGTCATATTTTGGTCAACAGAAAAGTGTACGTTCACATAAAATGACATCTGCTAATAGCTAAACACATATTTACAGACAATAAAGGCTAGTATTTTGTTACAGGCTTGTCTCTGTATGAAAACCAGACTCGTTGCGTCCTTGAAACCCCTTTGAAACAGTACAAACACAAAATTTAGACAAGAACAAGCTGTTTGTCTAAAGGGGACGTGTGAATAGAAGTCGAGGCAAATGCTTACTGAATGTTTATTAAGCTTCATCAAAGAACAGGACAACTTTCTGTTATTTTTACTCCTTTCTTGTGTCCTCTCAAGCTGATGAAGGTCCCCAGAATCAACCACGGACATTTACAAACTGAACAAATGCAACATTATAGAGTAAACCTAGCTAATACTCTATTGAGTTAATAAATATATAATAATATAATATAATATACTGTAAATTGCATCAAAGCATCCAGGTCTTATAATGAATGTTAATCAATATTTGACTAAAATAACATTGTTGTAGCCTGGATTATTTTTCACTGCATTAAATAAATAAATAAATAAATAAATATTTTTTCCTGTTTAATACTGTTTTAAAGCTTTAAAGCTGCTTTGACAATCTGTATTGTAAAAAAGCGCTATATAAAAATAAATAAATAGTTTTGTTTTTAAATAAATTAAAACATATGTTTAAAAATGACTAATTTAATTCATAACGATTTATAAATAATAAACAATACAAAATAATTTCATAATTAAATAATATTAATCTGAATAAAATTAGGAAAAAACAAAGTGTTCAGACAACTGTATAAAATAATTTTAATGGTGTAATATGGTAAGTAGAATTTGTAATATTTATCATTTGTAATATTTAGTAAATAATACAAAATGCATAATTCAATGTGTAAATTAACAAATGAATACACACAAAAACAAACAAACAAACAATAAGTTATATTTAATAAATATATAATTTGTTTATTTTTGCTTGTTTATATTTATTAATTATACAAACAATAAATAGTTATATATAATAATATCATTTATTTATGCTTGAAACTGTATAAAATAATTTACTTGGTGTATCATGGTATGTAGAATTTATAATATTTATCATTTTTAATATGTTGTGAGTAATAAAAATGCATATTTTAATTAATATGTGAATTAAAACAAATTAATAAATATAAGAAAAAATTAAAGCAAAAATAACAAATAAATACATTATATATAACAGATATATAATTTATTATTTTTGTTTGTTTATTTTTATTAATTATAATATATAATATTTTGGTAATTCAATAATTAATTATTTTATTTATTTATTGACTTATTTATTTATACACGCAACTGTATAAAAATAATTTTACTGGTGTAATAAGTATAATTTATAATTATTGTTATATTATATTATTATTTGTAATATTTTATGAACACAAAAAATGAAAAAAATGCAGAATTTAATAAATTAATAAATATAAACAAACAAACAAATAAACTATATATGATAAATATATTTCTTATTTTTGTTTGTTTATATTTACTAATTATAAATCATACTATTTTATTTATTTATTTGTTCATTTGTTTGTTTACACAACTGTATAAAATACTTTTGTAATATGGTATAATTAATAATATTTATCATTTGTAATATTTCTGAATAATAAAAATTGCATAATTTAATAAATGAGCAAATTAAAACAAATTAATAAATATAAACAAACAATTTTTTTATATTTATTCATTATAAATTATAATATTATTTATTTACTTGTTTATTTATTTATTTGTTTGCTTATGCAGCTGTATAAAAATAATTTTATTGGTGTAATATGCTAAGCATAATTTAGAATATTTAACATTTCTAATATTTTATGAATAGTAAAAAATGCATAATTTAATAAATGTGTAAATTAAAACAAATTAATAAATATAAACAAACAATAAATCAATCAACCAATTCTATATAATATCTGAATAAATATAAACAAAAATACAATATATGCATAAAATTATTTATAAAAATGTTTATAAATATATAACTTTTTTTGTTTGTTTACATTTATTTATTTATTTACTTAATCAATTTTCATTTTAAAAACTGCTTCTAAAATGCTTTTTTTTTTAATTCAGACTTGGTGTGAATAGGCCTGTGATCATATCGACTGGTACCTATTTATACTGCTATGCACTGCATAACAATAAGCTATATATTTTTTCTCACACCTATCTAATCAGTTGTAAGTGATGGAGCACATACCATGTAGAAAAAGCATAACAGATGAATCAAAATACTGAATATGGCCAAACTTTAACACGGTAGGCCTCAGTATATAAAAGGCATGCGGTGGGCAGTCTTTAATTAGCTCTAGCAGTAGTGTGGACATAGCTGAGAGGCTGCCAAATCAGAATAAACAGGTGACAGATGGCCGCAGGCGCACTAATCGATAGCGCTGAGAGAATTAGGAGAACTGAACTCACTGCCTCCACTTCGGCCGGGTCGTACCACACGTTGATATAGGGGTGCTGCAGGGCCTCGTCCACTGATATCCGCTTGGCGGGATCAATGATCAACATCTTAGACAGCAGGTCTCTGGCCTGACTAGCTGTAAAACATAAAACAACACAGTTATTTAATATATATATATATATATATATATATAATCTAGTCACATTTCTATTTGAAAGAAGTCTCTTATGCTCACCAAGGCTACATTTATTTGATCAAAAACACAGTAAAAATTGTAATATTGTCAAATATTATTACAATTTGAATTGAACATTGTTCTGAATATATTGTCAAATTTAATTTATTTCTGTGACTCAAAGCTAAACTTTTTTACCATCAGACTTCAGTATCACATGATCCTTTATATGTATTAATTATAAATTGTATTTATTTATTTATTCATTCATGCATGCAACTGTATTTAATTATTTTTATTGGTGTAAAATTGTATTGTAATTTTGTCAAATTTATTGAATTTATAATAATAATTTCTGCAATATTTTATGAACACAGAAAAATGCATAATTTACTAAATAAGCAAATTAAAATTAAATAAACAAACAATAACTTATAAATAATAAATGTACTTTAATATTAAATATAGTTTATATTTATTATATACATTATAATTTATAATTATAATTTTATAATTTTATTTTATTTATATTTTATCAATTTTATTTATTTGTTTATTTATGCATGCAACTGTATACAAATTATTTTATTTGTGCAATATGGTAAGCATGATATATAATATTTATAATTTTTAATCTATTTAGTGAACAATAAAAATGCATAATTGAATAAATGTGTAAAAACTAATTAATACATATAAACAAACAAACAATAAATAAATACATATAGAATTTATTCATTTTAGTTTGTATATATTTACTAATTATTAATAATATTTGTTTATTTATTTATTCAACTATGTATTTATATTTATCAAATAAATATGAACAAACAAGAAATACATAAATAAATTCTATATAACAAATATAGTTTATAAACATATACATGAAAAATAAATAAAATGTAATAATAAAATTAAACTGAAATCACAACTAGTCAAAAAATGTTAATTAATTAAAATGCATGAAAATAACTGAAATAAAAAACATTAAATTACAAAATGACAAATGTAATTAAATTCTAAAATAAAATACACAAACTGAAAGCATAAATAGTACAAAAATGCACTAAATAAAATATAAAATAAAATAACAAAATATAATTAAAAAAATGACTAAATGAAACAAATCAATAAACAAAAAAAAAATAATAATTTATTTTGTTTGTACATATGTATATATTTATTCATCAAATAAATATGAACAAACAAACAAGAAATACATCAACAAATAAATTATATATAACAAATAAATAATTTATAAACCTATCATCAGAGCTTTTTATTTTAAAGAAGCCTCTTAAGCTCACAGGGCTACATTTATTTGATCAAAAATACAGTAAAAATACTAATATGAAACTGAAACAAACTGAAATCAAATAGTTAAAAAATGCACTAAATTGAAATAAAATAAAAAAAATGGAATAATAAAACTAAACTGAAATCACAACTAGTCAAAGAAATGTTCATTAAAATGCATGAAAATAATTTAAATAAAATAACATTAAATTACAAAATGACAAAAGAAATCAAATTAAATTCTAAAATAAAACAAACGCAAACTGAAAGCATAAATAGTACAAAAATGCACTAAAATAAAATAAAATGACAAAATGAAACAAAACAATAAACAAACAAGCAATAAATAAACAAATGCATTATATATAATAAATATATAATTTATTTATTTTTGTTTGTATATATTACTAATTATAAATAATAATATTTTATTTATTTATTTTAATAAGCAATATATTTATCATTTATCAAACAATATGAACAAACAAACAAGAAATATAATAATATATAGTTTATAAATATATAATCAGAGCTTTTTATTTAAAAGAAGTCTCTTATGCTCATCAAGGCTACATTTATTTGATCAAAAATACAGTAAAAATGCTAATACTGTGAAATATTACAATTTTAAAGAACATTGTTCTATGTGAATATACTGTAAAATGTAATTTATTCCTGTGATTCAAAGCTGATAATGCTGTTTAAGAAACATTATTATTATCTATGTTGAAACAGTGTTTGCTGCTTAATATTTGATTTCAGATGTTGAAAGAATTTAGTGCAAATATATCACAAATCAGACACCACAATCTTTATATTTCATCCTCTATTTCTTTGCAAGGGCACTGAAAGCATCACACTCTCTTTTCCTGCTTGTCTTTCCTCAAGCTCTCACCTTTCCTTTCCACCTCTGTACGCTCTCTGATTCCCTCACTTTCTTGCTCTATAAATAGCCGGGTAAAGTCAGACCCTTCCTCTCTCTCCTCTCTCCACAGCATCATTCCATCTCTCCATTCTCTCTGCCACCGGCTGGACCACTTCAAAATGGCCGACACAGAATTTTGCAGATCTGTAAAGGCTGACACTCTCTCTCTCTCTCTCTCTCTCTCTCTCGACTTTCAATATCAATTTGTCATGTGAACGTGTTTAATAAACATGACAGAAACTGTCCATTTATTTTGGCTAAGCGTTTGCAGACTAAGTAAAAACGTTGAACACAAATCGTCAAAAGTTCAAATGTACAAATATAATAAAATGCCATGAAATAAAATGAAAATACAATAAAATTAAATTAAGGCAAAATAAAAACTCAAACTAAATGGAATCACAAACAGTTAAGCATTACATAAAATGACGTAATAAAATGACAAATGACACAATGACAAAATAAAATTGTGCAAATAAAATTACTAAATGAAATGACAAAATTAAACTACATAAAATTAAACTGAAATCACAAAAAATAAAATTAATTAAAATGCACAAAAATAACTGATATAAAATTTGATTAAATTACAAAATGACAAATGAAATCAAATTAAATTATAAAAATAAAAAACACAAACTGAAATCATAAATAGTACAAAAATGAACTACAATAAAATAAAATGACTAAATTAAATGACATAAAATAAAACAAAATTAAATAAATAAAATTAAACCAAAACAAAAACTTAAAAAAAAAATTACATTAAATTACAAAATGACAAATGAAATCAAATTAAATTAAATTATAAAATAAATGCAAATTAAAATCATAGTTAATAAAACAACTAAATGAAATGACATAAAATAAAACAAAATAATTAAATAATAAAACTAAAACTGAAATTTAAAAAAATTAAAATTATTAAAATGCACAGAAATTATTTGACACTAAATTACAAAATAAAATAAAATGACTAAATGAAGAGAAAAAATGAAACAAAATTAAATTAAATAATAAATTTAAACTGAAACAAACTAAAATCACAAAATTGATTAAAATGCACAAAAATGACAAAATGACAAAAAAATTACACTAAATGCCAAAATGACAAATACAATTTAATTAAATTATAAACTAAAACAAACACAAACTGAAATTATAAATAGTAAAAAAAATGCACAAAATTAAAATTATAAAATAATATAAAATAAAATAACTAAATGAGAAGACATAAAATGAAACAAAATAAATTAAATTAAATTAAAATGGAACAAACTGAAATCACAAAAAAATTTAAATGCACAAAAAAAGGACAAATGAAATCAAATTAAATTATAAAATACAACAAACACACACTGAAAACAAAATTCTCAATAAATAAATAAATAAAATTAAATAATACAAAATTAAATAAAAAATGTGGTCTCTTGGTTTTGGTCTTTGTGGACCACTACACTGCCCAGTTTGGATGTCTCACTTATCTCACACACCCAGAACAGTTGATGAATCCTCGATTAACTGATGAGTTGAATCAGCAAGTCCTCAAAAATATGCAGTGCGATGGTGCACAGGGTGTGTAACTGAGAAGCACATGTGCTGCTTTCTCTCTTCTCCAGCACAGTGTGACAGACAGAGCTTTAGCTGCTGTACCTGATAGCAGGGGGTCCTCCAGCTTCACAATCACACTCACATCCGTCATATCTCACCCAGACAATTAACAGTCACACCGACACCACAGAGTCTAATCAGCACTGCCTTATATTCCTCTTTGTTTCCCAAACTGTAGAAAATTCAGGATATGCCTGTGATGTCTGTTCACTGAGAATAAACTCCACCACGCAATTTTCATATCAAAAGCTCATGAATTTCCTCCGCTTTCCCCTGAAGAACAACTATGGCTCTGAGCACAATTTAAGAAATGTCTCTTAATTTAGCTAATGGGAAGAAAATTGCTGCCTGATTTATGCAGGCAAACCATGGTAAATAACAAAAGGAGATGAATTAAAGAGAAATTATTAATGTTCACCTCATTTGATTAATTTTTTAAATGATCATAGTAGTATTTTAGAGTTAATCTCACATAGAAATTGCTTAATAATTGTACTCTATAATTAAAATAATATATTTTTTTCCACATGAAAGTATCTTTTTAATATTACAATAGGTTAGAATAAAATAAATTGTTATACACAAAATATAAAAC
>NC_133379.1:34525172-34616238 GCF_049309525.1 Garra rufa
ATGAAATTCTAATGGTCATCAAAATAAGCTTTTTTGTTTTTACAAAAAAAATATATTTAAAAAGTTACAATATATGAATCTATTATATTTATATTATGTTATAATTATATTTTTTGATTAAGAATAGAGGAAATTTTAATGGTCATAATAGGCTTAATTAAATTATTATATTAAATTAATATATTACATTAATCTACATAAAACATGTATGTATTTATTTACATTTTATTTTATATTAAATTTTTTAATTTATTTAAATGTAAAAATTTTATTTATATATTTATTTATAGGTTACTATTTATATTATTTACTTTTTATTCTTTTTTATAATTATATTTATTTATTTATTTATTTTAGATTGAGAATGAATAAAACTGATCGTAAAATAAATTTTTCTTTACACAATATGAATTTCTTTGTTTTGTTTTTTTTTTGGACTGAAAATGGAGGAAATTCTAATGGTAAAAGTAGGCTTTGTTTTCTTTAAACAAAATATATAAAAAGTATGTATGTATTTATTTATGTAGTTAGTGAGTTATTGACATACATTATTTTATTTTATTTATGAGGTTAAATATGACCAGACTTTTTCCACACAGAAAATGCGACAGTACTTCACAAATATGTGTATGCCAAATAACACGCTCACAACTAAACATATACACACTCTTACCTTTAAGTTTGTTGTGCTCGGAGTCTGCAGGGAAGAGGCAATCAGGGAAGAGTTTGGGGAAGGTCAGGCCGGCGTATTTTGGCCTGTTCTCCACATAATTACGGACCGTCGGCTGCAGTTTCTTCATGAACTCAGGAGAGGGCGTGCCGAGCTGCTCTATAACCTTATTCCATTGGTCGATGTCTGAAAGTGGGTGGAGTCACGGAAAAAAACACCTACATACAGCCTGGGTGGCTGTTTAAGCATCATACAAAGTATCAAATTGAGTATAAAATGAAGATAACGACATAATGTGGTTATTGTAATAAGATTACACAAGACATACATAAAACCAAGTGCTATGAGCCTAAAAATGCCATCGGTAATGAAATAAAGTTTGATTACACTTCCACTCCAGGATAATAAAAGCTTAATCAGTAAACGTTAAAACACTCTGAGGGGTCCTAATTAGACCCAGAGACTGAATTTGTTGTCAGAGTAAACAGAAAGGAACCAAATCAGTATATAAGATAATGATACTGACGATACTTGAGGTAAATCAGCAGCTGAGTCATTACAATCAAGAGAATCACAATTTTTGTGTTTGGAAAATTACTTCACATTAAACTCTAAAGATCCAATACCTAATATTCCAATATTACAAAATATTTATTGCTTATTTTTTATTATGTGTTTACATTCTGGTATAAGACTCTTATTGAAATTTTGTAAGAGTTAATTTCGAAGGCAAAAAATAGCATAAAGCACCAAAAAGCTGTTCCACACGAACTGTTTTCATTTAACGTTACATGTGTGGAGCGTCTTAAACTAACGTTACATCCCTGCATATTATAACAGTCATCTGGAAATACAAAGTACGCCATTTCATCAGATTTGTAAGGTAAATCGTTTATAAACCAACGCAAACACAGGAGAATACATTAGCATCTTTCTCAATATGCTAACGTTAACTGTTCATCGCGATTTCAAAATAAAAGCTCATACCTCAATCTTGAGTTTAGACGTTTTGATGTCCACATATTCAAGAAATGACCGTGGCTGCAGCATTTCTGTCGTTAATAAATGACCAAATATTATATATTAAGTTGCAATTTGAATTTAATGTTGTTTAGTCAATAATAAACCAGGATTAAATCGCGTTGTGAAACCATAAAAACAATCGTCAGGCTGTTGGCGCCCTCTGCAGGCTTTTTATATAATAAATAATATACATTAGTTCTATTGTTTATAGCACATTATTGTATTTTCAGTTTTGTTCAATAAAACCATATAATAACTTGCTTTTATTATTTTATTTAAAACTATTTTCATTGCTATTAAATATGTATTTTATATCATTTTAAAGGCTGTTGTTTGCATACCTCAAAAATTGTATTACAGTTATCCGATTACTCGATTACCAAAATACTTGTTAGTCACAGCCCGAAGTCCATGCTATTATTTTTTAATAATTCACAGGCATTCTAATTGTGTAGTGCTGCAAACAAACAATCTTGCAAAACAAACAATGCTTTTTGGTCCTCGGTGAGTAAGGAAGTCATTGCAGCACTGAAGGTTTTTGTTAAGTGTCAGTGTTTCAAGAGACTGCAGACATGCTTATTCAAACAAACCATTACTGGACTCTAGACAGTGTAAACAAGATCAGATATGGACATGATGACTGACCATGCTTTAATACATTTATCATCACACGCTTGAGAAGTGAGCACTTGCTTAGTCTGTTATCACATAATGGCCCACACTCCATTCTTATCAGACTGCCTGACCTAATATTATGAGTGATAAATAAATTAATATAAATATTAAAAATATTATATTAATTATTACTTTTTGATTACACTACTGGTCAAAAGTTTAGTTTTTTTTTTTTTTTTAATAAATGAAGTATCTTATGTTTACCAAAGCTGCATTTATTTGATGCAATCTCCTCATTGGTGTCATTATCACAGAAGTGTAGCGGTGGGAAATGAGGGCAGCTAGAGCAGAACCAGGGATGGAGAGAGAGAGAGAGAGAGAGAGTTAGAGAGACTGCTGGCATTCAACGCTCTTGATTATTGGCGTTTAAGGGAATGGTTTACGGCATATAGGTCTGAGCCGGCCGGAGTGAATGGATCCTGAAGACATCTCTATGGGTGCCTAGCAACAGAAGGGGGAAGTAGATGTTGTCATGGTAGCCCAGTTAGCCCTGGGGAGTCACATGACTGCCTTTGCTCCCCAGGCTTCTCATGATTCCCACAAAGGGGGGTTCTGGTTCAAAGGGCCCAGGGCAGCCAGGACCACATTACATCATCCTGCAGGAACGGCCCACCGCCTCCAGCCCAAAACACAAAGTCTGGCCCGTATCACACGTTTAAAGGATTAGTTCGCTTCCATAATGAAATTTCCTGATAATTTACTCACCCCCATGTGATCCAAGATGTTCATGTCTGTCTTTCTTCAGTTGAAAAGAAATGAAGGTTTTTCAGGTAAACATTCCAGGATTTTTCTCCATATAGTGGACTTCAATGGGGATCAGCAGGTTGAAGGTTCTAATTGCAGTTTCAATGCAGCTTCGAAAGGGCTTTACACGATCCCAGCCGAGGAATAAGGGTCTTATCTAGCGAAACCATTGGTCATTTTCTAAAAAAAAGAAACATTTTGATACTTTTTAACCACAAAGGCTCATCTTGCACTAGCTCTGCGATGCACATCTGCAACTTCACGCATTACATAATCACGTTGGAAAGGTCACACACGTTTAGTTCTTCGTCTGTAGGGCGAAAAACTCCATCTCATTTTCTCCTCCAACTTTGTGCAAAATCACCCAACATCATTGTTTTACCTTTTTTTGTGAAGGGCGTTTGACTGTAAACACTAGGCCGAGCTAGTGCAAGATGAGCATTTGTGGTTAAAAAGTATTTTTTTTTTTAGAAAATGGACGATAATTTCGCTAGATAAGACCCTTATTTATCAACTGGGATCATGTAGAGCACTTTGAAGCTGCATTGAAACTGCTATTTGGACCTTCAACTTATTGGTTCCCATTGAAGTCCACTATATGGAGAAAAATCCTGGAATGTTTTCCTCTTTTCGATTTTTCCTCTTTTCGAGTTTTGAGTTTTTCTTTAGGCTTTATAGGATTTTGGGTATATTTGGACAGGCCCCTTTTTTATAAATGACCCCGTTATAGCTTCCCAAAGGGTACATTTCAACATTTTTTGATAATTATTGACCTAGAGAATCCAGAGAATTGTACCTCAGTGTTTTTTTGCTAGATTAAGTGAAAAACCTAGGACTAGTTGGCAAAAGCATTTTTTTTTTCAATCTTCTCAATCATTTAACAAACAATTTGATTGACAGCAGTGGTTCTAGAGGCAAAGTCTGGAATGAGGAGTTTTATCATATGACATGAATATTGGGTATAAGCAATTTACAATAGTTTACAACCTCTGAAAAATGTGATATCTCCAGTGACTGATTTCTTTAAAATTTCTCACAGACCCTTTGGGGCTGTGAGTCAAACAGGCCCACTGAGTTTCGTTCTGATCGGCCTCCATTAATAGGTGCTCAAACTTCATCGGCCAATGGCGGTCATATTTTTTTTTTGACATACGTAAATGTCCTTATAGACACTTGTGGCACTCTGGACCAAACGTTTGCGTAGTTATTGCCATTTTTATGTTTTTTTCCCTCTTATAGGACCACCAAGTGGTCAAGCCCAGAGAATTGTACCTCAGTGTTTTTTTGCCAGATTGAGCGAAAAACCTAGGACTAGTTCGCAAAAGCAGTTTTTTTTTTTACATCTTCTCAATCATTTAACAAACAATTTGATTGACATCAGTGGTTCTAGAGGGAAAGTTGTCTGCAATGAGGAGTTTATATGACATGAATATTGCATGTATGCGTGAAAAACCATGCAATTTACAATTGTTTACACCCTTGAAAAATGCAACATCGCCAGTGGCTGATTTCTATAAAATTTCTTACAGACCTTTGGGGCTGTGAGTCAAACAGGCCCACCGAGTTTCATTTTTCGTTCATCGGCCAATGGCGGCCATGTTCTTTTGAGATACGCAAATGTCTTTATAGACACTTGTGGCACCCTGGACCAACACCGTGCACAGCGATTTTCATAATAATTTCATAATAATAATTATTGATATTGAATCTTCCTGTATGGTTTGGTTCCGATTAGGCGAAAAACCTAGGACTAGTTCGCAAAAGTAGTTTTTTTTTTAAATAATCCAAAATACCTGAAAATTTAGCTTACGATTAATTCCGATGATGGCAAGTGTTTTGTCTGGCGTAAGTCAAGGATTCCAGTTACATAAGACACTTGAGCCTGCGACTAACAGTTTAGGAATTATGAGTGATTTTGTGCTTTTGATCGCTGTAGCGCCCCCGTCAGGCCGATTGGGACGAGCCTTGGTGACATTGTCGGTGGTGTGAGTACTACCATCTCTCCAAGTTTCAACTCTCTACGACTTGCGGTTTGTTCTGCACAATCAGTTTTTACTTGGAAATTGCTGATCCTTGGCCATTCTAAAATCGGGTTTCAGCGCTACGCACTTCAACCCCTAAATATTAGGTCATATTTGGCAAGTAAAATATGAACGGAGACAGCAGTGAGGAGTGGAGAACGGACAGACGGGAAGGATACGATCTGTCCCTGGAAACAGCACTGTTCCTCTTATAACTTCCCCAAAGATACAGCCTACAGACCACATGTCCACTACAGCGCATGCAACATACAATCAAGACACTCAATATACCACATAAAACCACACATGCACTCTATATTTCAATATAATAACCTGATTTAGAACACTACATAAGCATCTCAGATCTCTTGATTCAATTGATTCCATTAAAGTTTGGATTGATGGATTCATGCTTTCACAAAGTTTAGAATATCCTTTGCATACCTACAAACCTGCCACTGAAATGTGCCAAAAGAAGGTATTTTATACAGTACTTTAAAATGCTATCTAGTCAGGCAGCTGAACAGATTTATAAAGAGTACTGACTGAGAATAGTGAATGTGACATTTAAAAGATTATCCATCAATGACTGCATTTCATTCAAAATCTCAAATATGAACTCACTCTGGCAGAGAGAGATAACACAGTCCTTCATATTGAAGTATTAAGTATTCTAATTTATTATTAAACGAAGAGATTAGAGCCGTCTATGTTAAGAATCTAAAAGAGGTTAGCAGAAAACGTACGTGCATATCAGGTGCAGAGAAGATGTTAAATGCTTATATGTGACCCTGAACCACAAAACCAGTCATTAGAGTCATTAAAATAATGAATAAATAAGCTTTCCATTGATGTATGGTTTGTTAGGATAGAACAATATTTGGCTGAGATACAACTATTTGAAAATCTGGAGTCTGAGGGTGCAAAAAAATCTAAATATTGAGTAAATCGCCTTTGTTGTCCAAATTAAGTTCTTAGGAATGCATAGAAATAAAGTTGTGATATATTTACAATAGGAAATTGAAAAAATAGCTTCATGAAACATTATCTTTACTTAATATCCTAATGATTTTTGGCATAAAAAACAAATAGATCATTTTGACTTATACACTGTATTTTTCCGTGCTACTTAAAACTGGTTTTGTAGTCCAGGGTCACATATTAGTGTTTCAGGCTTTGGTAAAGTACACCCTGTAGATGTTGACTATGTAAGAGTTATCGATAAAACAGCACAGCAAAGAAGTTCATTCAGGCATGTGTTAATGACTTTTTAAAAAGGCCCAAATAAGCCAAGCTTAGTCTAAAGAATCAATACCTTAATTGCAGTTTGGAGAGCAGAAAACAAGCACTGCTCCTCTGTAACTAACTAAGTATAACTACAATTTAACTCTCTAGGATTCCTCACCATCACAGAACACTCCAAAACAGCAGCCGAAAGCAAAATCACTAAATAAACACGTAAAGTTCAACCTAATGAGTGACTGGAGAAGGAGACTGTGCCATTATTTCACTAGTTCCACCGTCTCTAAATGCCAATTAAGCAAGAACCGCTTGCCATTAAGGGACGATAGACTACAGCACGCCGAGAAAAGGTGCAAGGCCTCCACATCAGACTAAAAAACACAGCAGACAATGATCCCACAGCATCCTAATGAACAAAATCTTCAATATTCAAAGAACTGAAGAGAATGAGGGAAAGTGCGAGGGTTATAAAATGCAAAAAAGAGATTCAAACACTATTTGGATCTTTAAGCTACACCTAAAATAAGAAAACCTGAGCAAAACCTATAGACTTAGTTGATTAGTTATGCCTGGATAGATGAACACTGGTCCAGTCAGGTCAATGTGGACCACAAAATCAAAACCTGATGTTTTAACTGATCATTTCTTATTGGCTAGTAAAATCGAGCCAGTTTGGACCCACTGATGAAGGATACAATCCCTGCCGGGGAATAGGATTTTGTGGCGCACCATTTCTCCCATGATGCAACCAACTGACCAAATATCCACTGCAGGCACAGAAGCAGGAAAGAGAGCGAAAGAAAGAAAAAGAGAGGTTAGTGTTAGCACAAACAGTCACGAGGGAGTGAGAAAGATTGAGAAAGACCAATGTGAGCTGTCTCACTCTGGCTATGGCTAATTATATCTGCGGTATCTGCCACACATGTTCTGTAATTAGACAAACGATTATTCCACAACGGCTCAGATCAAAGTTAGAGCTGGGGACAGACCTCGGGGAGGGCCGTTTGTGGCAGGAAATCCATATCCTGACCTCTCTCTGCTTCCCCCATACTCTAAATATACACACTAATATTTTGATCCTTAGTGTATTAATGAGTTATTTGAACTTTCAAGCAGTGAAATCTGTTAGTAGTTCCGAAAATGAACAGCAGGTTAGAAATCTAAGTACTAACGTTTATCTAAATAGGCTACTCATTTGAACACACTTGCAGTGTCAACTATACATAAATGTCATCATTTAACATTATTTGTAACTAATTTCTGAAGTAGCCTATATAGGAAGTTTACTATGGGTAGTATGTAAATATTGCCCAACTACAGTTGCAAAATGTTAATTATTTTACTAAAATAGGAGGGCTTTTTTATTTAGTACTAACCTGAATAAGACATTTCACATAAAATATGTTTACATATAGTCCACAAGAGAAAATAATAGTTGAATTTATATAAATGACCCTGTTCAAAAGTTTACATCCCCTTGATTCTTAATACTGTGTTGTTACCTGAATGATCCACAGCTGTGTTTTTTTGTTTAGTGATAGTTGTTCATGAGTCCCTTGTTTGTCCTGAACAGTTAAACTGCCTGCTGTTATTCAGAAAAATCTTTCAGGTCCCACAATTTCTTTGGTTTTTCAGCATTTTTGTGTATTTGTATGATTTTGAGATCTATCTTTTCACACTGAGGACAACTGAGGGACTCATATGCAACTTTTATAGAAGGTTCAAACGCTCACTGATGCTCCAGAAGGAAACACGATGCATTAAGAACTTTCTGAATTTGAAGATCAGAGTAAATTGAACTAATTTTGTCTTCTGGGAAACATGTAAGTATCTTCTGGAGCTTCTGAAGGCCAGTACTAAATGAAAAAAAAAAAATGATATTTAGGCAAAATAAGAAAAATGTACTCATCCCCATTTTGTTCAAAAGTTTTCACCCCTGGCTCCTAATGCATCATATTTCCTTCTGGACCATCAGTGAGTGTTTGAACCTTCTGTAATAGCTGCTTATGAGTCCATCAGTTGTCCTCAGCGTGAAAAGGCGGATCTCAAAATCATACTGAAAGGGTTGGTTGTTGGTTGTTTGAAAGGGTTCAAATACACAAAAAATGCTGAAAAACCAAAGAATTTGTAGAACCAAAGGATTTTTCTGAAGAACAGCGGGCAGTTTAACTGTTCAGGACAAACAAGGGATTCATGAACAACTATCGCTAAACAAAACACAGCTGTGGATCTATAAGGTAACAACACAGCATTAGGATCAAGTGTATTTAAATTTTTAAACGGTCAATTACAAATTCAACTATTATTTTCTCTTGTGGATTATATGTAAATGCATTTTAAGTACAATATCTTATTCAGGTCAGTACTAAATAAAAAATAACACGCATTTTGTATGATCCCTCTTATTTTGGTAAAATAATTAAGACTTTGCAGATTCTGCAAGGTGTATGTAAACTTTTGACCTCATCTGTTTACCTAGAATGGATTGAGGGTGAGTAAATCATGGGGTAATTTTCAGTTTTTTCAGACTTCCCAACTCATAAATAGAAACTTCCCAGAAGGACTTAAATGCACCAGTAAATATTAAAATGGCTAGCAGATAAGGGCACAAAACTCCATTTAAACTCCAATAAAACCCAAGATTATAGTGTTGTTTACAAGTGTTGGTCGATCTGCATGCAGCCTTATGATTGGTTTACCGTTCTCCTTGTAGCCCATGCCCAGGATGACCTCCGGGGCCCTGTAGTACCGCGTCACCACGTATGGCGTCATCATAAAGCTAGTGCCGGCGGTTCTTGCCAACCCAAAATCCAAGATCTTCAGCGTACAGTCAGATTTCACCACAATATTGCTAGGTTTCAGATCCTTAAAGTAAAATATGGGTCACGGTGAGATGCCAAGAAGACTTTTGGTAGGAGTTCAGCTTTTATTGATTATTCATATTAACAAAATAGATTCTTCCAGCAAGGGATGAATTCTGGTTCATTCTAAATTCAAATCCTGTCATCATTTATTGATCCCGCTCTGTGTATTCATGTTTCTCACCCTGTGGATGATTCCAGCTGAGTGCAGGTGTTTGATTCCACACAACATCTGGTACAGCAGGTAGGACATCCTCTCGTGGTCCAGTTCCATCTGAATCACCTGGCAAAGGTTTGCATCCATCAGCTCCATGACCAGGTAACTGGAGAAAAAGGAAGAAAGAAAATGAGAATTTCACAGGCAGGACAACAGCTACAGTGACTGTCCCTGTGATTCTGTCATATTACATTGGCATGGCTTCATTCAGTCTTTCTTAATGCACAAAAGAGGCTGCCGTGGATCGATGTGGATCTTTAAAACCACTTATGCAGAGAAAATACTTGTCGGTTGATGACAGTCAGCAAGTTGGTGAATGGAATAGTAACAGTCAATCGCATTCTGCTGAGTGCTCAAAAACCATGGCTGCACATTTATGGATTAAATGTCATATTTGCAATTTATTTTGTTATATGAATGTCCAAAACAGAAAGTTAACCCTCAATCAATGAAAGTGCACTATATACTGTATATAGTAGTGGCATCTAATCTATTAATCAATTAATCACTGTACTGTGATATTTACAAATTAACCAAAAGCTCGAAAGTTTGGGATCAGTACGGTTTTTAATATTTTTTCTTCTTATATGCTCATCAAGGCTTCATTTATTTGATCAAAAATACAGAAAAAATGTAATACTGTGAAATATTATTACAGTTTAAAATAATGGTGTTCTATATTAATATATTTTAAAATATAATTTATTGCTGTGATGCAAAGCTGAAGTATATAGGAAGTTTACTATGGGGTAGTATGTAAATATTGTCCAGTTGACGTCAAAAGTTTACATCCCCCTTTCAGAATCTGCAAACTGTTAATTATTTTCCCTAAAATAAGAGGACCTGAATAAGATATTTCACATAAAAGACATTTACATATAGTCCACAAGAGAAAATAATACTTGAATTTATATAAATGACCCAGTTCAAAAGTTTACATACCCTTGATTCTTAATACTGTGTTGTTGTTTTTTTTGTGATATTTGTTCATGAGTCCTGAAACTAGTTTCAGATTTTGTTTTAGATTTTGTCTGACCACAATTCTGAAGCTAGTTTGCTAATTTCTAATAATTTACTCTGCATGAGCTCCCGTCCCATTAATCCTAACACTTCAATGATCCGGCTTTGACTGAGCAGACATTTCATACTTGACATATTGATCCTGCTCTAGATTAAGTCCACACAGTGTGCAGAATAAATTAAGACATGGGCGGCACGCGATTCAAGTGTCAGGGACCAACCAGAAAGTGGTCGCATTAACGACTGCAGGTGATAGATCACCCTCACTCTGCAACATTGTATCGAAACCCTGCATAAGCTCAAACACCATGGGGCATGCTGTAATTAACCTGAAATATCATAAATCACCTTACTGTAGCAGACTATGCATTGTTTTTCAGCAAATGTTTATACAAGTATTGCATATACTACATCAAAACATTTACATTATTAATGTTTATATGCAAGCACTTTCAGCAATAAATGTCCTATTGTCTTTCTGATGATATATTTCTTTTGTAGGTTGGCTTGAGGAATTTTAGAAACGAAGACTTTTATTTAGAAAGGATGCTTTAAATTGATCAAATGTGATGATAAAGACATTTATAATATTACAAAATATTTCCATTTCAGATAAATGCTGTTCTTCTGAACTTTCTATTCATCAAAGAAAGCTAAAAAAAATTCTACTGAGCTGTTTTTAACAACATCATAATATTAAATGTTTTTTTAGGAGCAAATTCGAGAAAACATTTAATTAAATAGTACAAATATTTTAAAATGTTACTGTTGTTGCAGTAACATTTTGAAATATTTTTTGGATCAAATAAATGCAGGCTTGGTGAGCAGAAGAGACTTGTTCAAAATCATTAAAAATCTTACTGTTCAAAAACTTTTGACTGATCCAATCAGATTTCAATGCCAGACCTATGATTGTTGTTTTAACATTAGCTGCAAAGCTGCAAAAATCTCCAAATGTTACTTACACATCTTGGAATTCCTCTAAAGACTTCTGTGGTGTGAAGACATTTAATAAGCTGATGATCTGGAGGAGAAAAGAAGAGAAAGAAATCATGAAGTTATATTATAATGATCCATTGGATTAATTATAAAAAGAATAGTTCAGTAAAAAACATTACATTTTCTTGACATTACAATTTTTTTGAGTCATTATATGACATTTTTAACTAAAAAAAAGTATACAAATACATATTTAAAAATATAAACAAGTATTTATTTTTTATTTCAGTGTTATGTAGTTAACTGAAATTATAAACATTCTGCAACTTGGAATAAAATAAAATAAGACTTGAAATAAAACAAAATAAAAAAATAAAAAGCATATTTTATTTCAGCTAGTTTCCAAGGCAATATGAAATAAAATAAACAAATAAATAAAATGTAAAAAAAAAAAAAATACTATATAGAAATGATAAAAAAACTAAATAAAATGACAAAAACACAACAAAACTAAAACTGTAACTAAAATGAAAATGAAAACAGAAGACACAATAATAAAATCTAATTTTAAATATTAACAAAAACTATTATACATCACATTAAAATAAAATATTTATTTAGTTTTTTTTTTTTTTTCAGAGGATAAATAACAGCAAACAGCTATCGAATGACACCAAGATAACTAAATAATGTCCGAACTGTCAAACTGCTCCTTTAACTTCTCATTTAGCATATGTGGGTATACTTTGCCCATGTTATTTTCCTTGAAAAGAGGCTTGAAGATCCATAAAACGACTGTCAACAGTCGATAAGAGGTGAGGATGATAAAAAAAAACCCACATTTGTATGTCTGTCACGTCCCAGCTGTCCTTTATAACCCGAGTCTCAGAGAGAGACAGAGAGAAAGAGAGAGCGAGGACGAGGACAGGAGATCTGGGCAGCAGCAGCATTGTGAACTGTTCGGTTGCCAAAAAGTGTTTCCTCTCTGTCTTTGAACAATATTACTGCCTTTCTCTCTTACTTTGTCATTCATCATCTAATGCTACTAATCTCGCTGTCTCTTGGTCTGAGGTTTGTGTGCTGTGCAAGATATGTATGGTAATTTTCAATATGGCAGCCGTATAAACAGAATATTGCATATTACAGTAAATAGGCCTGAAAATACTATTTTTTAGCTATTAAAGTTTCTCAGAGTCATTATTCCCCAATAACACAATGGGGGGATTAGCTTTCTGAGTCTGCTTTTTGTCTCAAAGGAAATGGTTATTAGCAGCATTTGCCATCTAGTGGGACAACGGCTGACAGATATTGAGATCTGGCACTTACGTTTTTGTGATTGACACATTTCATAAGCACCAGCTCCCTGTATGCTCTCTTGGCGTGAGTCTGGTTCTGAAAAGGTCTGCTGAGTTTCTTAATGGCCACATTTCTGTCCAGGACGGCGTCATATCCAGCACTGCCAGAGTGAAAGAGATAGAAAAAGACAAAGTAATATTAATTTGTGAGAAAACAATGAGTCAGTGAGGAGAATAAAAATCATTTAAATGTTTAATCCACATTCAGAACGGAATTCAACACATATCACCAAAACCATTGGCCAAAAAGCAATTTTAAAGATGCAAAGTGTTTTTTCAGTTCGCAGCTCATTTCAATTTTTGTTATCTAAAATTACGAAGGCCATAAAATAAACTAGATTTGCACTTTCACAAAGAAATAGTATTGTTTGCAGTGCATAAATAGATAGATAGATAGATTTGAGCTGCTTTTGCAAATGTTTATAGATGTTTACAACTTCAAATACAACTACAAAAAAGCCAATCCTAATTCAATATGCAAATAAATATGTAAAGGAAGACCAATCACAGTTGAGTGTGCAAATATACATTATGAATATGTATGATATATATTGTATGATTGTACGATCCATCTTTTCACACTGAGGACAACTGAGGGACTCATATGCAACTATTACAGAAGGTTCACTGATGCTTCAAAAGGAAACACAATGCATTAAGAGCCGGGGGGTGAAAACTTTTGGAATTTATAAAATAAGGTAAATTTAACCTGTTTTGTCTTCTAGGAAACATGTAAGTATATTCTGTAGCTTCTGAAGGCCAGTACTAAATGAAAAAATATAATATTTAGGCAAAATAAGAAAAATGTACACCTCCATTTTGTTCAAAAGTTTTCACACCCCAGCTTTTAATGCATCATTTATCCTTCTGAAGCTTCAGTGAGCATTTGAACCTATTGTAATAGATAATATGAGTCCCTCAGTTGTCCTCAGTGTGAAAAGATGGATCTCAAAATCATACAGTCATTGTTGTAAAGGTTTCAAACACACAAAAATGCTGGAAAACCAAATAATTTGTGGGACCTGAAGGATTTTTCTGAAGAACAGCAGGCAGTTTAACTGCTCAGGACAAACAAGGGACTCATGAACAACTGTCACTAAACAAAAAAACACAGCTGTGGATCATTCAGGTAACAACACAGTATTAAGAATCAAGTGTATGTCTAATTTTGAACGGGGTCATTTTTATAAATTCAACTATTATTTTCTCTTGTGGACTATATGTATATGTTTGTATGATCTCTCTTATTTTGGTAAAATAATATATGATTCTCCAATGTTGCGACATGAGGAAAGGGTTAAACCTGGAGTCACTCCCTCTCCTTCTCCTGTTCTCTTCTTTTTCCCTCACCACCCAGGAAAACCATGCTCATTAACTATGCAAGAGCCGCAGCTCTCCACGGGAAAATGCAGGATTAGAGAAGGCCAAGGCACTCAATGTGTGTGTGTGTGTGTGTGTGTGTGTGTGTGGCTTCAATCCCAAAGCACTGCAGAAAACAAGGTATGCCAATGGCTCATTGTGATATAACACATTAGAGTTCTCTAATAAGTGAAGGCTGATATAAATTGTAT
This sequence comes from Garra rufa, assembly GCF_049309525.1. Lineage (NCBI taxonomy): Eukaryota > Metazoa > Chordata > Actinopteri > Cypriniformes > Cyprinidae > Garra > Garra rufa. The sequence continues at coordinate 34,539,511 of NC_133379.1, forward strand.
TTAAGTTAAGCCTAAAAAAATGTAAATGATTCACAATTCAATTTTAGAAATAAAATGGTCTCTTCAATCAACAAGTATACCTGGAGGCCAAAGGGAGGCAATAAATTATGTTTTATAATAAATCAGCCACAAATGAATCACAGTGGGTGGTGACCGTCTCAGTTGTTTCCTGTCTTTTACTTTGAGGATTATGGGAAATTAAAACCAGACAGGCATAAAGTTCCGGCCACCTGGGTTTTGTGTGATAGCATGACGGGAATGTGTCAAATTATTTTTGTGTGGAGTGTAACTGTGTTTGAGTGATTATTTTTGTCAGTGTTAATGATTAAAATCACAAAAAAAAAAAAAATCACAGAAAAATATTAAACCCTAGTTCAATGTCTTCAATTAAAGTAAAGCCAAAGAAATTAATAATAAAAAAAAAAATATATATATAGTGTGTGTGTGTGTGTGTGTGTGTGTGTGTGATATTTTTATATGATTATATAGTATTAATAAAATATATCAAAATTATTTTATTATTAATGTCAAGTTCAATGTCTCCAATCAAAGCCAAATAGCCTAAAAATGAATTAAAATAAATAAATACATAGAAAAATTATACACGATTATATACTTTTATATAATATTTATATATCATATTACAAATATTTTATTATTAAACCCTAGTTTAATGTCTTCAATCAAATCAAAGCCAAATAGCCTAAAAATGATTATTACATTACTAATTATTATTATTATAATATTTACCTTTAAATAAAAAAAGGAAACTATATATTAAAAAAAATACAAACATACACACACACACATTAAATATATTCCCCCTCGGTGTGGTAGTAAGCAACCCCGGTTAATGCAGCAGTAGAGCCGTTGGTAAAAAGCACTATATTTTTACGATTGGACCAGGTACACAAAGTGCTACCAGAGGCCATTGTGTTCTGAAAGCTGCTGAGATTTTACGACTGAATGCTTCAACCCACAAGGCTGCCCTGAAGAAGTCCGCTCTTTAACCATGTTGACATGCGCTGGTAAAGGTTAAAGTGTCATTGTTAAAAAAAAAAAAACCCATAAAAATAAAGACTAACATGACTCACACAGGAGCAGGAAACACAATGATTGAAAAATGAATTCCTCCTGCAGCACCCCATGGAGCCACAGACAGAAAGTGAAAACAGAAAGTTAAAAGTGCCATGTTCTACAGTCAGAACTGACCTTCACTCTTTTAATCCCCAATAAAAAGGCTTTTAAAAGCCTTTTGGGTGAATAAATGCAACCTTTTTTGAAACCTCAACACTGGACTAACAGTGGAATAATAATCTGAAATGATGAACTCAAAGGTCCATATGCATCTTTGATTCACCTATGGATTATGTGCATGGACAGTCAGAGCTGTAGAGTTGGTTGTACAGCAGATGGTCAAAGCAGAAGGGGGTGAGGTACACCAAAACATGCTTTCTATGAGGGGTGTGGAAAAACCCTTCTTTAGTCTTTCTACTTTAAAATCTAGCCTTCAATTTAATGTGTTATGAGTACATTTCTCAGTGAAAACTGTTTCTACACCAAGTGCAGTAAAATCTAATTATTTCAGTCCACTAAACAATGTTTAGACACTAAACCATGTGATTTTAATCCGCCAAGATATGCTCCGAGCTGAAAGTTTCTAAAGCACGTTTTTGGAACCGAGAACCAATGTGTCCATGGTAACGGCAGTTTGAGAGATTTTTTGGCTAATGGCGACCATAGATACCCATTTGTGTCAAAAATGATGTCACGCTGTCTCTCTAGGTGGTTAATGCATTGCAGCATTGCTCTTCAAGAGCCCTGCCTACAGGCAGCTGTCACAAACCAAACACCGTTTTAACTACTTGAACACTATATTTTAAGATGCAGCATAAAAACACGGTTTTGTACGGATAAAAAGACCTGACATATAACCACAGACACCATATCACACTGGTAAAAATAGATATATCTGAATGAAAAATATTCTGTGATCATTTTCTCTTATGTTGTGGCTTAGTGAGAGAAAGAAAATAATAAGAACATAATAGCTGAACTGTTCAAAAGTTTACATACACTTGATTCTTCATACTGTGTTGTTACCTGAATGTTTTTTTGTTTAGTGATAGTTGTTCATGAGTCCCTTGTTTGTCCTGAACAGTTAAACTTCTCACTGTTCTTTAGAAAAATCCTTCAGGTTCCACAAATTCTTTGGTTTTTAAGCATTTTTGTGTATTTGAACCCTTTCCAATAACTGTATGATTTTGAGATCCATCTTTTCACACTGAGGACAACTGAGGAACTCATATGCAACTATTCCAGAAGTTTCAAACCCTAACTGATGCTCTAGAAGGAAACAATGCATTAAGAGCCGGGGGGTGAAAACTTCTGAACAGAATGAAGATGTGTACTTTTTTTTAATTTGCTTAAATATCTTTTTTTTTTTCATTTTGTACTGCCCTTCAGAAGCTATATAAGATACTTGCATGTTTCCCAGAAGACAAAATAAGTTAAATTTACCCTGATCTTCAAATTCCAAAAGTTTTCACCCCCTTGCTCAATGCATCGTGTTTCCTTCTGGAGCATCAGTGAGCATTTGAACCTTCTGTAATAGCTGCATATGAGTCCCTCAGTTGCTCTGGGTGTGAAAAGATGGATCTCAAAATCATACAGTCATTGTTGGAAAGGATTCAAATACACAAAAATGCTGAAAAAACTGAATTTGTGGGACCTGAAAGATTTTTCTGAAGAACAGCGGGCAGTTTAACTGTTCAGGACAAACAATCGACACATCAACAACTATCACACACACACACACACACACACACACAAAAGAATAATAAAAAGAATACAGCTGTGGATCATTCAGGTAACAACACAGTATTAAGAATCAAGGGGATGTAAACTTTTGAACAGGGTCATTTTTATAAATCCAACTATTATTTTCTCTTGTGGACTAATATGTAAACATCTTTTATGTGAAATATCTTATTCAGGTCAGTACTAAATAAAAAATAACATGCATTTTGTATGATCCCTCTTATTTCTGTCAAATAATTAACATTTTGCAGTTTCTGCAGGTGTATGTAAACTTTTGACCTCAACTGTATCTAAAAGTATTATACTTTCTTCTAAGAAATACAAAAAGGTGTTGAAATTCCATCTAAGGAAAATGATAACAGTTAATTCATAATGATAAACTCACAAAAGGTTCAACCAAAAAATAAAATTCAGTCATTAATTATCACCCCCATGTCGTTCCAAACCCGTAAGACCTTTGTTCGTCTTCAGAACACAAATTAGGATATTTTTGATGAAATCCTGCATACACAGCAACGCAACTGAAATGTAGTTGCTAACCAATGGATCCATTGTGGTGAATGGGTGCCGTCAGAGTAATAGGTTTGTTTCTTACAAACCTGCAGCTTTTCACTTCACAAGACGTTAATTGATGGACTCGATGGAGTCTTGCGGATTATTGTGATGTTTGGATTAGCTGTTTGGACTGTCATTCTGACGGCACCCATTCACTGCAGATGATCCATTGGTGAGCAAGAGATGCTAAATTTCTCCAAATATGTTCTGATGATGAAACAAACCCATCCACATCTTGAACTGCCTGAGGGTGAGTAAATACTCAACAAAATGTTTATTTTGGGTGAACTATTTCTTTAAATCATTATTTGCTAAGGATGAATGCTGACAGAAATGTTGAATTTTATCCCTCTACAAAAAAAGACATTTTGTGCCACTAAAAATTCTTTTTTTTTTTTTATTAAATACATTAAAAATCATATTCAAGCATTATAATCAAAGCACAATATACATCTCACACCACAAACCCAACTCTATGCAGAAAAGATGAGAAAGTCGCTGACAGCCATAGTGGAGTTTGGTGACAGCCTGGTGAAATTAATCACAGCCTAGTGTAATTAACTTGACACTAAGTTCATCACAGTTTTCAGCCCCTCTGCCAGCCACACAAGAGTTTGGCTCAGAAGCATCCTATCAACTTGTTTATGTTCTCATTATTTTTCTCTGAGAAATGACAGAGTCTCTGTGGCCTGTCATAAGCAAGACATGTAAATAAAGACACTTTTTTGCTATGAGAGGTTGTATAATAGTCAGAACTAGAATAACAGAACTAATATAGTATATATTATATACTGTTTAATTTTATTTATTCAAATTTTATGTATAAATACTGCATACAATTCTTCTTTCATCCACTATTTGGGCCAAGAATTCCCCGAAGAGTCTGAGAAACTGCCTTTGTATTGCATAATGGATTATATAATAGAGAACAAATGATTTTTTGGGAATTCTTGCTGGCTTAAAGCTATTTGTATTTACTTCTTGCGCACGCTTTTTTATCCAACATGCAATATAGGAGAGAGTAAGGAAGGCAAGGTAAAGAATCTCATTTTCCAACATACGCAGTCAGGAGATTGGTGTGGGAGAGTGTGATCTGATGAATTATTAGCGGCCAAATCTTTAGCAGTGGCACAACGCCAGATGCTCATAGCTCTGACTATTACTCTGAGGAAAGCAGCACTGCGTCATCTAAATATTCAGTATGTAGCTTTCCAACACGGACTGCTGTGAATGATATGATGGATCCGTTTAATAACTCCACAGACTTTGCTAGCAAAAATACACTGTGAAAAGGTTTAAGTCATGAAAAGGCTGTAATAACCTGACCTACATACTTAATAATACAACGAATGTTTGGTTTATTTAATGTGATAAATATATACGCTATATACAAAATCAGCTTTGCCATCACAGGAATAAATTATATTTTTTAAATATTTTCTAATAGAAAAGTGTGATTTTAAAATGTAATAATATTCCAAAATATGACAGTTTTTCCTGTATTTTTGACCAAATAAATGCAGTCTTAATGATGTTAAAAGACTTAAGAAACATCATTTAAAAAAAAATCATAATTATTCAAAAAGTTTAGCCAGTATGTATTTCTGCAGAAATGTTGCAAACATTATCAATACCTTACACTATTGTCAAATAAAATAATTTTGTCGTATTCTTTTTTAAATTTACCATTGAAAGAATATAAAATAAATATCAGTGATATTATATAATTATATTCTGAATTCAAAGTATGTTGTATAAGTAAAGTAAAACAAAAAATTGTAATAAATACATTTTGGTGTAGAAACAGATAAAACAAACAAACAAAAAAATAATAAAATTAAAAAAAAAATTAACAATGATAATATGCAATTATATTCTGAATTCAAAGTATGTTGTATAAGTAAAATAAACTAATAAACAATGTAATAAACAAACAATTTGTAATAAACAAATTTTGGTGTAGAAACAGATAAAAAAAATATTATTATTATTATTTCAAAAGTTTGGCCTATATGTATTTTGCAGACATGTTGCAAACATTATCAACACCTTATACTATAATTATTAATTAATTTATTTTTCATATTCATTTAAAAAAATAAATTTACCATTAATAGAAAATAAATATCAGTGATAATATATAATTATACTCTGAATTCAAAGTATGTTGTATAAGTAAAAAAATAAAAAAATAAAAAATAATAAATAAATAAATAAAATTGTAATAAATTTTGGTGTAGAAACAGATAAAAAACTAAAACACTAATAATAATAATAATAAAATAAAATAAAATAAAATAAAATAAACAATGATAATATGTAATTATACTCATACTAATTCAAAGTATGTTGTATAGGTAAAAAAAAAAAAAAAAAAAAAAATTTAGTAACAAACTAATTTTGGTGTAAAAACTGATTAAAATACAATAAAATAAAATAAAATAAAATATAATAAAATAAAATAAAATAATTATGTCAAAAGTTTGGCATATATGTATTTTGCAAACATGTTGCAAACATTATCAACACTTTATACTATAATTATTAAATTATTTTTTTTTTTTTCATAATCATTTTAATATATATAAAATATAAATTTACCATTAATAGAGAATCAATATCAGTGATAATATATAATTATATTCTGAATTCAAAGTATGTTCTATAAGTAAAATAAAATAAATTAAAAAAACTAATTTCGTAATAAATACATTTTCATGTAGAAACAGATAAAACAAAAATAAATATCAGTGGTATGTTGTATAAGTAAAAAATAAAATAAAAATAAATACATTTTGGAGTAAAAACAGATTAAAATAAAATGAAATAAAATATTTATTCCAAAAATTTGGCTGGTATGTATTTTTGCAGACATGTTGCAAACATTATCAATACCTTATACTATAAATATTAAATTAAATATTTTTTTTCATAGTGTATATGCAGAGTTTCTGTTTTGATAATCAAAATACAGTTTAGTTGATTAGTTTTTTTTATTTCTTTAGAAATATTGCAGCAAAATCACCTAACTACACCAGTTTTATCAGTTCCTGTGAAATGACTTTGCAGTCCTTTTAAACTGTCCTTCTTTTTCCTCTCTCTCTCTCTCTCTCTCTCTCTCTCTCTCTCTCTCTCTCTCTCTCTCTCTCTCTCTCTGTCTCTCTCTCTCTCTCTCTCTCTCTCTCTCTCTCTCTCTCTCTCTCTCTCTCTCTCTCCGGAGAATGATGTGGCGTTTGTTAGGCTAATACAGCTGCCATGCTGCATCATGTGACTGCTGTTGAGGAGAGGAAGCTAAATTAGATCAGGGTTGTCCGTCCAGCAGGCAGGATTACTGCAGCCAGCAAACCAGCCAGAACACATCAACAACGTCATTAACAGTCCAGTCCTGCCTCCCTGCCTTCTCCGCACAACCGTACTGCTGACACTGACACTGAGATGCAAGAAAAGAGGAATGGGGGAGGGGGGAAAAAGACAGGGAAATGGGAAAAGGGGAAAGGGAAAAGGGAAAAGGGAGGGCCACCTTCATCCAGATTTCCCATAATCCCGAAAAGTCGTATAATTCATTATAAAAACCAAATTAGCTGCTGTCTACTGGGAACTGCAATTCAACCTGCCAAGAAATCCCCAAATATCGTTCAAGAAGATGTTTGAGGAGCATTATGGCATCCTTATTTCACAATAAAAAGACAAAGTAGTGCATTATGGGTACTCACCACACTATTCCCTGAGCCCCAGATCCGATGGGCTTTAGATTTTGGTAGCGTTTGAGAACCGTAAAGGTGGAATCTCCTACTTCCACACTGTAGAACTGGTTGTCCACTTTGCTTTTACTCATGTTGTAATGCTGGGCAATATAAGAAACATCAACTTGTTTGCCAAACCCCTGAGAAAAAAGATGGGAACATTTGGGTTTAGACAGTTGATAAGCACTTATTATTAAAAGAGCACATTCATAAAGCAATAAAAACTTGTTTGAACTTCAAACTATTTAACTCAACAGCGATACAATCAGTGTTGGGGAAAGTTACTTTCAAAAGTAATCCATCACAATATTGCATTACTCTATATAACAAAATGGTTACTTTTAAGGAAAGTAATGCATTAAGTTACTTTTGCGTTACTTTTTGGTAATTGTAAAGGCCCCTTTAACTTACACTGTAAAAAATTAGTTGAGTCAACTTAAAATAATTACATGGCTGCCTTAAGATTTTAAGTTCAGTCAAATAAAAAAAAGTTTAGTCAACTTGAAATGTTAGGTTTTACTAAGTGACAACTTAGATATTTGAGTTGATTCAACTTACAATTTTAAGGCAGCCGGGTAACAAACACAGCTGTTAGGTTTACCAAACTAATTTTTTAGTTTAGTCAACTCAAATATTTAATATGTACAACTTCACATTTCAAGTTGAATAAACTTATTTGAATTGACTGAACTTAAAATTTGAAGGCAGCAGGGTAACAAATTATTTTAAGTGGACTCAACAAATTATGTTTTTTTTTTTTTTTTTTACAGTGTACTTTACAAGTTACTTGAAAAAAGTAATCTGATTATGTAACTTGTGTTACCCTCAACACTGGATATAATAAACAGTGTGAAGAGGTATAAAGAGAACTATTTTCTTTTCATCTGCACAGGATATGAAAACCCATTTAAAAACACAAACAAGTTTGCTGTGTGATTTGCAGATAAATAAACACTTTCAATGTGATATTGAAGCTTGATATTTAGGTCAAACCACACACTAGTCGATTAAATTAATATAATTAAATGAAATGAGGTGTCACAAATGAGTGAAGACAAATATGCAACCCTGGACCACAAAACCAGTCATATAAGTAACATTTTTGAAAATGAGATTTATACATCATCTAAAATCTGAATACATAAGCTCTCCATTGATGTATTTGGCCGAGATACAATTATTTGCCATCTGGACTCTGAGGGTGCAAAATCTAAAAATCTAAATATTGAAGTTTAAAGTTGTCCAAATGAAGTTCTTAGCAATGCATATTACTAATCAAAAATGAAGCTTTGATATATTTACGGTAGACAATTTACTTTACTTAATATCCTAATGATTTTTGGCATAATAGAAAGATCATTTTGAACCATACAGTGTATTTTTGACTATTGCTACAAATATACCTGAGCTACTTAAGACTGGTTTTGTGGTCCAGGGTCACATATCGCATCTATTACTATAAGCATTTTGAGAAGATGCAAGACTTTATACCTACAAGCCAGAATTAAGAATATCAATATATATCAAATACGGGTATTGTGGAGTGTTCTACTCTTATGCCCCTTTTTACAATATGTAATATAGATTTCAGGAGTCCCCAGAACGTCAGTGAAGTTTCAGCTCAAAATACAACACAGATCGTTTATTATATCATTTTGACATTGTCTATTTTGAGTGAAAGCAGAAACACGCTGTTTTCGTGCATGCCTCTTTAAATGCAAATGAGCTGGGGCTCCCCGGCCCCTTTTCCAGAATAGGACTGTGTCTTTAAAGTTCGTATCTCATATACTCTGCTAAAAAACATCTGTTTGGTTTTGATTATCATGTCTATCGCACTGAAATTATGCGTTTAGTTCTCTTTCATGTCTTATTGTGCTTAAACTGTCAAATAGACACAAGTTTGTTTTAGAAACAAACAATGAGTTACAAAAAACTGTCGGTTATGTCTGTGAAGGTAAACTGGGAAAGAAAAGCATGTTTATGTTAGATCTGTGTGGCAGCAGTGTAATATACAGCTAATAAATCAATATATTCACTGCTCTCTTGTCTCCTCTGAGACTGGGACTCTAAATAGTGTTATGTGCTCATCTGTGCAGTCAAAGACAGAACAGTTAGCATGCTTTGCTCAAACTTTTGCCATGGCATTAGAACTAGTACACCATTGTTGCTTGCGAAAACACAATGGCGGTGCAGTGGATGGAAAATCGAAGATTAAGGGATGGTAGTATTATAATAAAATCCCCTTTCTATGTCACGAGGGGAGCAAAATCTGAGTAGCTTGTTTTTTCACATGTTTGCTGAAAAATTTACTGGGTTGTTCTTTTTCACATTTTCTGGGTTAGTAGATGCACTGGCGACCCGATTATAGCACTTAAAAACTGAAAAGGTCAGATTTTCATTATATGTCACCTCTAAAACAAGGCGTAAAATCTCATTTTGAGATATAAATTAATATTTTAAACACAAATGTGATATACCAATGTGACTTTTAATTTGACAATGTGGCTTTATAGCTCACATAATTATGTTGCAGTTGAGATCAAAAGTTTACATACACCTTGCAGAATCTGCAAAATGTTACTATTACAGAAGGTTCAAACACTCACTGATGGTCCAGAAGGAAACACAACGCATTAAGAGCCTTTTGGATTTTAAAGATCAGGGTAAATTTAACTTATTTTGTCTTCTGGGAAACATGAAAGTATCTTTTGTATATTTAGGCAAAATAAGAAATTCTGTTCAAAAGTTTTCACCCCCAACTCTTAATGCATATTTTTTCCTTCTGAAGCATCAGTAAGCATTTGAACTTTCTGTAATAGTTGCATATGAGTCTGTCAGTTGTCTTCAGTGTGAAAAGATGGATCTCAAAATCACACAGTCTTTGTTGGTAAAAGGGGTTAAATACACAAAAACCAAAGATAAGTGGGACCTGAAGGATTTTTCTGAAGAACAGCGGACAAATGAACTGTTCAGGACAAACAAGGGACTAAACAACTATCATTATTTTCTTGTGAATGTCTTTTATGTGAAATAGCTTATTCAGGTCAGTACTAAATAAAAAATAGCATGCATTTTGTATGATTCCTCTTATTTTGGTCAAATAATTAACATTTAGCAGATTCTGCAAGGTGTATGTAAACTTTTGACCTCAACTGTAAGTCGCAGGGGATATAAAAATGTACCATATACAAACCCATAACATTTTAGTTTCACTACTAGAGAGAGAAGAGTATCTTATCTGTACTTGGCTGGAGATCTCAGATGTAACACTATATAAGCTAAACGATCAAGGTTATGAGAGCTCTCTTCATTCCGGAGCTCATGCCAGCGCTGGCACAAGGGCCAGCTGTGTAATCGATTGTACTAACTGTCACATAGTGAATATATTCATGGCCATACCAAGAGAGGAAGCTGTCCACATAATTTCACAAGCTAAAATGGTAATTAGTGAGAGAGAGAGAGTAACAGAGAGAGCGATGTGCATACATGTGTGTACGTGCTTTATAAAGTCTATCTTCATCATGGGAGTCGCTGCTCTCTGCAGTGGCCCCCTATTAAACTGACTAGGATAATTTGAAGGTAATGAGCTAAGATTTGCAGTAATTGTGGCCTTTTATTGAAACAAGGGTTAGAGCACGAATGGTTTGGTTAGGTTATTGTGGTAAAAATAGTTTTCATTCCAAAACCTGTTGAGTGACATACCTCGATGGCATTATAATGCAAAAACATTAAATATTATAATAAATAAATAGAATACAGATTTTTTTTTTTTTTTTTAACCAAATCAGCATATTAGAATGATTTTTGATGAATCATTTGACACAGAGGACTGGATTTATTAATTCTTTTTTTTTATAAAAATGACCTAATATTAATGTAGGCCTATGTATTTTAGAGTATTGTGCTGTTCGCATAGCAAACATGCAAGCATCAAAATCAACTGGAATCAATTCCAAATCAATTCTCCTGTTTTCCCAACAGAGCTGATACACTTTCAGGGATATGAAACACACTTGTTTCAGGAGTCAGTTGTCTTTTTAGCAGACACACTTATCTGAAGTGACCAGCAGTATACTTAATACAGTGACAGTCCCTGTGGAGCACACAGAGGTTAAGTGTCTTGCTCAAGGACACAGTGTTGATTCATGGATCGATCCTTCTGGGATATGAACTACAACCTTTTGTTAACAGAGTGAATTTTTTATCTACTAGTCAACTCCACCTACTGCCCTCTTGACCTGTGAACTGTACGTATCACCAAAGGACTTTCTGACAGATGATGAGGATAATTTAAGGCCCAAAAAGAACAAATAAAGGACAAAAAAACCCAAGGGACATGGTAAATTAATAATGTTTGCTGTGGTACTGTGATTTCCTCAGGGAATAGATAGTTTATTTAATATTTAGATTAAGCAGAAGGAAGTTTCATTATGTAAAACCATCATTATATTCTGATATATGAATGTATAGTTGAGGTCAAAAGTTTACATACACCTTGCAGAATCTGCAAAATGTTAATTATTAAAATAAGAGGGATCATACAAAATGCATGTTATTTTTTATTTAGTACTGACCTGAAAAAGAGTTTTCGCGACATTCAGACTTTTTTCTCAGATTTGTGAGTACAAAATGGCAAAACACCTTTTGCACACTTCTAAAATCCAAAAATGTTTGCAACATCAAGTTCATACAAATCAGGTCAACAAAGTCATACTGTTACAAGTCACTCAATCTAGAGCCCAGAATTTAAGGAAGATATACATCTATGAATTGAATTTAAAGTGACAGTTCACTCAAAATCACCATTTACTCACCCTTATGTCATTCCACACCTTTTTTTGTCTATTCAATGAGACTTAAAAGAGTGCAAAACAACAAAAAGTAACAAATATAGCTGCAAGCAGCGATTACCAGGGTTGAAACGCTTTAAGCATTTAAGCACATATGAAAAAAGACATCACATATTATTTATCAAGCCTGTAACCATCAAGCCTAATTCAATGATAAAAAACGCATTTTTGGCAAATCCAGGTCATTTACCATAGAGATTTTTTAAGTTTATGACTGTTATAGCACCAACTGTGGTCCGATCTCCCTAAATCTTTGCATGCTTGTTTCGAATCACTGGTTGCATGTTTTGAGTTTTTGTTTAGGCTATAGACTTTTGGGTATATTTGGACAGGCCCCTTTTCTAAACGATCCCATTATAGATTTCCAAAGGGTAAATCAGAATTTTTTTTGATAAATATTGACCAAGAGAGTCCAGTGTTTTTTTCCCCAGACTGAGCGGAAAACCTAGGACTAGTTCGCAAAAGTAGTTATTTTACATTCTCTCAATCATTTAACAAATGGTTTGATTGGCCGCAGTGGTATTAGAAGCAAAGTTGTTCCAAAAAAGGGGGTCTATCATATGATACAAATATTGTAAAAACCGTGCAATTTACAATCGTGCCTCCAGTGGCCAATTTCTTCTAAATTTCTCACAGACCTTTAGGGCCATGAGTCAAACAGGCCCACAGAGTTTTGTACCGATCTAATTCCATTAATCTTGTCTAATAGATGCTCAAATTTCATCGGCCTATGGTGGCCAAGTGTTTTGAGATGCGCAAATGTCCTTAGAAACGCTTGTGGCACTTTTGACCAAAACCATGCATACCCATTTTCACGTTGATAGGACAAACCGTTGCATAGTTATGGCCATTTTTATGTTTTTATTTTTCCACTTATAGCGCCACCAAGTGGCCAATCTCCACGCAAGTTTTTGTTTAGGGTTTGGGTATATTTGGACAGGCCCCTTTTCTAAACGATCCCATTATAGCTTTCCAAAGGGTAAATTTTAACATTTTATTTGATAAATATTAACCAAGAGAGTCCAGAGAATTGCACTGCAGTGTTTTTATTTCACAGATTGATTGAAAAACCTAGGACTAGTTCGCAAAAATAGTTCTTTTACATTCTCTTAATCATTTAACAAATGGTTTGATTGACAGCAGTGGTATTAGAGGCAAAGATATTTGGAAAGAGGAGGTCTATCATTCTAAGTCTATCAATATTGTGTGTATGTGTAAAAAAAAACACAACATACAATCGTTTATGCCCTTGAAAAATGTGATATTGCCCCCAGAGGCCAATTCTTTTAAATTGGACCCAGGCCCACAGAGTTTTGTTCCAACCAAACTCTGTTAATCTTGTCTAATAGGTGCTCAAAATTCATTAGCCTATGGTGGCCAAGTTTTTTGAGATACGCAAATGTCCTTAGAGTCGCTTGTGGCATGTTTGACCAAGACCGTGTGTACCAATTATCACATTTATAGGACAAACGGTTGCATAGTTATGGCCGTTTTTATCATTTTTTCCCTTCTTATAGCGCTACCAAGTGGAAACCCTCTGCTGCTTTTTTTAATGTCACCTCAAATTTAGCTCTTACATATTGATATTCATTCTTCAGAGAATCTTCCTGCACTGATTTGGTTCTAATTGGGCGAAAAAAGTAGGACTAGTTTGCAAAAGTAGGCTTTTCAAAAAATTGCAAAATACCAAAGAGTTATGAGCGATTTCGTACTTTGGATCACTGTAGCGCCCCCGTCAGGCCGATTGGGCCGAGCCTTGGTGACATTGTAAATGGTGTGAGTAATACCATCCCTCCAAGTTTCAAATCTCTATGACTTACAGTTTGGCCTGCCCAATCAGTTTTACATGAAGATACTTGGAGATGCTGATACTTGGCCATCCTAACATTTACAACCCATTTTATTTCCACAGTGTGATATATTTCAGAGGGAAACAATAATATGATGAGAAACATACTGAAATTGAAGACATTATACAATGAAAAAAAAGTCAATTTCTCGGAAAATACGGATTTACACAAGGGTGAGTAAATGAGTCAGAATTTATTTTTTGTGCTTTTAATTTGAATGATGCATTCGAATGCCTGCATTGATTTTAGAAATACCTTGCATGCATATTTACAGTGATCTTAAGATGTTCTTAATGCATTTTGGGAAACCCGACTCTGAATGGCTTGCAATGCTGCAAGGAATTGATTCTGTAAGCTGTACATCTTCCTTAAGGGCCCAGACAGGCTGTCACCAGTATTTGTTTCAGACAATGACACATATAAGCATGACGGACAGAATGGAAGTGAATGAATACTCTACCTTTTAATTTACCTGTATGGAACACACACCTGACAAAAGGCAATCTTCACATCCAGGACTGGAGCACTGCAGTTATATAAGAAACGTCTGTTCATAAATACCTGAAACAGAGGAATAAAGAGTTATGATTAGAAACTGAATGAATAAATATTGATGCTTTTTTCATTCCATGAAGCATTTTCATCTCCAAATGATTTGATTTCTCAAGATGTTTTTTGGCAGATAATGATATGTGCTAAAAGAGAGAGAGCTGAGATGATAAACAACACTTTTTTTTTCCTCTTCTCACATCTACCATCTTTATTCTGTCTCAAAGCCCCTGCCCTGTGGATGTAACGGCTCTCGGCACGCTGAGGATCTATGCATTAGCCACGTATGTGTCTGAGGAGAACAGGCTTTCCAAGAATAGTCAGTGTCATCCAGAAGTCAAAGACAGTATGCTAATTTTCCTTGATTATTTCTTTTGCTTGCTCTGCTCTGTTTCCTGTTATTTATTTATTTGTTTCTCAAGGGACGAGGAGGAGCTTTTGGTAAGCGCTGTGCACCCTGCTTTTTAAAGATACTGAAGCCACGTGGATAGGCGTTAAATATTCATTAGTGTTTTCCAGACTTCATATCAGCCAGCAGTAATAAAGGGATCAATCCATATGGATGCACAATATGTGGGTCATTTTACCAGTATGAGATTTTTACATTTATTTATAGGTTAATATTTCGGATTTTTCTTGGTGTCAGTGTAAAAAAAATGAAAATATAAATGTATGAATCGATGTAAATATATAAGTAGTAATATTTAGATATTATTAATAAAAATCTGGCTTACAGACGCCAATGTAAATATATTATAGGTTAATATTACAAATTATTTTTTTAAACATAACAGACCTTTAAAAAACTTTCAAATGCCAATATGTTTAATAGGTTAATATTACTTTTTTTGTAAATAAAAAAAAGTATATATATATATATATATACATTCATACATTTATGAAGCAATATAAATTTGTAAGTAGTAATATTAGATATTACCAATAAAAATCTTAAAAAACATACAATTTTACAGACACCAATATGTATTATAGGTTAATATTAGTGATTTTTCTTGGTGTCAATGTAAAAAAATAAAATAAATATAAATTAATGAACTGATATAATTTTATAATAATAATTATATATTACCAATACAAATCAGGCTTTAAAAAAATGTTTTCAAAATTTTTAATCTTACAGATATAAATATACTTATATTATAGGTTACTATTACTTATTTTCTTGGTGTCAGTGTAAAAAAAGGTAAATATAAATTTATGAAGCGATATAAATTTATAAATAGTACTGTTAGATATTACTGATAAAAACCAGTCTTAAAAATAGTTTTTTTAAACATAACAAAATCTTACAGACCCCAATATATATATTATAGTTTAATATTACTGATTTTCTTGGTGTCAGTGTACAAAAAAGTGTATATAAATCTATAAATTTATAAGTAGCACTATTAGATATTACTGATGAAAATCAGTCTTAAAAGGATTTTTTAAAAACATTACAAATCTTACAGACCCAAATATGTATTATAGGTTAATGTTACTGCTTTTCTTTGGTGTCAATAATAATAATAATAAAAAAATTATATATAAAAGCAATATAAATGAGTAAAAGTACATACAAATCTTAAATATAATAAAATGAAATAAGTCTTAAGTAAAAGTATTCATTTGTTATTTGCGTATATATATATATATATATATATATATATATATATATATATATATATATATATACATGCACACAAATAACAAATGAATATATATATATATATATATATATATATATATATATATATATATATATATATATATATATATAATGACAAATTAATACTTTTATTTAGCAAAGATGGATTACATTGATCAAAAGAAAAGAAAAAAACAGCTTTGTTATCAGTGGAATAATTTAAATTTTAAATTGCAATAATATTGCTATTTTACTGTATTCTAAATGAATTAAATGCAGCCTAGGTAAGCATAAGATTAAATATTCCAAACACACACACACACACACATTCACATATACACATACTGCCAGCCAGAATATATATACTGTATATATACGCCTCTGTACATACTGTACAGTGCAGAATATCTAAAGTATCATCTATGGCTGAGCCTTTGACGCAGATTTTGATAATGGTTGGATGTGTGAGTGAAAACATGCTGCTTTTGAGTGGCAGCTTACAGCTGTGTGTGTGTAAATGACATGAGGACTGCCTACGACAGCCCACGTGTGTTTGTCAAATGACTGACATTAACAGCACCGCTTTCATTTCCTTTCCACAGCGACTGCTGAAACACACAAACCATCATGGGATACGGTGCAGCTTTATGATAACCTTCATATTATTGATCAAACGAGTCAATATGATGGAAAGATGATTCAGAGAGAAGCGCTAGAAAGAGATGATGCTTAAAAATCCATCTTAAATAGCTCCCGGTCCAGTAATTTGTGGGATTCATTCCTTAATTACTATTTTCGCTCATTAAGTGTAGTCTGAAGTCAGTTGTGTTCTAATAACAGTCTGATCAATACAGAAGCTTCTTATAAAAGCAAACAGCTAGTATTAATGTGTGATTATTTCTGCTTTACCACAGCTGATATCACAAGGGTATGTTTCTCCCACAGTTTTGTCAACGATTTGAAAATTACAGTTTTTGCCATATTTAATCAAAGCAATTTTTTTTTTATTTCAATACCTCCTTAGGGGCCGTTCACATGTCGCGCCTAAAAACGCGTGGAAAATGCTAGGCGCGCCGCTTTCTTCCTTATCAACAAAGCGCTCCGGCGCTTGCGCTCCGGAAGCGTCTGCCGTTTCTAAGCAACCATCAGCTGCGCTCTAGCTCCAAGCCTATGCGTCTCCATGCATTGTTTCTTCTATTAGCGTCAAAATAATGGGGGCTTGACAAATCATAAAGTTCAAGAAATCCCTGGACCACAATGATGAGCTGCTCCTCCATGTTTCTGCTGAGGTTTCAATGTAACATAAAAACGTGAGGAAGCTGATTGGTTAGTTCATGTCACATGACGTTGAGATGTTTTTAATAGGGCTGGGAATCGATTCCAAAAAGAATCGATTCCTCGATTCCGAGGCATTGGGAATCCTCTCAAGGGGAATCGACTCCTCATTCAGAGCCGTTTTCAGTTCAACGAAACTTACCTCTTAAACGGAAGGCTACATTCCATGAAGGCTGCATATTTCGGCTGCAAGTCATCAAACGTCGATTGACGAAAATAAACGTAATAAAAACGGCTCATTACTAAACTCGTCTGAGTTTAAGGATGCAGCCTTCAGTTTGAGAAGCACCCATTAATTTGCATCCTGCTCGCTAATAGTTATTAAAGTCTGATACATTTCCACGAAAAGATTTGTTCGGATAGATCATTTAAATGAACCAGTTCAAAAAACGATTCAGATGTTATTTTACGGGAGAACTGGCTCATGTTGTCCACAATTTTGAGCGCTGCACGACAGAATAGATCATGACGTGTCTTGATCTTATTTACATCTTAAATAAATGCTATTTTTAATCTTTCTATCAGCCAATGATAACTCTGAAAGAAAACAAGCTCTTATATCATCCTGCATTTATATCCTTTTTTTTTTTTTTTTTTTTTTTTACAAATTAAGCTTCATATTAAGATAAGGTGACTTTATACGACCTTTACATCCTGCATTTAGTGCGAAATTAGCTTCCTCCAATCTAAAAAACAAGAATCGAAAAAGAATCGAAACAAAAGTGAGGAATCGATTCTGGAATCGAATCCAATCGATTCCAGAACCAGGAATCGGAATCGGAATCGATTCCAAAATTTTCGGAATCGAACAGCCCTAGTTTTTAAATCGATGCAGCGCGGACGCGCCTGGAAAAAATGAGCGCGTCGCACCACGTGCGCGTCGCGACTGCGTCGCTTCCAATATGCGCGTGCAAGCCGCGCGTCTCCATTTGAAATAACGAACTTGCGCGCGCAAAAGACGCTTCATGTGAACGGCCCCTTAGAGTGAAAAAACTGATACACTTGCACTTGTGAATGTCCTCATTTGTTTTGTATCTCCTCCTTCAAACCGAAGCGATTGATTAAAACATTCCGCCAGTCTGTTACCTAACTTGAATAGAAAACAAATGAACTCTCAAAACTGATTTAGCAAAAACAGAACTCGGCTCAGGAGACAAACAGCTGTCGGTGAGAACATCCTTGAACAGATTTCAACAGTCTGACAGCACACAGATTTTTATAACACACAGTATGCTAATGAAACACAAAGTCTTGATATACTGAGGAGTTGCTGTAAGCAATTTTCTGTAGCACAAGCGGCACCAAAGAGAATTGAAAAAAAAAAAAACAACACCCTCAAATGCTCCCTCTATCTGCTATTGTTCACAATCACAGTTTCCATAGTCAGTCATTTTGTTGGTAATACTCCAAAAATTTGCTTTGGGGTAGGTTTACATGACAACAATGGTCAACCAGGCTGGTTTTAACATGTCAGCAGCAGGCTGGTTTAGGGATTAGTAGAGGGATTTTGGCCACTGACCAGCTACTTCCAGCATAAACCAGCTAAGACCAGCCAACCAGCCTAGGCTGATTTTAGCTTTAGCAGTGCAGCTACATAACAAATGTAAAAAAAGAAAGGGGTATGAATACTTTCGTAAGGCACTATACCAGTATCCCTGCTGAACCCCCCCCCCCCCCCCCCTCCCAGCTAAATCCAGCTTAGACTGGCTGGTTTTAGCTGGTCAGCAGGCTGGTTTTAGAGGGGTTTTGGCCACTTTCCCAGCCTGGCCAGGTCTTAGCTGGTCAGGCTGGGAGACCACCAGCTAAAACCAGCTACTTCCAGCTTAAACCAGCTAAGACCAGGCAAGACCAGCTTTAGCAGCTCAGCAACATAACAAAACGTAAAAAAAAAACAAGAAAGGGTATGAATACTTTCATAAGACACTATACCAGTATCCCTGCTGAAATAAACAGTTAAAACCACGCCTAGGCTGGTTGGCTGGTTTTAGCTGGTCAACAGGCTAGTTTTAGAGGCCACTTTGAGACCACCAGCAAAAACCAGCCTGACCAGGCTGCGAGACCATGTTAAACCAGCTACTTCCAGCTTAAACCAGCTTAAACCAGCTAAGACCAGCCGAACAGCCTAGGCTGGTTTTAGCTGTTTTTTTTCAGCAGTGCAGCAACATAACAAAACGTTAAAAAAAGGAAAGGGGTATAAATACTTCCGTAAAGGCTGGTTGGCTGGTTTTAGCTGGTCAACCAGGCAGGTTTTAGCTTGTAATAGCTGGTCAGCAGGCTGGTTTTAGGTTTTTTTTGATTTACTTCCAGCTTAAACCAGCTAAGACCAGCCAAGGCAGGTTTTAGTTTTAGCAGCGCAGCAACATAAAACGTAAAAAAAGGAAAGGGTATGAATACTTTCGTAAGGCACTATACCAGTATCCCTGCTGAAAAAAACAGTTAAAACCCCGCCTAGGCTGGTTGGCTGGTTTTAGCTGGTCATAGCTGGTCAGCAGGCTAGTTTTAGAGGGGTTTTGGCCACTTTGAGACCACCAGCTAAAACCAGCCTGACCAGGTTAAACCAGCTACTTCCAGCTTAAACCAGCTAAGACCAGCCAAACAGCCTAGGCTGGTTTTAGCTGTTTTTTTCAGCAGTGCAGCAACATAACAAAACGTGTAAAAAAAAGGAAAGGGGTATAAATACTTCCGTAAAGGCACTATACCAGTATCCTTGCTGAAAAAAAAGCCTAGGCTGGTTGGCTGGTTTTAGCTGGTCAGCAGGCTGGTTTTAGGGGGGTTTTGCTTTACTTCCAGTTTAAACCAGCTAAGACCAGCCAAGGCAGGTTTTAGTTTTAGCAGCGCAGCAACATAAAACGTAAAAAAAAGAAAGGGTATGAATACTTTCGTAAGGCACTATACCAGTATCCCTGCTGAAAAAAACAGCTAAAACCAGCCTAGGCTGGTTGGCTGGGTTTAGCTGGTCAGTAGGCTGGTTTTAGAGGGGCCACTTTGAGACCACCAGCTAAAACCAGCCTGACCAGGCTGGGAGACCAGCTAAAACCAGCTACTTCCAGCTTAAACCAGCTAAGACCAGCCAACTAGCCTAGGCTGCTTTTAGTTGTTTTTTCAAGCAGGGATATTGGAGAAAAAAGAAATAGACATAAGACCAGAGAGAGAGAAAGGCCAGTCTATGCTGCTCAACACCTTTGGCTGAAAGGTTGTGTTTACAGCAGCACCAGCTATGAATGCTAACATTAAATCACACCACATCAACACTCTCACCAATGAATTAAAAACTGAGAACAACCGAGGATGTGTTTGTGATTTTTAATAATTAAAACATTAACAGAAAATATTTAACATTTTCTGAAGAAAACACAAGTAGTGCTACAACATGCTAAACAAGCCTCCAAGAGTTTTTATAGAATGCCCTTATGCAGTTGCTAGGGTTGCTGCTCAAAGGCGTTGATTACTAGCTCATGTCAAAAGAGCTCCCACACATTCTGTTTCCTAGATATGACTCAAGTCTCTCCTTTTTTCAGTAATAACTGAGATGCTAACCTTAGCAAATCCAGCTAATGAATGGATGGTGTTTTATAAGGGAAAATGGACTTAAAGGGACAGTTCCTTAACACAAATTAAGGTGTTTTTGATAGACTATTTTATGATGTACTTCATATTTCTGAGCCTGGGAACATGTCAGTTGTATTTCTAGGTCAGAAAGCTTTTGGATTTCATCAAAAATATCTTACTTCGTGTTCCGAAGATAAACGAAGGTCTTATGGGTTTGAGACGATATGAGATTAATGACAAAATGTTCATTTTTGGGTGAACAGAAAGCCAAATGGATCCGAATCCCATTATTCTCAATGTTCACCATCACTGGTGTGGTTCAGATCAAGACTACTAGATTTAAAGTCTCCATAGCAACACAGTATTTCACATGATCTTAAATTAGACATTATCGATTGCTTAGATTAACTGGGATAAACATATGCGCTCTCTGGCACTGCTATTCAATAAATATTTGACAGCACATAAATAGTTGAGCTGCAGCAAAATATTATCAATGAAGGGGAGGATACGGCAAGGTCATGGGCGCTTGGCCTGACGAATGAGGCCGAGAACCGATGAGGAGCCTTGATAAGAGAGTGATGAATTACTGAGTGCAAATACGACATTAACAGACAACAGGACGCAAGCAGAGAGCAGGAACTCTGCCTTCCCAGGGGGGCAAAAAGGGCACTGATGGTAATAAAACTCATGCCTGGAGATTAGAAACACAGCTAGATGGATGCACAAAAAATGTCTATTATGGATCTAGCATCCAGCCTCTGGATAATAGAGAATGGGTGAGTTTAATAATGCTGGATTGTGGGAAAAGCTCTCTTGTGTATCGACAGACCTATTGAGTTGGATGGGGTGCGCAAGATATTTAATAAAGTCGATCTTCAATATTGTCAACAGAGAGACGTGAAGGTGGGTATAGAGCTGGATGGTATGCAGGGTTATTTGAGGTTTCTAACCATAAAATATATGGTTTTTACTTAAAACAAAATGAACTTATTTAATTAAAAAATAAAAATCAGAACTATGTCAACATAAAATTAAAAAAACACAATTATATATATATATACTATTTGCTATTACTATTTTCATATCATAGAAATACAAAAATTTATAATATATAAATATAAATTATAAATTAAACTTCATAAAATATATATATATATATATATATTTTTTTTAAAATAAATATAAAAATATACAACTTAGCCATACCTATAATACATAGCTATAATAAATTAAGAAAAAATAAATAATTGAAAATAAAAAAAATAAATGAAAATAATTTAATAATATAAATTTTAACCATGATTTTTTTATATCATCGAAATACAAAAAACCATAAATGAAAATTATAATTTTGCTTTGACTGTAATTAATTAGAATAAATTATAAAAATAAACTACAATAAATATACAATACAAAAATAATTTAAAATAAAACTATAAAAGTATATACACCAAATCAGCATATTAGAATGATTTCTGAAGGATCATGTGACACTGAAGACTGGAGTAATGATGTTGAAAATTCTGCTTTGAAAACAGGAATAAAATACATTTTAAAATATATTGAAATAGAAAACAGGTATTTTAAATCATAATAATAATACAGCATTTTTGATCAAATTTTGATTTCTTTTAAAACATTTAAACATCTTCCTGACTCCAAATTTTGAATCGTTATTGTAGATGTATTTCTTTTATGTAAATTAAACCTCAAAATTACTCAATGAATTATTTAAAATAAATAAATAACCATTACATTTATATGTTTCTTAAAAAATTAAAGAAAATATATCTCATTTGATTTAATTTTAAGATATTCTTTATTTTTTAGTTGATGGACACAAACCAAAAGGTAAAATTATCCTTGAAAGAATAAGTCTGCCATTATTACACAAATTGCTTCTTATTTTGTCACTTAAAGTTAAAAACATGACTCAAAACAGTATTACAATATACAGAATGAATTTGCTGATTACTGCTGCTGAAAATGGTCAATTCTCATCATGTTTTGGGCTGTACTAATTGATCAGCCCAGGAAAAACATCTGGAGTACTATAGTCTGCCAAAAGTGATAACAAATCAAGTAGAAAAACTGTTTGAGGAACAAAAGGCATTTGTGGTTGGCCAAACTCATCCAGGATTTCCAGTGCAAGAATCTTGACAACATTCATGTTTGTTCTTATCATTTTCAATCAGTTAGGTGAAATTTTAAAGGTTGTATCAGCGATTTCTAGCCTGAAACATAAAGTGTAAAATTCAGCTTATCTTTCATCACGATCCGCTCGCTGCCTGCCCCATAAATTGTCTGTGAAAAAACCGCGTCTCTCTGGTCAGCCTAGGGTCCGAGATATGCCAAAAAAACAATCGGCACTACCAACCTTTCCACAGCAAAAACAAACATTGTTCCAACCAATCAGCGTCAGGGGTTTGGTGTCGTGGACTTTCGCTCCGCCTCCCTCACATCCCTGCACCAGTAGGAAAGTCCACAACACGAACCCCCTGACGCTGATTGGTTGGAACACGGTTTGTTTATCTGTGGTTATTGTTGATAGCGCCGATTGTTTTTTTGGCATATCTCGGACCCTAGGCTGACCAGAGAGACGCGGTTTTTTCACAGACAATTTATGGGGCAGGCAGCGAGCGGATCGTGAATAAAGGTCAGCTGAATTTGACACTTTATGTTTTAGGCTAGAAATCGCTGATACAACCTTTAAGCTAATATCTTAATAATACTTCTACGTGCCTTTACCACCTATTAACTTTAGCTTGTCAAATTATTACACCCTTTCCTGCTTAATAAGTCCTTCTCTATATGATTTAGCAGCTTCCACACATTTTTTCTGTGGTTTAGACATAACATAAATTAGCAAAACAACGTATTCAGTAGTACATTAACTGTGCGAACCATGCTGTATTTACATCTGAGTATCACCAATATGGCCGCACATCCGGGTAACTGACCAAACCGTGATGTAAGTGCAAACCCTCCATAAATACGACTCTCAGCAGAGTGTCTAGCATCTGCTGAATGGTATATACGTCATGGCACCAGCATTAGTGGGTGTTGGTGTGCTGTCGTTATGCCAAAATCTGTCTTTCACACAGGTGGTGCGCACCAGAGGCTAATTTTGTAAAGTGTTTGGACAGCATGTGAAACA
Organism: Garra rufa; assembly: GCF_049309525.1. Classification (NCBI taxonomy): domain Eukaryota; kingdom Metazoa; phylum Chordata; class Actinopteri; order Cypriniformes; family Cyprinidae; genus Garra; species Garra rufa. The sequence continues at coordinate 34,563,570 of NC_133379.1, forward strand.
TTCAGAGCACGGCAGCCATATTGAGACGAGCAGACAGGTGATTTCAGAGCAACGGTGAATCATCACCCCTGAGACCTGACAGATGGAAAGTGTACATCATCCTCCATCTCTCTTTCCTCCTCTTTGTCTCGCTCTTCAACTCAGTTTCATGAACGGAGAACATTGATTAATTAGTCCATTGTGTCTGGAGCTTTGGGGTCAATTAACACTGATGATCTGCCAGAGCTTGAGCTTCATAAAAGCCAGATATGGGATATTCCTAGTTCAAAATCCATGAAAATTAATTAAAACATTTAATTGCACAAATCTTATTTCATTAAAACGCTTTTCACTTTATAAGATGTCAATCGATGGACTGGAGATGTGCGAATTAATGGTGGATCATTGTGATGTTTCTATCAGCTGTTTGGACAGCACGCATTCACTAAAGACCCATTGGTTAGGCATTGAAAATGCTCAATTTCTTCAAATCTGTTTTAATGAAGAAACAAACTAATTTACAGTTGAAGTCAAAAGTTTACATACACCTAGCAGAATCTTCAAAATGGTTTTACCAAAATAAGAGGGATCATGCACAATGCATGTTATTTTTTATTTATTACTGACCTGAATAAGATATTTCCCCTAAAATATGTTTACATATAGTCCACAAGAGAAAATAATAGAAAATTACCCTGTTCAAAAGTTTACATACACTTGATTGTTAACCCTGGTGAAAACCCCAGCTAAAACCAGCCTAGGCTTGTTGGCTGGTTTTAGCTGATCAACCAGCCTGGTTTTAGAGGCGTTTTGGCCACTTTTTCAGCCTGGCCAGGCTGGTCAGGCTGGGAAACCACCAGCTAAAACCAGGCTGACCAAGCTGAGAGACCAGCTAAAACCAGCTATTTCCAGCTAAAACCAGCTAAGACCAGCATGATTGAATAATATTAAAGCATGATTATTCAATCACCAGCCTAGGCTGGTTTTAGCTGTTTTTTTTTTGTTTTTGTTTTTTTCAGCAGGGAATACTGTGTTGTTACCTTTTCTTTTTTGTTTTTTGAGTGCCATGTTTGTCCTGAACCGGTAAACTGCCCGCTGTTCTTCAAAGAAGTCCTTCTGGTCCCACAAATTCTGTGTTTTTTAAGCATTTTTGAGTATTTGGACGCCAAACACTCACTGATGCTTCAGAAGAATAAACAATGCATTAAGAGATTTGAAGATTAGGGTAAATTTGACTTGTTTTGTCTTCTGGGAAACATGTAAGTATCTTCCGTAGCTTCTGAAGGGCAGTACTCGATGAAAAAAAAAAATCTGATATTTAGGAAAAATTAGAAAAAAGTACATATCTTCATTCTATTCAAAAGTTTTCACCCCCTGGCTCTTAATGCATTGTGTTTCTTTCTGAAGCATCAGTGAGCGTTTGAATCTTCTGTAATAGTTGCATATGAGCCCCTCAGTTGTCCTCGGTGTGAAAAGCTAAGGGTTCACCAAAATGCTGAAAAACCAAAGAATATGTGTGACCTGAAAGATTTTTCTGAAGAACAGCGGGCAGTTTAACTGTTCAGGACAAACAAGGGACTCAATATCTTGTTCAGGTCAGTACCATGCACTTTGTATAATATTGTAGTACAATAATGAACATTTTGCAGATTCTGCAAGGTGTGTGTAAACTTTTGACTTCAACTGCACATCTTAGATGGTCTGAGAGTGAGTAAATAGAGCAAATTATAAATTTGGAGTGAGCTATTCTCTTACTAAATACTGTAATAGTATATAAATAATAAGGCTACTAAAATAATACTGAGAAACACCCTGGCAGCCAAGCATTGAAAAGTGTGACTGAGCTGCTATAATTATCATCAAACCTGTCAACAGATTAGTTCCAGCCATCTCCAAATCACTAGTGTTCCTCAGTACATTAATGAGGAGCAGCAGATTCTGTTAATATATGCGCATAACCTTCATCAATATGCAAAAAGAGTTGAGAAAGACAGGACATAAAATAAAGCATGAAATTAAAGCTGGATATGATAATTATGAGGGCAAGGAAACAGATACTCAACCTCTACCCTTTAATGCCAGATATATCTGGTTTGTGTCTGGGACTTTAATATTATTCAATCATTCTATCTGTCAATCATCAGAGGTTTGGTAGGAATACGTCGTCTGGGAAAAGCTAAATTCAAGATATAATTTCTGTGAAATTGAGAGATAGGCAGAAAAGAGGAAAGGGAGGGGTAGAGAGATGAAACATGGCAGCAGATGGAGAATAAGAGTTTTTTTGGCACAGAAAAAAACAGGGATAGTTATGGACGACCTTTAATTACAGAAATTCATGTTTTAATTATATTTATTTGATGGTTTTCATTTTCCAGTTCACTTCAAAAGAAAGTTACTGAAACGAAATCTCCAAAATAAGAATTGAAGATCAAATGTAACCATATATTTTTAATTAATAGTCCCAGATTTATTTGCAAATCACTTTTCTTCAAGGACTGGTTCGAAAATAATCTTCTTTTAGTTGGACAGCTCTTTAACTCACAAGGAAGGCTTTATAACTATTCCGATTTTTTACTGAAATATAATATTCCTGTATCTGCGGATGAATATGCTGTTGTTTTCAATGCCATTCCCTCTGGTGTGTCCTTTCTGTTGCAAGGTACCTCATTTCCACGGCCATGTATTTACTGTCTGAACTTGACTGACACGATGATTGGAAATGTGTGCTTTTCTGTAGCCCAACAGAAAAATAACTCTAAAATCAGGACTCTCTTCCAGAGAGAGGTAACAACAGTCCCTTATGTAATACCATATTGGAATAATATTGTGGAGAATATACCTTGGGAGAAAGTATGGTCCTTGCCTCATAAGTATCTGCTTAAAAATAAAGTAAGAGAAATAACATTTAAATTGATTCACAAATGTTATCCTACTAAAGCCTTCCTTAGAAAATATAAGATATATAAGATATTGAAGTGAACTGCTGCTTCTGTCATTCCTCTGAAGAAGATTTCATTCATTTGTTTTGGCAATGCACCTATCCAGAAAAAGTTTGGTCAGATTTTGTTATGTTTATTCAAACTTATTTTGTAACTGACTTTTCTATTTGCTTTAAAGATGCTTTCTATGGATTGTTTGAGTACTCAAAAGAGAATATAGGGAAATATTATATCATTAATTTATGTTTGCTGTGGCTAAATTTCACATTCACAAACAAAAATTTACTGGCTCTAAACCTCTTTTCTCCTTGTTCAGAGTGGACTTTTTTCTTCTTTTGTGTGTTATATCTTTTTGTATATTTGTACTTAATTGTTTGATTGTTGTACTGGCTAAGACAAAAAAATTAAATGCAGATGTTACATTTACTAAAAAAGCGAGTGATGCTTTTCTGTGCAAAATTTGCTGCAATGGTTTTTATGCCTTAAAAGTCAAACATTTAATATTCATGTATATATTATTTTTTTAATATAAGTAATTTTGAGCTTGTCATACATATATATATATATATATATATGTATGACAAGCTCAAAATTACTTATATTAAAAAAATAATATATACATGAATATTAAATGTTTGACTTTTAATAAAAACAACAAAAGCACAAATTAATTAAACTAAAATGAAAACCACATATATATGTGGTTTTCATTTTAGTTTAATTAATTTGTGCTTTTGTTGTTTTTATTAAAAGTCAAACATTTAATATTCATGTATATATTATTTTTTTAATATAAGTAATTTTGAGCTTGTCATACATATATATATATATATATGTATGACAAGCTCAAAATTACTTATATTAAAAAAATAATATATACATGAATATTAAATGTTTGACTTTTAATAAAAACAACAAAAGCACAAATTAATTAAACTAAAATGAAAACCACATATATATGTGGTTTTCATTTTAGTTTAATTAATTTGTGCTTTTGTTGTTTTTATTAGTTTTTTGTTTTTTAACAATATTTCAATATTTTCAATATATATTTCTTTAAAAAATTTATTTATTTCTTTAATTTATTTATTTAATTGTTTAATAAGGTTTAATTGTTTTCATTTTCAGTTTTTTGCTTTTTTTTTCAAATTACGAAAATTGATTTTATTTATTTTAGTTTAAGTAATTTTGTACATGTGTCATTTTTATTAGTTTTTGTTTTTTAACAATATTTGTATTTCTTTTCAATTTATTTTTTTATATTCCAGTTTTAGTTTGAGTCATTTTAGTATTTAAATTGAATCTATTTATATTTATTTATTTGTTTGTTTGTTTTTAAGTTTTGTTTGTTTAAGTTCTTCATGTAATATTTATATAATTTATAATATTTTTGCTTTATTTTAAATATTTTTAATAGTTTTAATCTTAGTTAACAATAAGAACACTGCATGTATATTTTTCATTTTAGTTTAAGTAATTTTGATCATTTGTTGTTTTTTATCAGTTTTTGTTTTTTAACAATATTTTGAATTTCTTTTCAATTTCTTTTCATTTTTGTTTTAGTAATTTTAGTAATTAAATTAAATGTATTAATTTGTATTTATTTATTTCAGCTTCAGTTTTAGTAATTTGATTAAATAAATTTAATCTATTTTAAAATGTAATTATATATAATATTAATGATCTAATAATTTTATATATTAATATATAATATTTTTTTATTTATTTCAAATTATGATATATATATATATATATATATATATATATATATATATATATATATACACACACACACACACACACACACACATATTAGTTTGTTTATTTTTTATTATTATTATTTTTATTTATTTATTTATTTATTTATTTATTTTTGTATGGGCCAGCAAAAATAATTTGTTGTCAGGTTTAGTAAAAATCTCAACTATTGGCCTGAGGAAATAATCCCAGACACACAGGGGTCAAGAGTTCCCTGCTGACTATCAAATCAGCGCTCTGCTCACCTCAACACCAAAGGAAAATCTCCAGACTTATTATCTCAAGAAATTGCCATGACAACCAAATCCAGAGTGATGCATACAATCCCCACGGGTGCAGAAAAAACACACAATCAAATTACAGACTCACAGTGCCTCCAAATCCAATTTGAACCCTTGACACGACAATGAGGACGTGCGCAAATGTGAATACACGGTTCACAGGCCTGCAACATGAAAAACACCTAGCAGGACGGTTTCTGTGTTTTATGTGGTTTGGAGAGGCTGATTTACTCAGGTCATGAACACGTTTCTGTTCACCGGCAGCCGATCTGGGCCTTGTCGTCAGGGCCGGGACCCACCTTCACTGACAGCTCTGGCAGGTATCGTGTGTGTGTGGGCGGCAGATACCGTACAACAACATCAGCTAGAAAAAGAAGACAGATGTCCTCGCTGCTGCCTGTGCTGTTTATGTTCCAGATCTTGCACATAATGATACAGGGCGGCCATGTTGTCACACAGACACAATGAAGTCCTGTCTGATAGAAATCTATCATATTACCATCTGTTTATGTGTTTGAGGCTTTGATAATAGCTCTTAGCATGTTGTTATATGGATATAGGCTTGTCAAGGTGTGATTTTCACCTGGTGGATGATAAAAGAACACAAAAATCCCGTAGAAATACAGTGAAGGATAGACCCCCAAAATATTTCCATATAGAGACTTGAGGGTGGGCTGGAAAGTAACCACCTAGCAACCATCCAAAACATTCTAGCAACCACATAGCAACAGTTCAAGCAAACAGATATATATATATATATACATATGTGACCCTGGACCACAAAACCAGTCATAAGGTTAAAGGTTAAATTTTACAAAACTGAGATGTATTCATCATATGAAAGCTCAATAAATAAGGATAGGACAATATTTGGCCGAGATACATCTATTTGAAAATCTGGAATCTGAGGGTGCAAAAAAATCAAAATACTGAGAAAATCACCTTTAAAGTTCTCCAAATTATGTTCTTAACAATGCATATTACTAATCAAAAATTACATTTTGATATATTTATAGTAGGAATTTTACAAAAAATCTTCATGGAACATGACCTTTACTTAATTTCCTAATGATTTTTGGCATAAAAGAAAAATCGATAATTTTGACCCATTCAATGTATTTTTGGCTATTGCTACGAATATACCCCAGCGACTTAAGACTGGTTTTGTGGTCAAGTCAAGTCAAGATTATTTATACAGCGCTTTTTACAATACAAGTTGTGTCAAAGCAACCTTACAGTATTAAAATAATAAAGTAAAATGTCTATAATAATGCAAGAGTTCCATATTGCAACAAAGTCAAATTGGGGAGGACTCATCTGGTTCCCGTGGCCTTGTGCCGGTGGCCGTTTAGGGTAGGAGTTCTTTCTTGATGATCTGTCTCTGGGGCTCAATAAATGGTCCAGGGTCACATATATTTATTATTTTATTTTATTTTATTTTATTTTTTGATAATTGAAATAATGAACTACAACATACATATTTGATGAAACGTATAAAGGAAATTAGTAATCTTGCCTTGGCAACTATTAAAAAAGCTAATAAAATGACATAAAATGACTATAACTGAAAATAGATAATTTAATACAATTATAGTGTATAAAAAGCTCAGTCCAACAGTCCATTGTTAACTAAAACTATGAAAAACACATTTGTTTGTTTTCTTGTTAAATAAAATAAAATAAGAAACATTTTAGAAAATAATAATAAAATATTGAACTGTGGGCACTCACAACATCCTAGCAATTGTTAACTGAAGTAAAATAAAAGCAAAACAAAAGTAAAATAAATAAATAAATAAATAAATAAATTGAACATTTCTTTAATTCAAATCAAATAAAATAAAATAAAAAACAAAAAAATTAAATTAAATTAAATTAGAAAATTTGGAACTGTGGGGAGCCAACCAAAACAACCTAGCAATCCTTAATTGAAATGAAATAATAAATAATAAATAAAATAAAAAATTAAATTAAATTAAATTAAATTAAAAAATTTGGAAATTTGGAACTGTGGGCAGCCACCCACAGTTCCAGTTGAAAAACCCACAACAACATAGCAATCCTTAATTGAAATAATACAAAATATATATAATAAATAAAAAAAATAAAAAATAAAGTAAAATTAAATCAAATTAAATTAAATTAATTTGAAATACAACAAAATAATAAAATAAAATAAAATGAAAAATTTTGAACTGTGCGCAGCCACCCACAACAATCTAGCAATTGTTAATTAAGCTGTTATTTAAAATCAAATCAAATCAAATAAAATAAATAAAAACTTTTAATTTAATTTAATTCAATTCAATTTGAAAATTTTGAACTGTGGGAAGCCACCCACAACAACCTAGCAATTGTTAATAGTTTTTTTTAAAATTATTATTAAATTAAATTAAATTAAATTAAATATTAAATTATATATTGTCAAGTATGCGCCACTTAATTTGTTTTAGAAAGCTGTAGAAATGTAGCTTAAATACAATTTAGTTACTTGCATGAGCTGAAAGAATCATCTAGGTAGCATTAATGGCATCAAAGGAAGATGGAAAGGCCAGAAAAGAGCCTGAAACCATTTAAGGAAGGAAGAAAATCACTGCAGACGAAACCTCAGTCAACATTCTTCACAAGCAGAAGTTCAAAAATTACTTTTCAAGTAGAACATCCTCTAGAAAAGACCAAAGCCTGAGGATCAGATGAGGATTTCAGAACAAAAGTGTCTGAAATCACAGACAGATGGAATAAAAACTTACTCTAGTTCTCCAGAGCAGTGCTGTGGCCCACAAGGAATAAACGAATGTCATGATTTAAACCACATTCAGTTGGATAAAGACTTCTTTAATGTGGCAGATTTAGGTGAAACAGAATATTAGTGGGAAATAATATAGGATGGGACTTCATAAAACATGATATTTTTGGCTAATAATCCTTTGCCTTAGAGTGCCTTGGTTTCATTAGGAAAAAAGAAAATGAATTTCAGAGGCAGAGGAATGCATTCCATTTTGATGAAACAATATAAAAACTGTGCACAATAATTCAGCGATATTTTTATTTCACATTATATGTAATGGATAACTTACATTGAGCCTTAAAAAAGTGATTTGATTTTTATTTGATTCGTGCTTGTTCAGAGATAACTGTCGAGCTGTGAGCGAGTCAGACCTGTCGACTGTTGAGTGCTGACAGTTTCATTTAACACCTCAGCTTTTCTGACTTAATGGGACTTATTTTCAACCACCTTCTTGGTTATTCAGCAGTTCTGCAGTCAAACTTTAGTTTTTACACACTCTACACAGACACACACAGACACACACAAGCGTATGTTATTCCTACATTCATTTTCTCCCCAAACATGCTGACAAAGTTAAAAACAGACTTCTGGCTGCCAATACAAAAGAAGAAGTAAAATAAAAAAATAATATATTAGTTGTTTCTCCATGACAGCAACACAATTAAATAAACAGCAAATTGATATTTCTCATACCCAATATTCTCAGCAATTTTAATAATGCACAGTACTCTGCTCCAAAGTTTCATAAGACAAAAATAAAAAATAAATAATTACAATTATAGTGTATATAAAAGCCCAGTTCAACAGTCCATGGTTAACTAAAACTATGAAAACAATGTTTTTGTTAAAAATAAATAAATAAAAAATAAACATTTTGAACTGTGGACAGCCACCTGCAACACACTATAGCAATCATTCAATTAAATAAAAAATAATAAAATAAAATAAAACTAAATTTTAATATATTTTATATAATTATATTATATTTTATATAATATATTTTAAAATAAATATATTATTATTATTATTAGTATATAAAAATAATATATAAAAAATGTATAAAATAACAACATACTTTAACCCTTTAAATAAAATAAAATAAAATAAAATATTTTGAACTGTGACCAAACACCTTCAACAACCCAATTTGACCCTTTAAATTAAATTAAATTAAATTACAAATAAAATAAATATTTTAAACTGTGGACAACCACCCTCAACAACCTTATTTAACCCTTTAAATGAAATAAAATTAAAATGAAATAAAATTAAATAATATAAAATAAAATAAAAAATAAACATTAAAAACAAAGTAAAATAACATTAAATAAAATTGAAGAAAACTACATTTAACAAAATAATAAAAAATAAAATAAAGTAAAATAAAATCAAAACAAAATAAATAAATAAATAAAGTAAAATAAAATAAAAACTAAATAAATAAAATTTGACAATTTTGAACTATGACCAGCCACCCACAAAAAACCTAGAAATTGTTAAATGAAAAATAAATAAAATTAAATAAAATAATAAAAAATGAAATAAAGTAAAATTAAATTAAAACAAAATAAATAAATAAATAAATAAATAAATAAAGTAAAATAAAATAAAAACTAACTAAATAAAATTAAATAAAATTAAATTAAATAAAATTAAATTAAATTTTGGGCAGCCACCCACAACATACACACACACACACACACACACACACACACACACACACACACACACACACACACACACACACACACACACACACACATATATAAATTAATGAATGAAAGAATGAATGAATGAATGAATGAATGACAAAAGCATATAACAAAATGGATAAAATTTAAAATATAAAATTAAATACAATAATAGTAAAAGCCCAGTCCAACAGTCAACTGTTAACTAAAAGTATGAAAACTATGTTTTTGTTCATTCTTATTTCATATCTTACCAGAAACTGCTCAGAAGATACAAAACTTAATCAAAAATGGGAGTTCAAAATATGACCTCAAACATTTCACATCAAATTCATCCGAGACCAAATGATCTGAACTGTACTTTTCAAATTAATGTTCAACTATTCTCATTAATGTTCTATACTCCTAATGTCAGTTATCTAATTAGTGTCTATTTGTATTGCTTTGGAGAAACATCTGAGGAAGAACTGATACCCTAAAGAAACCTAACTCAAAGTCTCCAGAGCTTTTGAAATAGCAACAAACCCTATAGACTGTCACAAAATCCTTTGAGCTGATCATAGAAGACATCGAAAATTGCAAGACGCTTTAAATCCCTCAAAACCTTCAGTCTGAGCTCTCGCTGGGAAGGACCATAATGTGCTTTGTTTACTGTTAAATCAATGGCAGACATCACTCACTAATTACAGAGCACTTGAATATTTTGCAGTTGGCTGCACAAATGCATTGCTGGAGTCCAGGCACAATCGACTAGAGCAGTAAATCAGAGCAAAAGCTTGTGAGATGCCAGAATGGCACTCTTTCTCTCTTTCCATTTTGTCTCCCTGGTCTTAAATTGCCTTGCTTTCTCTCAGTTTGGGTTCTTTCTTGTGTGTGTGTGTGTGTGTGTGTGTGTGTGTGTGTGTGTGTGTGTGTGTGTGTGTGTGTGTGTGTGTGTGAGAGAGAGAGAGAGAGAGAGAGAGAGAGAGAGAGAGAGAGAGAGAGAGAGAGAGAGAGAGAGAGAGAGAGAGAGAGAGAGAAGCATCAGATTAATCCCACTCTAGTTCACCGTTAACTCTGCGGTGTCCTGGATGGCTTAATGATATGAATAATTAACATCTCCCCTCACTCACAGTCTGTTCATACTCAACTGAATACTCCTAGTACTCCTTTTTCTTCCTCTCACACCGCATTGTTTTTAAAGCCTTTGTGTGTAGTGAGCGTAACTAAATATTTTTACAATTTAAAATAACAGTTTTCTATTTTAATGTTTTTAAAATGTAATTTATTCATGTGATGCCAATATTCTGGGAAACATGTAAGTATCTTCTGTAGCTTCTAAAGGGCAATACTAAATGAAAAAAAAAACATGATATTTAGGCAAAAAAAAGGAAAAATGTACACATCTTTATTCTGTTCAAAAGTTTTCCTCAATAAAATAAAATAAAAAAACAAAGGAAAATAAAATAAAATTAAATTACATCAACCTAGCAATCATTAATTGAAATGAAATGAAATAAAAATAAAATAAAGTAAAATAAAATAAAATCTAAATAAATAAATAAAATAAAATACACTTTGACAATTCTGAACTGAGCAGCCACCCACAAAAATTAGCAATCATTAAAATAAAATAAAATAAAATAAAATAAAATAAAATTAAATAAAATAAAATAAAATTAAATTAAATAAAATAAAATTAAATTAAATTTTACAATTTTGACTTGTGCATCCACTCACAACAACCTAGCAATTGTTAATTGAAATAAAATAAAATAAAATAAAATAAAATAAAATAAAATAAAATAAAATAAAATAAAATAAAATAAAATAAAATAAAATAAAATTAAAAACCTGGGCAGCCACCCACAACAACCTAGCAATCATTATTTTTAAATTAAATAAAATAATAAAAAAATATATATCCCTCAGTTGTCCTCAGAAAAATAATAAATTAAATTTAATTAAATTTAATTAAATTTAATTTAATTGTTAATAGCAATTGATAGCAATTGTTAATTGAAAAATAAATAAAATGAAATAAAATGAAATAAAAAAAGTGGCCAGCCACCCAAAACAACCTAGCAATCATTAATTAAAATTAAATAAAATAATTAAAAAATACTTTGAATCCCTCAGTTGTCCTCAGTGTCAAAATCATACAGCCATTGTCAGAAAGGGTTCAAATACACAAAAAAATGAACTAAAAAAACAAACAAAGAATTTGTGGAACCAAAAGATTTTTTTTTTAAGGTGCCATAGAATGGAAAACTGAATTTACCTTGGCATAGTTAAATAATAACAGTTCAGTACATGGACATGACATACCATGAGTCTCAAACACCATCGTTTCCTCCTTCTTATATAAATCTAGTATTTGCAAAAGACCATCGAAAAATAGGTCAATTCCAACATAACAGGCTAAGACTAATATATCCGCGATTCAAAACGGCAGATTCAACAAACCGCATATTAAAAGCGGCTAGAGCTCCTAATTAAACATATATTTTTATCCATGTGCGAGCTATTGAGCTCTGTGAAACAGCCAATCAGAGCAGAGCTCATTAATATTCATGAAGCTTCCAAATAACAGAGCATTTCATTCTAAGGGCAAATCCTAGGGTTGTAAATGGACCTGTAAAACCATTTCTGGAGATTTTTTGCCCTTAACTATGCCATATACCTTCTATGTAGATATCAGAGAACAATTTAAAAATATCGTATAAAATATATTGTATATATATTGTATTATTGTAAATATTTTATAAATGCATTCTATGGCACCTTTGGAAAGTTGGAAAAATACTCTTCAGTCTTTCAGTCTTCCACATTTGCTTTTTTTTATTTAATTGTAAAATTTACTAGCAATTTCTGAAATACATTTGTTTCTACATCAAATTTAGCAATAAAATGGGCAAAATAAACTAAGGATATTTGACCTTGATGGTCTGTGCAAAACATTTTATAAACATTTTTTATAAAAGCACTGAGGGCAAGCGTTATTTTTCTCTCTGTCAAGTAGAAACATCTGACTGCTGCCCTGGCTGTAAATACAACACCAGCTGGATAACATCAATATTGTATAGCACTTTCCAAATATGGATCCCAATCCATGCCAACCAACAACAATGACTGACGTAAGTAAGAAGTATGTTCCCATTCCAACAGTCCCATTAGATTACCTTGTACCGCCCGAAATCCCTCTAAAATAATCCACAGGCTGGATCTGGATTAGGACTAGGATTTTGAGCTGGGGTTTCATCGTTAATCTGACAACACGTCTTTGTGTGGGGTTGATCATTAGACCGCCTGGTGTGATCAGATTATAATAATGGATTTAATAAAGCAAATTTTCTTTAAAAGAACAACAGCTTGTGATCGGTGGGTATGTTATCTCCATTTGGAACACAGGCTGCTTAAAAACAGATTGATAACGGAATAATGATCTATCTGTATATCTATCTATCAGGTTTGAACCCTTAAGCCATTCTGACCTGCAATAACTTACAAACCTTTTTAGATTAATGTCTCATGGATGAAAATAAACAGTGGGGGTGGACCGCACACTGGCTATCGCTGTAATATCCCACGGCTTTGTTATCCTGAATTTGAGAAATAAATAAATTCATATATTAAATAAGTGAACGGGGAAAAAAAGACAAAGGAGCTCTTAATGTTATTGAATTGAGTGTGTCCATAGATACCGGACGGCCACTTAATCTTTATGGTACAGAGAAGAAAAGAGCATGCACAGTTGCTCACTAGGTCAGGAAGAGGAAATTCTCTCCATCTCTCATCCTGTGGGTCATTTTCATTCATGTCAGGGCAATGTAATGAAATTTAACAGCACAAAAGAAAGCACATTTGCTCTTTATGTACTCTATAATAATAATATGTTAGGGTTTATGCACATCACAATGTATGAGACTGAATCTCAGAAAGAAATGGAGATCCAGTAACTACATTATTTATTATGCACTTGGAGAGACAAAGTAGCTTTGAGTTTAAGTGCTTGATTCTTTCATTAACCAACAGCCTCTCCTACTTCCTTTCAGGTCCTTACTGTCTACTGCCTTCAAGAAGATACCTTTTGAGACAACATGCTAACCGAAATGGGACCTCATAATAAGAGTTGTTGTTTTCATATTATTTATATATTTAGAGGACAAGCACCAAAGGTGCGATGGCACCTATTTATCTGTTGGCGTTCCTGTTATTCTTCTTCTGGCAGTCCATAGAACTGCTTCCAGGAAAATTATGAAATTTGCATACTGATAGAGGACATTCTAATTATTAACCACAACAAATTTGGTGTCTCAAACTCTCTAGCGCCACCACTTTGTTTTACTCATGTTTACACTAATAACTTTTGAACCGTAAGGTTTCCTCTGAATCCTTGATTCATGCTGAGCTGAATGGACACCAAAATGTAAAATTCATAAGGTCAAGTTTTTCTGCAATTTTTAATATTACGAAAAACCTACTTTTCAAACTCTCCCTAGACTGTTTGTCTGATTTTCACCAAAATTGGTTCATGTCATTTTCAGACCATGCTGCCAAAGAGTTATCGAATTCAAGTTGATTAGTCAAACTGTTCTTAAATAACACGCAAACTAATTCAGTGAAAAGCACGCAAAAATAGATTTGAAGATATCTCCGCAACCTACTTTTTCGAACTAGTCCTAGACTATTTGTCTGATTTTCACTAAAAATGGCTCAGATCATCTTGAGACCATGCTGCCAAAACATTATGGAATTCAAGTTGATTAGTCAAACCGTTCTCGAATAATGTGCGAACAAATTTGGTGAAAAGCACTCAAAAATGGATGTGAGGCTATATCTCCGCAACCTACTTTTTCGAACTAGTCCTAGACTATTTGTCTGATTTTCACTAAAAATGGCTCAGATCATCTTGAGACCATGCTGCCAAAACATTATGGAATTCAAGTTGATTAGTCAAACCGTTCTCGAATAATGTGCGAACAAATTTGATGAAAAGCACTCAAAAATGGATGTGAGGCTATATCTCCGCAACCTACTATTTCGTACTCGTCCTAGACTGTGGCCCGGTTTCGCAGACAAGGCTTAAGCCTAGTCCTAGACTAAAATGTAAGTCTGAGTTGTTTCAACTGAAATAAAATTGCACTGATTGATTTTAAAATATATCAGTGCCTTTGTTTTGTCTCAAGATGCACCCCAGTAATGTTTTTTTCTAAGCATGTTTATACAAATTACTTAAATGTCCTAATTGAACTATGGTCTAATCCTGGCTTAGTCTAAGCCCTGTCTGGGAAACTGGGCCAGAATGTATAATTTAACCAACATTGGCTCAGATCATCTTTGGACAATGCTGGCAAAAAGTTATGGAATTCAAGTTGATTACTCAAACCGTTCTGGAATAATGTGTGAACGAATTTGATGAACAGCACTCAAAAATGGATGTGGGGCTACAGTATATCTCTGAACTAGTCCTAGACTGTTTGTCTGCTTTTCAGTCAAATTGGCTCAGATCATCTTTAGACCATGCTGGCAAAAAGTTACGGAATTCAAGTTGATTAGTCAAACCATTCTCGAATAATGTGCAAACAAATTTGGTAAAAAGTACTCAAAAATGGATGCGAGACTATATCTCCACAAACTACTTTTTCGAACTCGTAGTAGAATGTTTGTCTGATTTTCACCAAAATTGGCTCAGATCATCTTGAGACCATGCTGCCAAAACATTATGGAATTCAAGTTGATTAGTCAAACCGTTCTCGAATAATGTGCGAACAAATTTGGTGAAAAGCACTCAAAAATGGATGTGAGGCTATATCTCCGCAACCTACTTTTTCGTACTCGTCCTAGACTGTATGTATAATTTAACCAACATTGGCTCAGATCATCTTTGGACAATGCTGGCAAAAAGTTATGGAATTCAAGTTGATTACTCAAACCGTTCTGGAATAATGCGTGAACGAATTTGATGAAAAGCACTCAAAATGGATGTGGGGCTACAGTATATCTCTGAACTAGTCCTAGACTGTTTGTCTGCTTTTCAGGCAAATTGGGGCTACAGTATATCTCTGAACTAGTCCTAGACTGTTTGTCTGCTTTTCAGGCAAATTGGCTCAGATCATCTTTAGACCATGCTGGCAAAAAGTTACGGAATTCAAGTTGATTAGTCAAACCATTCTCGAATAATGCGCAAACAAATTTGGTAAAAAGTACTCAAAAATGGATGCGAGACTATATCTCCACAAACTACTTTTTCGAACTCGTAGTAGAATGTTTGTCTGATTTTCACCAAAATTGGCTCAGATCATCTTGAGACCATGCTGCCAAAACATTTTGGAATTCAAGTTGATTAGTCAAACCGTTCTCGATAATGTTCGAACAAATTTGGTGAAAAGCACTCAAAAATGGATGTGAGGCTATATCTCCGCAACCTACTTTTTTGTACTCATCCTAGACTGTATGTATAATTTAACCAACATTGGCTCAGATCATCTTTGGACAATGCTGGCAAAAAGTTATGGAATTCAAGTTGATTACTCAAACCGTTCTGGAATAATGCGTGAACGAATTTGATGAAAAGCACTCAAAAATGGATGTGGGGCTACAGTATATCTCTGAACTAGTCCTAGACTGTTTGTCTGCTTTTCAGTCAAATTGGCTCAGATCATCTTTAGACCATGCTGGCAAAAAGTTACGGAATTCAAGTTGATTAGTCAAACCATTCTCGAATAATGTGCAAACAAATTTGATAAAAAGTACTCAAAAATGGATGCGAGACTATATCTCCATATAATATCTCCTCTATAACTACTTTTTTGAACTCGTAGTAGAATGTTTGTCTGATTTTCACCAAAATTGGCTCAGATCATCTTGAGACCATGCTGGCAAAATGTTATGGATTTCAAGTTGATTAGTCAAACTGTTCTTAAATAATGTGTGAACAAATTTGACAAAAAGCATTCAAAAATGGATGTAAGGCTATATTTCCGCAACCTAATTTTTCGTACTCATGTTTGTCTGATTTTTACCAAAGTTGGCTCAGATCATCTTTAGAATACAGTTTTTATGTCACAGCATATAATTTTAAGAGTTTTTTCGGTTTGTTAATAAAGATAGTGACTTGTAGCCATATCGCACAGCTTCTTGTGCCACATGTTTTTCCACTGAGCTTGTCACTGGGAATTCTGGGGTTGCTTTCTTCACAACAGATACATACTTGTTTGCAATTTGGCTGCAGAAGGCAGCATAAGATACCATTCACTTGTTAGCTATGATGCCTTAAAACAGAGGTTCTCAACTCTGGCCCTCAAGATCCACTTTCCTGCAGAGTTTACTTCCAACCTTGATCAAACTCACCTGCCTGTAACTTTCTAGTAATAATGAAGAGCTTGATTAGCTTGTTCAGGTGTGTTTGATTAGGGTTGGAGCTAAACTCTGCAGGAAAATGGACCTCAAGGGCCAGAGTTGAGAACTCCTGCCCTAAAAGCTACTCTAGTTAGGTAGCTCACTCTCTTCAAGTGACATATCAAACTTTTTGACAGGTGTCCGAGTACTTTTCTCGATTGGGTGGGAGGAGTAAATAACAAACACCGCCTACAACCCTTCAGTCTGGCTGTCTCTCCTATTCTCAGCATTCATCATGTACCCAAACTATCTGCAGTGACTCAACGAGTTTCTTAGCAACAGCCGAAACACTCAAGATGTCAATAGCAATGTTCTCCACCAATATGACTGTGATTCTTATTATCCTGTCAGTCGCTCATCTCGCTGTACGATCTTCATCTTAAAAACAATAGAAGAAAACAGGCTGAACGACTGAGCTCACAATGGCAGATGCCTTAAGTGTCCAAAGAAAATGTCACTCGCTGTTCTGTTAATATCAAATCCTCTTTTCTGTGGCAACAGCGTGGTCTCTATGGACTCAGCCAATCACAACGCAGCATCCCTGAAGGCCACAGCCCACACAGCCAAGCAGGAGTGTTCATCATCGTCATAGAGGCATAGCATCTATCTATCTACAGTATCTATCTTTCTATCTATCCTCTCAGTCTTAAGTTTAGGTCATCTTTAGCTTCTCTGTCCTGCTTTCAGTCTGAGCAAGTGCACAGAATGAGAGCAAAAGAGAGAGACCTGTTTTAGCCAGCGTTATGTGTCCTCTCGGGAAGACCAATCTATTTTAAATGACCCCTTCGTCTAACACGTTAAAAAAGAAGTCACGTTTCTGTTACTCCACAGAGCCAGAGTAATGACTTTTAAAGTTCAATTCATTTCTAGGAATCAGTTCAAACTGTGTGTTTTAGTGTTTGCTAACTCGAATATTTCACTTAAATTCTCAATCCTGAATACTGTAGGTGTGTGTGTGTGTGTGTGTGTGTGTGTGTGTGTGTGTGTGTGTGTGTGTGTGTGTGTGTGTGTGTGTGTGTGTTGTGTGTGTGTGTGTTTGCTTTTAGTCTGTTTTCTGCTGCGCACCGGAGGCAAACCTTAAGTCGGCTTACAAGCATCACATAAATATGTCAGTAATTCCACACTGGTCCCATATTTCTCGTCCTCCCTTCCTCTCTCTTTCTCCTACCCCTCTCCTTCTCTCTCTCTCTCTCTCTCTCTCTCTCTCTCTCTCTCTCTTTCTCTGTCTATGATGCTGTGGGGAACCTGAAATCCTGTCAAGTGAGCTCTGCAGCAACATATGCATTCAAGCAAACACTAAAGAAACACACACAACCCGAACTCACAGCTCAGAGCGGAGTGGAAGTGAATGGCCTGCAGTTACTTCAGTGAAATATTTAGAATGGCAACAGTAAATTGCTTTGAGACCTGAGAGTTTAAATCAGCAAATACAACCTGCGGATAATTTATAAAGTTAGTAAAACGAAGTAAAAAAAAAACTTTTTAAAATAGATTAAACTCTTCTTCTGTGTAACTTCCTGTCCGTCAGATGAACGCAGCAATCATGTATGCACTATTTCTCCCAATCACATAGACATAAACGCAGGGAGAAATACAAACACAGTGACGCACACTTCCTAGTGCCTGTAATTAACACACACATGTACTAGATAGAAGAGTGAAAGAAAAGCAGTCAGCAGGACAGGGGGTTATCCCGGGGGAAATGACATTTGTCCAAACACTTGTTTGGATGACTATTTAGGAGAACACAAACAAAGCGCAGTGATAATAACATCTCATTAGTGTGCTGAGGCAATTAAAGTTGTCTCTTGCATAACACGCTCTGCCACTATAGGGCACAGCAAAAACATCTAAATTATTCACATTCCTGCAGTCTGATCAACGGATCCGGCCACTGGACTCATTTCAAAATACGGAGAGGAAACAATTCAAACGCTGACTGAATGACTGGGCTTTAGACAGGGTTCCTGAAGGAATGTTTTTTACAAGAACATGTCTGTCTGTCTGTCTGTCTGTCTGTCTGTCTGTCTGTCTGTCTGTCTGTCTATCTGTCTGTCTGTCTGTCTATCTGTCTGTCTATCTGTCTGTCTGTCTGTCTGTCTGTCTGTCTGTCTGTCTGTCTGTCTGTCTGTCTATCTATCTATCTATCTATCTATCTATCTATCCGTCTGTCTGTCCATCCATCTAAACATCCATCATTCCATCCATCCATTCAACAATCTATCCGTCATCCATCCATCCATCCATCTATCTGTCCGTCTATCCAACCATCCATCTATCAACCATCCATACATCTATCTATCTATCTATCTATCTATCTATCTATCTATCTATCCAACCAACAATCTATCCATCTGTCTGTCCATCCATCTATCCAAACATCCATCCATCCATCCATCCAACAATCTATCCATCGTCTATCATCTACCCAATCATCCATCCATTTATTTAT
Source organism: Garra rufa (assembly GCF_049309525.1). Lineage (NCBI taxonomy): Eukaryota > Metazoa > Chordata > Actinopteri > Cypriniformes > Cyprinidae > Garra > Garra rufa. The sequence goes on from NC_133379.1 coordinate 34,582,838, forward strand.
CCACCCATCCATCTGTTCATCCGTCTATCTATCCAACCATCCAAACAAACAACTATCCATATACCATCCATCTATCCATCTGTCCATCTATCTATCCAACCAACCAACCAACCATCTATCCGTCTGTCTGTCCATCCATCTATCCAAACATCCATCCATCCATCAATCTATCCATCATCCATCAATCCATCTATCTGTCCGTCTATCCAACCATCCATACTTCCATCCATCCATCTACCATCCATCCAACATCTATTTGTCCGTCTATCTATCAATCATCCATCCATACCTATTTATCCACTCATCCATCTGTTCATCAGTCTATCTATCCAACCATCCACCCATCCATCCAACTATGCATATACCATCCATCTCACATCTGTCTGTCTGTCCATCCATTCATCTGTCCACTTATCCATCTACTATCCAACATCTATCTTTCTATCCATCTATCTATCCAACCCTCTATCCATCCGTCTGTCCATCTATCTATCCATCCAACTACCCATCCATCTACCCATCTATCCAACCATCCATCCGTCTGTTTATCCAAACATCCATCCATCTATCAACCCTCCATCTACCATCCATCCAACATCTATTCATCCATCCATCTACTTATCCACTATCTATCTACTTATCCACTATCTATCTATCTATCTATCTATCTATCTATCTATCTATCTATCTATCTATCTATCTATCTATCTATCTATCTATCTATCTATCTATCTATCTATCTATCTATCTATCTATCTATCGTGGTGAGGTTTAGGGCAACATGCTGAGTCTTCAGTTTTTCCCAGGCAGTAAACACTCTTGTTCATTCATTCCTTTCTCCTTCCTGATCAGCATGAGACCAAATCACACCGGACGGCAGGGGCCAACCCACTCTTTAAGCCCTGACCCCTTCCACTTCTGAAGCGGCATTTCTTTTTCTTTTTTTGTTTTTGTTCTCTCTCATTTTCTCTGAACTAAAGTCCAGTGCTTCCTAACATTCCTCTCTCTTCCATTCTGTGCCTCATGCCATGCTGTCTCAAAACCACAGCTATTCCACCTTGAAGTATCTTGCTTTAAAGAAACCAGCAGTACTTCACTCCCAATACACTGATCTGAAGAACCCATAATGTAACACCAAGAACATTTTAAATCTCTTGATAACCACACAGCCAACTCAATAAAACCAATACAGTGATAAGAGGATTCACAGACAGCTCTCATGTACTCTCACTGAATGTTTTGAACAGCTATGAGTCACTTCCGTTTGGATGTGAAACAAATATGGCGTCTTCAGTAAACATTCAGCATGATTTAGATATTAGAAACTCTAAAACATTTAGGGAAGTATTTATACATGATACTCTTTTTTATTTTAAATTAGTGCCATACCTGAATAAAAACAACATGATTTAATTTGATAAAACTCACACTGAGTAGAATTTGAGCGATATAGCATAATACAAAAATAGCGAGTACAGATGTTCCAGTGGTTTGACATCCCACAATTCCTGTCCACATTAATACTATCAGATAAATCCTTTGCTGACAGCTGCAGTATTCCGGCTTTAATCAGAATTCACTTTAAATATGAGCTGAGCATGATCATGATGACTTACACTTTCTCTCCTGTGTGATGGGAAATTAAAGAATACATTCACACACACACAAACACCTATAGTCACACACATAATAAAAGCAATTAAGTAAAAATCTATTTATCTAACAGATGTGAATTCATGACATTTACACTAATGCCTCTGGAGATTAATTTATCTGACAAAACAATGGATCAGAGACATTAATCATTTGTTCATTTGAAACTGTATAGTCAAGACTGAGTCTTCATTTTATGTGCTTGGCAGATGCTTTCATCAAAAGCAATTTACACTGGATCCAAGGTATACATTTAATCAGTTTTCCCTGTGAAGCAAACCCATGACCTTTTGGCACTGCTAGCGGCATGTGCTACTACTAGTCTACTGTATTTAAAGGAATAGTTTACTTTAATAAATTATTTAAATCATTATTTATTCTTGTACACAATTAAACCTGGCACATCACAATGTAATGACTTAATTGTAATGCTATAGCTCAAAGATACTATTTGACCTTAGATGTCATCATATTAACCACTTTACTGGATTGTGAACCAGAAACAATGTCCACTGTTGGACTTAGACATTCTGCAAAATATCTCCATTTGTGCTCAGCCAAAGAAATTAAATCTTACAGATTTGGAATCACTAGAGCACAAACTAAATCATAAGTGTTGCAACAGGACATAGCTTTAATTGATCAAATATGAGGCAGTTATCACTACAAAACAATCTAGTTAATAAAATAATAAAAATGAACACTAATCTACAACAACAGCCTAGAGAAGCCAATCGACTCTTAGTAGAAGTGTGCTGTTGATGCTGCTGGAATTACAACTTCGGAGAAACTAACAGTTATATAAGATGAGCTCTAAAATCCTAATGATCAACTTAAGTAAAAACTGTAAGCCAATAACTGCTCCATCTGTCCATTTAAGACCTCTCATGATCAAAGACTCATCAAATATGAAGGAAGTTTAGTATACATAAAAATGAAGATCATTGTCCATTTCGGATACAAAGGACTTGATAATGATGCTGATATTACTTAAAAGCAACATCTGCCAATACTGCTGGCAATAGTTGTTTTTTACTAATTTCTAATTAGTATAATTTCAACTCTGAAATAAATATAAAAAGACAAGCAAGTTTATCTTCTCTAATATTTTTCCCACATTTATTTAGCTAACTTGAGATGCTTAAAGACCTGATTAACTTTCTCTTTGAAGTGACGCATGGAGGTCAAACATGAAAGTGAAAAGTTATCGATAAATTCATAGCATTTTTCTTGCCATGGGCTGCTGTGTTTGAATCATTTCGGAATCAATCCCAGCAGCCTCTGTGGTTTGTATCTTAAAACCATCGGCTTGCACAGGAAACATTCTCCTTGGGGCTGAAATTGCATTTCAATGATAAACATTATTTTACGATGCACAAAAAACAAATGCTAAATCTCTTCACAGCTCACTGGAAGCTTGTGGGAGTTCAGACTAAAAAACCTGAAATTTTGTTGCTACAGATCATGCGGCTTGGTTATTATTAAACAACATCTGCTTTTATAGTATATAATGAAAGATAGTGACTGATAAAGAGAAAGAGAGTGATATAGATGTCTATTCACTCAGAAGAGGAGCAGGTGGAGCTCTGTCTAAAGCCACACCCCTCTTTTCACATAATTGCAAGTATAATGAGCATTCTGTCACTCCACATGGCCACCAGCAAATGGCATAATCACTCATATGCCTGGACACATGCCAATAATAAGTCTTAAGATTTCATGGACGATTAATTCAGTGTGCTGATGCTTTAAAACAACTGAAAGATCCAAAATTGATGCATGGTTATAAAGTATCACTGGCACTGTGAAAATTCTGATGTAAAATGTGCATGGAAAAGAAATGTTGGGTTTTAAAATCTGTAAGTATTACCAAATAGTTATAAAATAACAGAAACATTATAATATTTTATGGAATGAGGTGTTTGTTTTAGGGGTTGTCTGATTATCGGTCTTGCTGATTATCGGCGCTGATATTAAGCACTTTTATGGTTATCCGTATCGGTCATTTTCAAGCAGAAATATTATATTTTACAGAATTAGGTGTTTTTTTAGGGGTCAACCAATTATCGGTCTGGCCGATTATTGGTGCTGATATTAAGCATTTTTATGGCTATCGGTATCTGTCATTTTCAAGCAGAAATATTATAATATTTTTACGAAATGAGTTTTTTTTAGGGGTCAACCAATTATCGGTTTTGCCAATTACTGGCACCGATATTAAACATTTTTATGGTTATTTGTCATTTTCAAGCATAAATATTATAGTATTTTACGGAATGAGGTGTTTGTTTTATGGATTGACTGATTATCGGTCTGGCCGATTATTGGCGCCGATATTAAGCATTTTTGTGGTTATGGGTATCTGTCATTTTCAAGCAGAAATATTATAATATTTTACGGAATGAGGTGTTTGTCTTAGGGGTCAACCGATCATCAGTCTTGCCGATTACTGTTGCCGATATTAAGCATGTTTATGGTTATCAGGCATTTTCAAACAGAAATATTATAATATTTTACGGAATGAGGTGTTTGTTTTATGGATCAACTGATTGTCGGTCTTGCTGATTTTTTGACATTGATATTCAGCATTTTTATGGTTATCGGTCATTTTCAAGCAGAAATATTATAATGTTTTACGGAATGAGGTGTTTGTTTTAGGGGTCAATCAATTATTGGTCTTGACAATTATTGTCACCGATATTAAGCATTTTTATGGTTATCAGTATCGTTATTTTCAAGCAGAAATACTATAATATTTTAAGAAATTAGGTGTTTGTTTTAGGGGCAGATCGATTTTCGGTCTTGCCGATTATCAGTGCCCATATTAAGCATTTTTGTGGTTATCGGTATTGGTCATTTTCAAAACTGTTTTCCTAATAAACTAATTTAAAAGAATTTAAAGATTGTTTCTGTCAGAGCCCTTGTTATTCTTAATTTTGCCATTTATTTTCATTTTTACACCAGAAATATTTATTGGTTCAAAACATAATTTAGCGGTCTATTTGATAATTCTATTCGATAACAATTGGTATCGGCATCGCCCCTGAAAAACACATATCGGTTAACCCCTAGTTTGTTTTGTATTTTTGTACTGGTTTATAGTCATCTTAAATTGTCTCAAGCCCTTAAAGGGATAGTTCAACTAAAAAAAAAAAAATCTGTCATAATGTACACACCTTTGTGTCTTTGAATGACTTTCTTTCTTCTGTGGAACATTTCTAGCATGTCAATTGCAGGTGCTCTTGTCATATATATATACACAATGAAAATGAATGGTGATCACAGCTGTCAAATGAAATCGTCAGCAAATAATGACTTAATTTAAGCCTGTTTCTCAACTGAAAGCTATAACATTGCTTCAGAAGACATGAAATATAGCGCACTTTTTTATGGTTTTTATTGTGCTCTTTTATCCTTTTCAGAGCTTGACAGCCCACGGTCTCTATTTACTTTTATTATATGAAAACGAGCAGCGTGAACAATCTTATTTGCACAGATAAAAGAAAGTCATACTGGTTCAGAACAACATTAGGGTGAGTAAATGATGCCTGAATTTTCATTTCAGGGTAAACTGTCCATTTAAATCTTTTTGATTTTGTGATTTTTCAAAATAACTCATCGCTATATTTCAAAAGATATTCAACTTCTTAATAAAGCCTCCTACAAAACAACGACCTTACAAGACATCGCCCATGCATGGCATGAGTCAAGAACTTCACTGAATGTTTCAAACGTTGACATTAAAAAGTGTTGAAGAGCAGATTGGTCATGTTGATACCATTCCTATAACACCATGTTCCCTGGTTAGTACTGACATCATCTACAAACTCATTACAAATAGCTTTGGCCTGTAACACGCAGAGTTTAGTTGCATAATGTGGGCCTGTGATAGAAACATTACAATGCTGAGATGGCTTAACCAGGCTCCACTAATCCTAACCACAATCACCTACTGAAGCTACTGGCTTCAAAACATAAAATATTAAGTGGGACTGTTCTTTGGCTGTACGGCGGGGACTAAAATGATGATTTTGCAATCCCACAGAGCTTGCATATGACATCTAGTCATGTCATTTTTCAATTTAGACCTCAATGACCAGGAAACAAAGCATACTGTAATATAAACTGCAATTAGCTTTGTACATAAAACAAGATTCACAGAGAAGTTTACTGATCCAACATGAATGCATACAATAGTTAAATAACAAATAATCAAAGTCAATAAAAATTGGTAAGAATAACAAGTTTAACCCTGTAAACTGCAGTGGACTTCATAAATGGATGGGTCAAGCATCTATTTACAATAAACTATTCAGGTAAAACAGTCTATCGATGAGGCAAGTCCTTGAAAAAACAAAGACAATTCCCAAGGAGCGAGGTCAGTTTGCAGAGAGGGATTGTTTGCTGAACCATCCAGCTTCTCAAGGCCTCACTAATTCATTCCCAAAATCACTCTCCTAATCCTAATCAAAATGTCAGCTCACATATAGAATATGAGAGTTCAGATGATCACGACAACCTCTGACACTAAACCTTGAGGTGAATCTAACCAGGGCCTCCAGTGTTATGTGATTTAACATTATACAGACACCATGGAACAGCCTAATTAGCCATATGGGGTCTTTTTGGGGGGCTAGGGATGATAGGTCCCTCAGTACTACATACTGCGTCGTGTCTGTAGCAGTTGGCTCATTTTAACAAAGTACTAATGGTTAAATGTTACATTGTGCCATTGTGTTAAAAGAAAAGCATGCTTAAAGTACCATTAATGTAACGTTTCAGCACAGGTCAGATGACCAGTTTTGAAAAATGCAAAAAAGGTAGGCATTAAAAGCCTAAGTGAAGAAGGACGATAACAGAACTCTTTGTCCAGTTGAGTCAATTTGCATAAATACATTACACTCTATTTTTAAGCTCAAAGTACATACTTACAAGTCATTTTGAATATGTAATTTAATTCAAAAATAAATGCACAGCCATTTGTACTCTGCATCAAGAATATATGTGACCCTGGACCACAAAATCAGTTGTAAGTAGCACAGGTATATTTGTAGAAAAAATACATTGTATAGGTCAAAATTTATCTATTTTTCTTTTATGCCAAAAATCATTCAGATCATAAAGATCATGTTCCATGAAGATATTTCATATGAAGCAAATTTCTTACCATAAATATATCAAAACTTAATTTTTAATTACTAATATGCATTGCTAAGAACTTCATTTGGACAACTTTAAAGGTGATTTTCTCCCTCAGATTCCAGAAAAAAATGACAGCTAAACAATTAATACACATTACATTTTTGTTATTAAGATCACCCTTATGCAGTTGCATTGGTTAAAATCTTTCAAAGGCCATATATCATTGTACTCAGACTGAACATAATATATAGTTTATAATTATCAAATAATCTTGTAATTTTAGATTTGACCATTTTTGCTATACTGATATAGCTTTTGACAATTTTTGAATTAATTAATTAATTTTAGTTAATATTTTTGTCATTTTATTTTTTAAATAAATGTATTTATTTATGTTTTTTTTTTAACCCTCAGATTCCAGATTTTCAAATAGTTGTATCTCGGCCAGATATTGTCCTATTCTAACAAAGCATACATCAATAAATCTCAGTTTCAAAAAATTGACCCTTAAGATGGGTTTTGTGGTCTAGGGACACATATCCGAATGCACTTTTGCATTTTTAATAACTTTTGAGACTGTTATTGCATGTAGTCTTATAAAAAAATGATGCACTTTAAGTGCATGAAAACGTCACATCCTGTGATACCGACTTGATGTTTATTCAAACCAGAAACCAAAAAACATCCCTAAAATCCAATTTGATCTTAAAATTTAAAACACTGAATGCTAACATTGTCTTCCATCAAGTGCAACACATATAAAAATCTGACATCATCTTTAAAAAAAGTGTTTTTGTGTTTCATAATTTAATTTGAAATAAATATTGGTTATATTCAACCATAAGTGGGAATAAGCAATAAAATCAAAGCATGGCAAGCTAAAATATTATTATTATTATTTTCATATTTGATTCATCCTGTTTCGTAGCCTATATCTACATTTAAAAAAAAAGAAAAAAAAAAAGAACCCCGTTGCATTATCACAAATTGCCCCATCTCAGACTCCAGGATGAACTTACATATGCTTACAAAACAGTCTTAAAATATAAAACTAAATGTCTTAAACTGCAAAAATGTATTATTTTTAAATAGAATTAGAACGCTATATTGGAATTTAATTACTTATAAAATATCCAAAAGGCTTATATATTCACCTGCTATTGCATGTTCATGTCATTGTTGGGACTCCAGATTGTATCGGTGCATATTCTAACAAAGGCCTGCCGTCAGTGGAAACAGGACATATGATGCAGGACTGCGAGTGATGCAGGGAAAACATGGATGGATGATGCGCGCTCACACGCACAGATCCGGTAAACACCGGAGAAATCCTGCTGTTCAGAGATCGTTCTCGTGCGCAGCGACAGTCGTGACTGATCATTTATTTTCGTTAGCCACAAAGGCATCGACTTCATTAACCTTCATAGCGATCAATATTCATCACCCCACCCTTCAGGTTCCCGCATCAACATCTCCCACCGACCGAACGACCGACCTACCATTCCGTGCCAGCTGCCCGTCCGACGATCCCGGTCCGGTGACAGTCCAGTCCTGTTCAAAACATCCCGGTAGGCGACGGTTTTAAAGACCACTGTGAGAGCGAATCAAACAGATATAAAGGAAAAAATGTAGATGAAATAAAAAGAGAAGGATTAAAGCCTGAGTTTGCGATGCTGAATCACTGCGCGCTCACCATTGTGCTGCAGGATGCTGCCTGTACCATTATGGATCCTACCAGCGTAGGGATGGAAAATGAGGGAGAGGGAGGGGGAGGAGGGGGGGTGCGGGGAGACGGGTTGCCTTAGCAACCGGAGGGAGCGCACGATGACGTCAAAGCCGAGAACGGTCTCATAGGAGTGAGGAGATGGAGAGGAGCAGCGCTCTCATCTCGCATCTGTAGATTGGTGGGCTTTGGCGCACATGACCGCCGACTGCGTGCTTGGAGGCGGGCAGAGAGGAAGCACCAGCATCGCAGAGCATTCGATTCATTCGGTTGTGTTTCGACGATTCAGTTCAAAGGAATCGACTCACTAATTCTTTCGAGTTCTTTCGAGCTAATTCTAACGCTCAGCTTGCGCACTATATTATTATTACGATGGGCCTACCTTACAGAAACACGTTTAATAAAATAATAACTGCAACCTTAAGCGCTTCTAAAATTAGTCAAGACAAGGAAATCATCTTGGTTTAAGTTGTCACTGTCAAGCACTGGTGTTTTTTTTTTGTTTTTTTTTACAAAAAATAATAATTTAAATATATGTAATATGTGTTTGTGTTTGTGAGATATGTCAGATGTTGCGTAATTTATTATTTCAAGACATTTCTCTCCAAAAGCTTTCATTTAGTTTAGTCAGCAAACGCAGTGAACAAAGAATCGGTTCAAACGAACGATTCATTTGCGAATCGCACATCACTAAGCACTACTGACAGTATTAGGGCCTAAAAACACTGCATGATAGTAGTGAGAGGCTAGCTGCATGCAAAATCATAATTATTTATTTATGTATATTTATATAATTTACATTTCCGAACACACTGCTGCTCAAAAGTTTGGGATCAGTAAGATTTTAAATGTTTATTTTTTTATTTCTTCGGAAATACAGAAAAAAGTAATATTATGAAATATTATTGCAATTCAAAATAACAGGTTTTTATATTAATATACTTTAAAATATAATTTATTTCTGTGATCTGTGAATTTCCATGAGCCATTACTCCAGTCTTCAGTGTCACATGATCCTTCAGAAATCATTCTAATATACTGATTTATTACTTTTATTATCAATGTTGGAAACAGTTGTGCTGCTTAATATTTTTTTGAACTTGTGGATTCTTTGATGAATAAAAAGTTAAAATAAACAGCATTTATTCAAAATATAAATATTTTCTAACAATATAAGTCTTTACTATCACTTTTTATCAATTTAACACATCCTTGCTGAATAAAAGTATACATTTATACAAGTATACAAGAAAACATTTACTGACCCCAAACTCTGATTTATTGTTACAAAAGTTTTCTATTTTAAATAAATGCTACGTTTAACGTTTTATTTATCAAAGAATCCTATAAATAATCACAGTTTCCCCCCCCCCCCAAAAAAAAATAAAAAAAAAATTAAGCAGCACATATGCTTCTAACACTGATAATAAATCAGTATATTAGAATTATTTCTGAAGGATCATGTGACACTGAAGACTGGAGTAATAATGCTGAAAATTCAGCACTGAATTACAGAAATAAATTATATTTTAAAGTATATTAAATTAGAAAACCACTATTTTAAATTGCATTAACATTTCACAATATTATAGTTTTCTGTATTTTTAATCAAATAAACACAGCCTTGATGAGCAGAGAAGTCTCCTTTAAAAAGAAATAAAAATCTTCCAAACGTTTGAGTGGCAGTGTATATACACACACATATATATATAAAAATACACTACCAGTCAAAAGTACGATTTTTAATGTTTTTAAAGAAGTATTTTCTGCTTACCAAGCCTGCATTTATTTAATTCAAAGCACAGCAAAAAAAAACCATTAAAATTCTGAAATATTGTTACTATTTAAAATAACTGTCTTCTATTTGAATATATTTTACAATTTAATTTATTCCTGTGAATTCAAAGATAAATTTTTAGCATCATTACTCCAGTCTCATGATCCTTCAGAAATCATTATAATATTCTGATTTGCTGCTCAAAAAACATTTTATTATTATGTTGAAGTAGAATTTCAGCATCATTACTCCAGTCTCACATGATCCTTCAGAAATATGCTGATTTGCTGCTCAAGAAACATTTATTATTATCAATGTTTAAAACAGTTGAGTACATTTTTTTCAGGATTCTTAAATTCTTCTTCGAAGATCAGCATTTATCTGAAATCAAAAGCTTTTGTAACATTATACACTATACCATTCAAGAGTCAGAAGAAAATTGTAGAAATTAATTCTTTCATTTAACAAGGACATTAAATGTGACATTAAAGACATTAATAATGTTACAAAAGATTTCTGTTTCAGATGCCTGCTGTTCTTCTGAACTTTCTATTCATCAAGAAACCTGAAAAAATGTAGCTTTGATCACAGAAATAAATTACATTCCAAAATATATTCAAATAGAAAGCAGTTATTTTAAACAGTAAAAATATGTCACAATATTACTGCTTTTGCTGTATTATGAGTCAAATAAATGCAGACTTGGCGAGCAGAAAACATTAACAATCTTACTGTTCAAAAACTTTTGACTGGAAGTGCATACCACACTTCCCAGCAGAGTCTATATTTTTTTTACCTTTCTTTTTTTCTCCAGACAGCTAAATATGGCTATAAAGGTAGATACCCACTGACTAAAATTTTAAGTAATTTACATTTAGTGTGTCTTGTGATCTGTTCACTAACTAAAAAGCCTCCAGGGCCAGTATTGTCACTAGAGAGCTGTGGTTTGGATTGGATTGACTGGCAGCGACAATTCTCAGCCAAGCTGTCATCGTTCTAAACGTTTAGGGCAATGTCAAGTGGCAAAACATGCTGAATGCACAAAAAACGCTGTGGGCGTCTACCACACAATTACACTCTTGCCTCTCAGAGTATATTGCTATAATCATACCAGTCCTCATTTAGGACAGCCTGCGCATAACAATGTCCTTTTCCTCCCTCTCAAACATTTACACCTCAAGGCCTTTAGTGAATGCATGGCTCAGCTGTGACTAATATTGTTATATATATTGAACTTGCACTACTACAGCTGAACTGTCTTGCATAATGTGGCATCAGTAACTATTGACAAAGTCTGCATTTGTGCCTTTTAGAAGATAAATACCCCACAATAACCACTTTGAAAAATCAAGAGCACTTGAAAAAATCTTTACGTAATATCATTATGGAAATTATCGACTTGCTCTGCAAAAATTGCCAATACTGTGCAGGGAATGTTATGAGGCTGTTCACATATCTAATCAATCCAAATAAACACAACTGTGTTTAACATTTTATCTCCTACTGTTGAATCTTCCAGATGCAGAATTTGCTTTACACACCAGGAGAGCTGTGTTACACTCTAGAGTGGAATATAAAAAGGCTTTCTGTGTTATCAAGGAGAATCAGATACATATTTCATGATCGTCGGCGAACATAGGCCTAGTTTCAGTTTTCTGGTGGTGAATCCATTCTGAGAAAAAGACAAACTGGAAATCATTCGAGCATAAGTGAATACAAATATAATTTGTTATAAACAACACATCAAAACTCAAGCAAAGAGTAATGACTTTTTATAATAACAGTATAACTCCACTAGGGGGAGTGTCTTACATTATAAATGCAGAAGCAAGTGGAAGGAAGCCATTAAAGCTGAATTGCTTCCTGACAAACTGAGAACTGACCTCTAGCTATTGAAAACCAACTTTCAAGTGTTGAGTGATGTTGATAAGATAATCTCTGTCTTTTATGTTTCTCAATGTATCTTTTAAGGCTGGATTTTCTCTAAATAACTTAGCCAAAATCATTTGTTTAGGCAGCTGTGGCCTTTGCCACTGCACAAGCAAAATATTGCTACTACTATGCACAGCACTGTAAAATAGACTGAACATGCTTCAACATAAACCATCAGTCATTGTCAGTGTAATGCATACAGTTGCTGCTGATGATGAGCAGCATATGGTCCAGACATGGACATATACAAATGTTTTTTATTACTCTGTCTTTGAATAGAATAACCACTTTCTGAGTTCTAAAGTTGATGTTTACATTTACATCTGGAATCTGGATCACTGTTTCATATATGAATACATTAGATGGTTTCAGAATTACCTCATGCTTTGTGTATATTTTACAGTTTGTGCAGTGTTTGATTACATCTGCAGGGCTAGTTGTTTCAACATGACTAAACCAGATGGACTCTGTTCAAAAGTTTGGATCTGTAAGATTTTGAAATGTTTTTCAAAGAAGTCTCTTATATTATCACCAAGGCTGCATATATTTGATCAAAATATTATTACTTTATTTATTCATTCATTTTGATATATTTAGAAATGTAATTTAAATATATAAAATATTATTTATATTTATTATATTAATATTATATTTATATTATACATTTAAGAATACAGAATTATATAAAATGTGTATATATTTTTTATAATTAATATATATATATATATATATATATATATATATATATATGTGTGTGTGTGTGTGTGTGTGTGTGTGTGTGTGTGGATGAGAACTTAAGAATACAAACTTAAATAAGAATAATTTATAAAAATTTAATCAATTACGAGGTAAATATTTTTTTTTTTGAGGAAAATTAGTTCATTTAATGGCATGAAGCACATTTTTAGGTTACCTAAGATACTTATATATACATATATATTTACAAATGTAATTTAAAAATATAAAATATACTTACTTATATTTTTTATATTATTTATTTTATTTTTATTTATTACATTAATATTATATTTATTACATTATATATTTAAGAATATAAAATGTTTTCTAAAAAATAATTAACTGAATATTTAATAAAAAAAATAATTAATTGAATATTTATATATATATCTATATAGAGAGAGAGAGAGAGAGAGAGAGAGAGAGAGAGAGATAATTTAAGAATATAAACTTACATGAAATTTAAGACAATTTTATACAAATTTTATCAATTTAAAATCCTAAGTAACCTAAAAAAAATCAGCTTTGTGTCATTAGAATTAACTTTTTTTTTTTTACTATTTTTTCCCAAAAATAAAAATTAACATATATATTTTTTTTAATTGAGTTTTAATAACTATCTGAAGGCAGAATAAATAATGTGTTTGGTTTGTTAGGATAGGATAATATTCGGCCAAAATACAACTATTTGAAAATCTGTAATCTGAGAGTGCTAGGAAAATCGCCTTTAAAATTGTCCAAATGAAGTTCTTAGCAATGCATTTTTAACTAATCAGATATTACATTTTGATTTATTTACTAAATGTCTTCATGGAACATGATCTTTACTTAATATCCTAATGATTTTTGGCATATAAGAAAAATCTATAATTTTGACCCATACAATGTATTGTTGGCTATTGCTACAAATATATCAGTGCTACTTATGACTTGTTTTGTGGTCCAGAGTCACATATACTCTAAGACAGTCAGTGTCTTAAATTCGATCTGCAAGCCACTGCATGAATTTGGACTTTAAACTTGTAGTTCAGCTTTTTATGTAAACTATGCATTCAGTATGAATCAGCCATCCTATATGAGATGGATTAAACTGTATTTAGCTTCTAAATAGTCTTTAGGGAGTAAAATAACAACATTTAGTTGCTATAGTCTTACTTCCTTTGGATTAAGAAACAAAAAACATTTGTTTATATAGTTCTTGAGTCTCTTTGGGACAAGCTGTTTTACTCAGGGCCCTTAGAGGTGTAGCAAAAGTGCAAGAGGAAGCATATTTGCAAAACCAGGGCAAGCAATTACCAAACCCACCAATCTAGTCTGTCTTCCCCTCCTCCCCTCTTCCTTTCCGGCATCCCCACAGAGGTTTTAATGGCCTGGTCTGGAGCCAGGAGTGCTCTGTGCTGCTATGCCCTGTGGGTACAAACCTCCAAAGCCCTGGATAGAGAAAGCCTGCTGTCAGTCACGGTTAAATCATGGTGGAACATTTGCAGACATCATAAACAAATAAAATCCAAACAGACGAGGAATATCCCATTCTCTAAATGTCAAAGTCCTCTAAAGAGATAATGAGGGAAGCTGTTAATTTGTAGAAGAAAGAGCCTTTCTCAGCTTAACCCTGGGTTATCGCCGTTGTAAGCCCCGCGTAAAAGTACATTTCACACTTGTAAATTAGAAGCGGGGTTAGCGCCGCTTTTTACCCAGGGTTATTTTCACGACATATCATCAATCAGCCATATTGCTGCTGAAAATGGTCAATTATTGTCATGTTTTGGGCTGTACTAATTGGTCAGACCAGAAAAAAAAAACCTTTGGAGTACTATACACTGCCAAAAGTTATAACAAATCAAGAGTGCAGAAAACTGTCTTGAGGAACAAAAGGCGTTTGTGGTTGGCCAAGCTGAACTGGGATTTCCAGTGCAAGAGTTCGACATTCATTTGTTCTTACCATTTTCAGTCAGGTAGGTGAAATATTACGCTAATATCTTAATTAATACTCCTTGTATGTATCTTTACCACCTATTAACTTTAGTTTTCCAAAATATTGCACCCTTTCCTGCTTACTAAGTCCCTCTCTGTATGATTTAGCAGCTTCCACACATTTTTTTCTATGGTTTAGACAGCATAAATTAACAGAACAACGTATTCAGTAGTACATTATCCGTGCAATCAATGCTGTTGTTTACATTTGAGTATCTCCAATATGGCCATGCATCCGGATAACTGACCAAAATGCGATGTATATGCACACCCTCTAAAGAGTGTTTTCATGACGCGTCAGTCGGCCATATTGGTGGTACTGAACATAAACAATGCCAGTAAACCAAACAGAACTCGAATATTTTGCTAATTATTGCTGCTGAAAATGGTCGGTTATTGTCATGTTTTGGGCTGTACTAATTGGTTGGACCGGGAAAAACATTTGGAGTTGCTACTATAGACTGCCAAAAGTTATAACAAATCAAGGAAAAGAGTGCAAAAAACTTGTCTTGAGGAACAAAATGCATTTGTGGTTGGCCAAACTGAACTAGGATTTCCAGTGCAACATTTTGTGTTTGTTCTTATTATTTCCGGTCAGGTAAGTAAAATATTAGGCTAATATCTTAATACTGCTCATACGTATCTTTACCACCTATTAACTTTAAAATATTGTGACTTTTCCTACTTATTACGTCCCTTTCTATATGATTTAGCAGCTTCCACAAGTTTTTTCTGTGGTTTAGACAGCATAAATTAGCAGAACAACATATTCAGTAGTACATTAACCATGCAAACAATGCTTTTGTTTACATCTGAGTATCTCCAATATGGCCGTGCATCTGGGTAACTGACCAAATCATGACGTTAGTGCAAACCTTCTATAAAGTGTTTTCACAATGCGTCATTAATCAGCCATATTGGCAGCACTGGATGTAAACAATGCCACTGAACCGAATGGAACTTGCAAATTTAGCTTATTATTGCTGCTGAAAATGGCCAATTAGTGTCATGTTTTGGGCTGTATTAATTGGTTGGACTGGGAAATATATTTGGAGTATAGACTACCAAAAGTCATAACATATCAAGGAGAAGAGTGTAAAAACTGTCGTTTGTGGTTGGCCAAACTGAACCAGGATTTCCAGTGCAAAAATTTTGACAACATTCATTTGTTCTTACCATTTCCATTCAGGTAGGTAAAATATTATGCTAATATCTTACTGCAAGTATGTATCTTTACCACCTATTAACTTTAGTTTGTCAAAATATTGCGCCCTTTCCTGCTTACTAAGTCCTTCTCTGTATGATTTAGCAGCTTCCACATGTTTTTCTGTGATTTAGACAGCATAAATTATCAGAACAGGGTATTCAGTTGCTGCTGTTTACATCCGAGTATCTCCAATATGGCCGCGCATCCATAACAGACCAAACCGTAAAGTATTGCAGACCGAGCAAGAATGGAAGGCGTTATTTATTGTAATATTATGCGCTTTGTACTGTAATGTTTTCTCACCATGAATGAGACATGATGTAATCTGACAGCGATTCAATCCTCCATCATTTTTGTGGTCGTCATGTTGTGGTATGTCTGTGCGCGCTCATGTGTTTTATAAGAGGCGTGGCTTTGCAGAGAGATTATACAGGGAAGGTAAGATATTGCTTTCTAAGCTATTTTATTGCTAGCCTTTCCTAAATCGCTTTCCCTACCTTTAACATCGCATTGTGGTGTGAAACTTGTACAGTGTGAAACGATGTGATGTTAGTAGGTTAGATGCTTATGAAGCGTCGACCAATCATGTGCGTCATATTCACGTCCTTTAGTCAGTCACGGAAACGCTGAGCGTTGTATAAACATTCATTTCGACGTTTGAGAGGAAGACGTCAAATACTGACGGAAAACGCTTGAACTGAAGAAAATACTTTTATTAAATATTCTAAATAAAGGTAAGAAAATAATATATTTATTTAACATTATATTTATTTAATTCTTACCTTTATTGTCCAACAAAAAGTCCATTCAGAAAAACGTAGTTTAAAAAAAAAAAAAAATAATAATAAAATTTAAAAACACACTGACATCTTGCTTCCCCAGAAGCATGACCCTGCTAAACAATAGTGGATGCTTTATACATTACCATTAGACATTTTTCTGTAAAGATTAATGACATTTTAACAAGCTGTTGCTCATATTGCAATTCCATGCACATCCTGTCCCATATTCCTCATCTAATTCTTCATAATCCTGCTCCTCAGGGCTCTCTTGTTCAGTCTAACCGCCACCTCCTTTTGCCCCACTTTTTGGAGGTGGGCACATTAAGCCCAAAAACAAAAATCTAGTGGTCTGTTTTAAAATAGCACTCATTCTGCTTCTCTCCGGATTCTGTTTTGAAGGAAGAAAATGTCAGTGCTGTAGCACGGTACCTCGGAGTGACATTTGGTTCATCCGTACCCTGCTATTTGTGGCCTGAAACGCCGTTTTTCCCCTGTTAGTCATATGAGCGGTGCTAACTCACTGTTTCTCTTGCACACACCCTTTCTTTCCTACAAAAGTGAACATCGGCCATGTTATTCCATTATGATCGAAAAACATTTTCATAACTTTTGGCATCTGTGATCTGTAGCTGAATAAATGTTTTAATGAATGCCTCCTTGCAGGGATGTATGGTGATTCCTGCTGCCCCAGGTGAAGTACAGTAGGAAGCTCTGCTCAAGTTTAAAGAAAGACTTCAGGGTCAATAATGGCACAGGGTGAGGGAAAGGAGTGTAAAGGGGAGGAGACGGGAGATGGGATGGGATGGGAGGAGGGGTAGAGGTGGAATTCTGTGGTTGGAGTACTAAACTCTCATTCCTCAGTAGCTCTCAGGCAACACACGGCAAGCATGACTGACCCCAGAACAGAATTTCAAGCAGAACAAAACACTGTAAGGTGTAAAAGCGTGAACTCTCAAACAAAACCTGCTCTCTCTTAATCGGAGGTCAGACAGGCATATATTATTTGTGACCCTGGACCGCAAAACCAGCTTTACGTAGCACAGGTATATTTGTAGTAATAGCCAAAAATACATTGTATGGGTCAAAATTATATTAAAAAAAAATTATTAGGGCATTAAGTAAAGATTGTGTTCAATGAATATATTTTTGTCAACTGTAAATATACAAACTTAATTTCTGATTAGTAATATGCATTTGCTAAGAACTTCATTTAGACAACTTTAAAGGTGATTTCCTCAAAATTTTAGGAATATTGATATGATATTGTCCTATTCTAACAAACCATCAGCTTTCAGATGATGTTTAAATCTCAGTTTCAAAAAATAGACCCTTATGTCTGGTTTTGTGGTCCAGGGTCACAATTAATGGTGATACAGGATTTGATTTTTCACAATATTTTGCAACTGTTAAAAAAATAATCCAAAATGACAGCTATACAATTAATATACGTTACATTTTTGTTATTAAGATCACCCTTATGCATTTGCATTGGTTAACATCTTTCAAAGTCCATATATCATTGTGCTCAGACTTTATATCATCAAATAATCTTGTAATTTTAGATTTTACCATTATTGCTATACTGAATTGGGTTTTGTCAGTATTTGAATTAATTAATTAAATTTTAGTTAACATTTTAGTCATTTTTTATCTTTTTATTTATTTATTTATTTATTTATTTTTAGAAAAAATGTATATTTATTTATTTATTAAGTTTTAGTTTTTAACTAAAATGAGAAATATTTCCTTGGCAACTATAGCTAAAATAAAATAAGATTATCGTATTATTTTTTTTATGACTTTTATAGAATATTTAATCGTAAAAGAGTAAAAATGTTTGTTTACATAAACAATAGTGTTTTATTTAAATATTAGGATTTTAAATTTAAATTAAAAAAATTACAAATGAGTTTAAATACCAGCTAACTAAACTGTTAATCACATAAACCAATTTTAAAAAGTTTTATTTTTAAAAAGGTGTTTATAATAGGAGTCCATTTGCAAAAACTCATCAAAAATCATGTTTCTTCATTGTGCAATCTCAATCAAACTGTAGTTGGGTTATTTAAGTAAAAATAGCTAAAAAAAATACAGCTAACTAACACAATAAAACACAATAAAAACATGATAACATAATAAAAAACATGATTTAAAAAAACCCAATAACAGTTATCTGTTTTTGTAAATAAACTCTTCATATCTTTGCACATTTTAAGTTGAGATGTTAAAACTGCATTTTTCTTAATTTATTTTCAAATCAATCACATTTACATCAGATCTGTTGGTGCCTCATTGCTTAATATGCAATGTGGGTATTTAATGAGATTGCGTCATATTTAAAAGTTTAAAGCGGTAAGGTAAATGAAAACATTCACGCAAACGTGCGCACTTCTCCTTTATATGTTTTGTTTTTGTTGCGTTAAATGTCTGGATGCGTGGCCACCGTGGACTGCGCCTCACTGTAACAACTTTTCGTGGTATTTTCCTCCCAGTTGAGGAGAGTTTCTATAGAGACGCCTCATGTTGCTGCTGTGACGGTTCCTGCTCCGGTGGAAAGTAACCAATCAGCGGCAGGAGTGCGGGTGTCTGGTTACTCCCTCTCTCCAGCGAGCAGGAGGGCTCACAGACGGAGAGAGAGAGAGAGAGAGAGAGAGAGATCTGAACCTCTCGGGCTGGAAGGGTGACTCGGCTTCCCAAGAGAACCAAAGACGCGCTGCCCGTTTTCAGCCGCGTTAAAAATTCTACAGTCTGCAAGTTTTTACGCATTATCCTTTTAGGAGAATCCAAGGACTGCGGGTTACATTTTTTAAACGGAGATCATGGACTTTACGGTCGAAGTAGTTCTTATGAAGTAAAACCTGTTGCCAGTTCGACCCGGGCTGGTTTTCCATTTCAGGTTTGCTGGTGGATGTGATGCTGGACTCTTGTTTGCGCACTGGCTGGTAGTTGGAGCGAAGTTTGAACTTGTAGGCCACTTATTTGAGAGGTAAGTTTATGTTTTTACATCAATGCTTTCTTGAGTTTGATGCTGCTGCTTGCAAAGTTTACCAGCGTTTATATTGGTCTATAAACCGCGCAAGTAGCTTTGCGCTGGCCATGAGGCACCAAGCTTTGGATTAGGAGAGCTTTATGTGTGTATTCGAGCAAAAATGCGACTTTTAGTCCAACTTTTTTCGAGCTTTATCATCGCAGTCTACAGAAAATTCCAAGAAGCCGTTGTATATGAATATACGAGCGCTGAAAATACAAAATGTGACAAATGTTGCACAGTTTTGGATGGTGGAGCGATTTGGAAGTAACCGCAGGTGTTTTACTTGTATCAGATGGAGGTCATTGGTCCACTTGAAGGGATAGTTTTGCGCCTGTAACATGTAGTTTTAGTAAGTATTATTAAAATAAACAACCTTAGTGTGTTTATTTGTTAAAACTATTACGGAAATGTCGCTGTTTTGGCTTCTTTTTGTAGCCTGAACACCAAATCATCACATTGCATGGGGCATAGTCTTTGATGCCTAATATGGAAATGTTTAAAGTAGATTTTTAAAGTACAAAAGGTAAAAAGAATGTGGTTTTACCACAGAAGATACAAACTAACACTAAAGTGCGATATAAAGCATTATAAAATACTAATTTGACGACTATTGTACATATAAACACCATATGTGACCCTGGACCACAAAACCAGTCATAAGGTTACGTTTTTTGAAGTAGAATTTGTTTTATATATAAGCTGAATAAAAAAAGCTTTCTGTTGATGTATGGTTTAGGATAGGACAGTATTTAGCTGAGATACAACTATTTGAAAAACTAGAATCTGAGGGTGCAAAAAAATCTAAATATTGAGAAAAACGCCTTTAAAGTTGTCCAGATGAAGTCCTTAGCAATGCATATCGCTAATCAAAAATTAAGTTTTGATATGTTTATGGTATTTGACCCATACAATGTATTTTTGGCTATTGCTACGAATATACTTGTGCTACTTACGACTGGTTTTGTGTTCCAGGGTCACCTATGTGAATACATGAAATGGATAATTTTAATATTGTGATGTCCAGGCCTAGTTTTGTGCAGCTCTTTAATGTTTCAATGGATTATTACCTGACATAGAAATCCTAATCTCAATAAAATCATTTCTATTAAATCCAGTAATCACAAATAATCTGAAAGGAATGTAAAAAGTGTGGGAAAGCTAAACGCAGGACCAAAGTGCTACTTTTTAGTAGGGTCAGAAGGTTGCTCATCCTCCAGTCCGCTTCAGCTTGCCAAAGCTGTCATTTGAGAGCTGAAACTTGTCATTTTTAGTCTGTTTATATCTCACGATGTCACTCCTGATCTAATAGCAGGAGGAACTGTCTCCTTCCAGTGTAAACACGAGCAGTTCTTATGAAACTGCAGCGTGTGGTTTGCAGTTCACAGAATTTGCTGTAAAAGCGAAGGTTCTTGCGCAGAGGAATGTTCCTGACACCGAGGGTGTCTGATTCATCCAGCCATAGTTATAGGGGCCAATACGAGTTCTTGTTTTCTTTTGTGCGGTGGTCCGAAGGTTTATTTTATCCTCTGCGCAGTGCTCAATAGGTCTTTTGTTTCAGGTCTCCATTGCAGTTCGGGCACTGCTTGCATCTGGGTTGGAAAACTTGCCTACAGAAATGTCTCAAAGTTCACTTGTGCAGGACAGGAGATGGTTCAGACTTGGTGGTATAACTTTGAGACACCATTGAAGCTTCTATTAGTTTTAGTAGACTGAATTTGATGGATGTGAAAGAGGTTTACCTTTGTCCAGTGGATGAGGTCACCTTTGGCTTTCTGAATCCAGCTGCTATGTATTTCGGTGTGCTGTCTGTCAAATGGATTATGCTGCTTATTATGTGATGTAACAGCCATTTGGATGGAGCATTTGACAAGTGACTTGTGGGTAAGAAAGAGCGCGAGTGCTGGCTTGCTTGCTTGTGTTGCGTTCGTCTAAATGTTTATTCAGTTTCCTAAAGAGGAAGCTTCTGTAGGCAACTTTGAGAAATTGTCACAACAATCTTGATTGGTGTCTGGTTTCACAAAAAGAACAACATAAGTTTCGAGTTATTTTAAGCAGGAACCTAGCCTTGCGTCCACTGGTTTTTCCACTCTAGATCTTTCTCGGTAGATTGCGAAACGACTTGAACGGAAGTCTCAGTTTTGATGGCTGCCTGGATCAAACCCCACCCTCACACCTTTGATGCTAATTCAGCTCCTTCAGCGTGTTATTTTGTTCTGGCCTGTCTCCACTGAGGAAATTCCATCTCTGCTGAACCGCAGTTCAGTGCGCTTTTACACGCCAGGCGCGCACAGCTCAGGTTTTTAGTTAGGCTAAATTCAGTCGTGTGTGCGAGGTGTTTTTCTGAACACCACTTTGCAAAGTGCATTTGCAATCTCTTGCTTTGTGCTTATTCTGAGAAATGCTTTTAAAAGTATTTTATCTTTATGTTTTACAGACAGATTTAGTTTTCTGTTCTGAGTCAGCGCTGATGCATATGTTTAAGGATGTCTGGGGATAAATGGATTCTTGTGTACAGAAATAAAGCTTTAAATGTTTTATACAACGATACACTACTGTTCAACTGTTTGGGGTCAGTAGTTGTATTGAAAGAAATACTATTTTTATTCAACAAAGATGCATTAAATTGATCAAAATTTAGATTTTTGTTACAAAATATTTAAATTTCAAATAAATGAATGTTCTTTGCATCAAATAATGCTGAAACAAATTAAATTTCCACACAAATATTAAGTAGAATAATAATGTTTCTTGAGCAGCAAATCAGCATATTAGGATGATTTCTGAAGCATCATGTGACACTGAAGACTGAAATAATGATGCTGAAAAGTTTTTCATCACAAGTATAAATTATATTTTAAAATGTATTAAAATACAAAACAGTTATTCTAAATTGTAATATTTCACAGTTTTACTATTTTAACTGTATTTTTAAATCAATAAATGCAACCTTGGTTGAGCATAAGAGACTTCTTTCAATGAAAAAAAAAAAACTTGTAGGATTTAGAACACATTGAGTAAATTTTACTGAACTGAACATTCATAAAGAAATTAAGTAAATATTACTTAATTATATATAATTTATCTAATGAATGTTTCTTGAGTAGCAAACCCAGCATATTTGAATATGCTGCAGCTTACTTGCCAATACTTTGATTTTTACTTAATATAGCACTTAATTAAACCATGATTTCAAATTGTATGCTACATATTCAGTAAAGTGGCGCTCATCCGAACACAGACTTCAATATTTGGTATACAATACACAAGAAAGGGTAACATTCTGTGGTTCATTTTGAGTAGAAAATGAACCCCAAATGTAACAAAATCATAAGTTATTAAATGTAACAACAAAAACAGAGATACAACTGCGTAAATACAGCTGGAAAAATCAACCTTATTATTTATGACCCTGTGCATGATGGGAAGTATCAGAAAAGTTGAGTAGGTATTACTTAATTTGAATAACTTCTACAAGCTTGAATTTACTTTAACTGATCATTTTTATCAGTGTAGACTTTTACTTTTGCATTACCATGATGCAAAGGTAATAAAGGTGGTTACTAGGATGTTCCTGTGTTGTAGCTAGGGTTAATTTTCTTTTCTTGTGTTGCGGTAGACAAGGCGTGCAAAGTGAGCTTTAAAATAAAAACGTTCATCCTGTTTTGGGTTTGTAGCTTTCTCCCTTTGGATGCTTCACATATTTTGGGTTTTCACAGGATGGAAACTTATTGAAAGCTGGTATATTGTGCATTCTGTGCAAGTCAAACCGGGCTGTTATTCCAGTGTATAGTACCTTTGGCCTAGGCTCAACACATGGTGGACATCAGTACATCTGACCCTGAGAAGCAGCCGCGAGTGGGCAGTTTTATTCCGGAGGCCTCTGGTTTTCTCCAGAACTCTACTTTCAAGGCTTAATTACTGATCACACTATTGGGAGAAGAAAAAAAGGCTGTGGAAACCACCCACCCACCCACACTGATCTGGGATCAGAAACGCCCTTTCATGAATTGCAAACGGTACTGTTATAAAATAGATTGCAAAACTGACACTAAATCAGAATTTAAGGGAGAATCTAGCAAACACTGAATGTAGAAATGGTTTGGCATTGAAGTAGATTAGGAAGAGTGGGTATATCAAATATAAGCAATGATTTTTGCTAGTAATGGTAAATTTCACAGTGACTTTAAATTGCTTTAGCATCTCTGATGTAACTTTTAGTGCTGTTAGAGTTGGATTTAACAGCATTCAGAACAGGAATGGAAAAATCCAAGTATAAAACAAACAAAATTTGTGATGGCATTCATTATAAACAACATCTATTATAAACACCAAGCTGTAACGAATTAGTTGGAAATGCGCTCTATAAACTTAGGCTTGCGTTGCGTACCTCTCTCATTCGGCACAAATGCAAATGTGTGTGCTTTGCACGTGTTTCGCATACTTGCATTATGTAAGTTGTTTTGGAATATAAGTTGGTGCATGTTTCAGATCATAAAAACTGCCTTTTCCTTCATAAATTGAACATTTTGGGTCTTAACTGGCTTTAAAATACTGGTCAGGCCCATGAAGGAAAGAATAAGAAAAAAGTAGGAGTCATTTGGTGTAATTCTGGTCCCTATAGAAACCTTGTTATTACTAGAAATGGGAGGACGTTAAGTAGTAAGGGCCAGGGACGAGGGTAGAAATGATAGACTCGCTGAGCAGCGAATAATCATGATGAACTTGCGTAAGCACGAGTGGAATAGGAAAAGAGAAAAGAAGAGAGAAAAGAAGATCAGGGGCTGGGTCAACTTTTCAGCCAAGTAGTGAGTCATCCAGGGTAAAAGGGAGTTCTACCTTGTAAACGTGTGTTTTGTTTTCGCTGCAGAAAATATGCACTGATTCATCATGGTGCAGTAATCTGGTCCTTCCAGTCATCTGTGTTATTAAAGACAGAAGTCTACTGTTCTCATCTGCCTTTATAGTAGCATGTTGTCAGAGATCATGCTGCAATACAGTTGTAAATGTTGATAGTCTTTTGTAAATTTAACTTATTTTGTCTTCTTGGGAACATGTGAGTATCTTCTGTAGCTTCTGAAGGGCAGCACTAAATGAAAAAATATGATATTTGGGCAAAATAAGAAAAATGGACACATTCTGTTCAAAAGTTTACACCCCCTGCTCTTCATGCATTGTTTTGCCTTCTGGAGCATCAGTGAGAGTTTGAACCTTCCGTAATAGTTGCATATGAGTCCCTCAGTTGTCCTCAGTGTGAAAAGGTGGATCTCAAAATCATGCAGTCATTGTTGGAAAGGGTTCAAATCCACAAAAATGCTGAAAAACCAAATTTGTGAGACCTGAAGGATTTTTCTGAAGAACAGGACAGTTCAGGACAAAAAAGAGACTCATGAACAACTATCACAAAAAATAAATAAATAAAAAGACAGCTGTGGATCATTCAGATAACAACACAGTATTAAGAAACAAACATTTGTAAACTTTTATAAATTAAACTATTATTTTCTTTTATGGACTATATGTAAACGTCATTTATGTGAAATCATATTCAGGGCAGTACTAAATAAAAGATCCCTCTTATTTTGGTAAAATAATTAACATTTTGCAGATTCAGCAAGGTGCATGTAAACTTTTGACCTCAACTGTATATAAGTGATGCATGAAGTTATGCTGAACTGTATGCTTTAGTCTATTAATTGGATCTGCTCTTCTAATTAAGTGTGATTATTTTGTTGCTTGTATTTTATTATTTGCTTTTTGACATCACTTGAGATTCATTTTTGGATCATGACCCAGACCCACCATTTGAAAACTACTGTTTAAAAGCTGAAATATGCATATCTTAATTAAAGGAAGCATTGTTGCTTTCTGTTTTATGTCATACAAGTTTTCAGGTCTCAGTCATCTGTTTTTGGAAAATCTGCATATGAGGCTTTCCTGGCTCTAAAGTTTTCCTTATTTTAGCAGAGATTGAGTAAGAGAGAGAGAGAGTAACGGGATCCAGCAAAGGATTCTGGGAGTTTGGGTGTTTTTTGCTTTCTCCTGGCAAAAGCATGTCCAAGAAAGATTTTCGGCTCAGTTTACTGGCATCAGGCTGTTTTTAGAATTACAGATGATTTAACCGGGTCCAACCACAGATTAATGTTATGAGAAAATTAAACATCCTCTCTATCGGGCTTTGCTGTTCCGTTGGAAACTGTTAGCCCATGCTTCTGCTTTTATTTGACTACTTCTAGAGTTTTATTCTTAAATCTGCGTTCTGCCAAGTTCTGCAACAAAATGGAAAATGCTGAGATGATGACTCCCATCTCAGGCATTTATGGGAAAAACAGAGTGCCTGTATCATCTGGAAGACGACTTAAAAACAAGTGCCCTTCTTCTATCTCATTAACCCTCTGTGATCTGTAGGTGGGTGTGCAAGCCCAAGACAGTTTCCTTTGGGTGAAGGGGTTGCACCCACATATGGAGCATGGTGAAATATCATGTTTCAAAGATTAATCCCTCTAAAATCCTCATTGCAGTGACCAGGAAAACCCTGACCACGCTCATTGTTTGTGTTTCCCCAGTTTGCTCGGCACTCAGGGAATAACTTGGCAGGAATTTACTATCCATTGCAGCTCTTCTTTCAGTACTGTCTAGTTTAAGAGCTTTAGATTTCATGTCTCACCTCATTTTTGCTGTCCAGACAAAATCTTGGATCTCCATATTTTAAAAGGGCATTGGATGAAAAATTGACACTTACATGGTGTTTGCATATAAACGTGTCTTACAGTCCTAAAGTGATAAAAGTCCATTCGCTGCTTTTTTAAAAATCCTTAAAAAAACCTAAACTCTCTCATTTATCAAGCTGTTTTGATTTTCTGAGAAGTATGATGTCATACTGCTCAGGCCCCACCTACGACTGCTGATGCTGACTTATATTTGCATATTCTCGCCCTCAGCCGGTTGTACGCTGTCCACCATTTCCTCAAACAGCTGTAGTGGCAATGTCTCGTAAGCAATGCAGGTGTTTTGTAGTTTGATGTAAAAGTAAAGATAAGAGTCTTCATTTTCTCCCGACATCAGAGCTACCAAGGATGCAGTGGGTTAGTTGTTTTTGATGGTAATGCGCCACCGAATACACAGATGGAAGAGGGGGCGGGGTGAGCAGTAGCTCATTAGCATTTAAAGAGGCATGCACCAAAACAGGTTGTTAAAACAGAGCTGTTTTTGACATGGTAAAAAGGTGTTGTTTTACATGACCATTGAGGAATTTTAACCAAAGTATGTTGCAGAATCATATTAGATTGTGGAAAGTGAGCATCCAATGTCTGCTTTGAAAGATCCACCTATAGACCAATAATGGAAATGAATAAACAACTCTGTATACAATCAGCAACATTTACACAGCAATCACAAGATGTATTCAGTAATATAGTGGAATTCAAGGTTATTATAGTTAACTAAAATCATAAAAATGAACATTTTTGTTACTTAAAGAGTAGGGCTGCACGAATCGAAGGCGATTGTCAGGCGCATCTTGCAAGCCGGTTCTGTGATTAGTCGTAAATCTCCAGCACCTGCTTTCAGATGGAGCAGCATTTAGTACACAGAGTCATAGTTCATCTTGCATCACAAAATGTGAGTGCAAGCTAGGTTAAAGTGATTATTACGTTTTGAATATATATATGTTTCTTACAGGAGGCCTTTATTCACACCCCAGAGCCGTGTGAGGCACTTTTTATTATGGATGGATGCACTTTATTGGACTTGTCCTGGAATGATGAAGAACCATTAAAAAGCTTGAAAGTGCCAGGATAATTTTTAATATAACTCTGACTGCATTTGTCTGAAAGAATAATAAAAAAAAAATCTAGTTCAAAATATTAATAAAAACTAGTATCTTAATTATACTTAAGTAACACTCATGGAATATAATTAATTTCACATGTAAATTATTACTATTACATTTTAAAGGGGTTATCTGGTGCAAAACTAACTTTTACATGTTTGAACATTTATGTGTGTTGGTAGATTGTGTGCACAACCACCCTACAATGATAAATCCACCCAGTGGTATTTTTTTAATCTTTAAAAGTAATATCCACTTTTTAAAATCAGTTCATTCTTAGCTTCTTGTCGTTGTGATGAAACACATTTGATTGACATTAGCGTCTTAACTTAGACCCACCGTCACCGAGCTGAAACAGTCCGAATACAGTTGCCATTGTGTGACTCAGGTGCAGAGGAAGACTCTAATTGAGCGATTGAGGTGTTCTGTTGTTGGATGTAATAATGAACACAGCAGTTGTCATTTACTCCCGACATCTGAGCCGCTGAAGATGCAGAAGTTCAACGTTACTTTCGGTTGTAAATGGAAAGCGCCAATCTCTGTCTACATATGTGACCTTGGACCACAAAACCAGTCTTAAGTCGCTGGGGTATATTTGTAGCATTAGCCAAAAATACATTGCATGGTTCAAAATTTTAGATTTTTCTTTTATGCCAAAAATCATTAGGAAATTAAGTAAAGATAATGTTCCATGAAGATTTTTTGTAAAATTCCTACTGTAAATATATCAAAATGTAATTTTTGATTAGTAAAATGCATTAAGAACTTAAATTGGACAACTTTAAAGGTGATTTTCTCAGTATTGTGATTTTTTTGCACCCTCAGATTCCAGATATTCAAATAGACATATCTCCGCCAAATATTGTCCTATCCTAACAAACCATACATCAAAAGAAAGCTTATTTATTGAGCTTCCATATGATGTATACAACTCAGTTTTGTAAAATTTAACCTTATGACTGGTTTTGTGGTCCAGGGTCACATATGCATCCATGTTCGTGTGAATCGTTCCTGATGCAGTTTCACCCACAGCAGAAGTGAATATAAGGGTTTTTTTATGCATCTTTGCAAATGACCTTTCTTAATAATGTGCTTGTTGGCAAGTTTCACCTATAAATGCGGCTAAATGCTGCTAAATGCGGCTAAAGTAAACATAAACCCAGAGAGGGGCGGGGCAGAGCTCGGTGGCATTTAAAGGGGCCATGTCTTCAAATGAGCTGAAATTTTGGAGAGCTGATTTTGACAAGGTAAAAGGGTGTTTTTTTTACACTACTATTGACAATTAACCAAAATATATTATAGACTTTTTATTAAGAACCTAAAGAATCATATGAACTTGTGGAAAATGGGCATCCGATGAAACCTTTAAATTGTGGCTGTTTTGGTGTTATCAGGGAAAACGTGTTTAAAATGAGTTAGAATTTTTAAAGCTTAGTATTACAGAAATATATACCGAGTATGTTGAGGTTGTGTTTGTGTGTTTTCGCTTGTGTGTCAAACACTGTCAAAACAGGCTTTTCTTCCTTCTCTAGAAATTTTTTCCCCAGACGTGCAAGATTTCTCCTTAAAGTGATTACACACCACATAACCCAAATTCCCCCGCAAGTGGTTCAGTGCTGCTTGATGTTTGTTTTTACATATTTAGGAATAAATGTCATCATGTATAATGAATGGGAAAAGAAACTTTTCTGAAATTTGCATAGTGAAATTAACACTCGGCTGTGCAAGCTCACAGGATTGTTGGGAAGGTCTGACATATGCTATGTTGGGAATGGAATGCTGCACAGTATATACTGTATTCTGCATGCAGTATGTAACATATTGTTCACACATGACTAATGGTGCTTTTCCACTACACAGTACCAGCTCGACTCGGCTCGACTCGACTCGGCTCTGTTTGGTTTTCCACTGTGTAAAAGTTGTACCTGTACCGGCTTCCAGGTACTTTTTTTCGTACCACCTCCGGCGAGGTTCCAGGCGAGCTGAGGCGATACTAAATGTGACGTGAAAACACAGCAGACTGCTGATTGGTCAGAGAGAATCGTCACTATTCACTGCGTCATCATTGCACGCGCCAGCAATAGTATCCAGAATAACCCCGCCATTTTTAAAAAGTTTGGCCAGAGATTGCGTGACATATCCAATCCATTACATATTATGGCAACTCGGAAGAATACGGCGTGGTCAAACGAGGAGGTGCAGACAGCGGGTGTGTGTCGCGTAGAAGATTACGTCACGGCAGTTTCCTGCAGCGTCGCTATGACAACCAGGTACTATTGTGGAGGTACAGGTACAACTTTTACACAGTGGAAAACCAAACAGAGCCGAGTCGAGTCGAGCCGAGGCGAGCTGGTACTGTGTAGTGGAAAAGCGCCATAAGTTGCGTGTGTAATTCGGCACACAGTATGTTACTCATTTTGTGTAAAAATGTATTCACTGTTTGGTCATATAAAATAATGAGTCAAACTGCAGCTAATATTGCTTTGGTTAGTTTGTAAGGATTAGCGTTAAAGGAATATTGTACATTCAGTATAAAATAAGTTCAATTAACAGCATTAGTAACACAATATTAATTATCATAAAAAATATGTTTGAATTAAACGGCTCACCTTAACTTTTTCAAATTGATTTTTGTGATATGTGTAATTATATATATAATGCAAATGAAACTAATTTTAGAATTGGAAAAGATTGGAATCGTAAAATGAAATTTAAACTCTAAACTTTCAAATATATAAAAATATTAATAAAAATAATATGCAAATAAAAATATTTGACTTTGAACTTAATGCATTAAAATAACTAAAATTGAAATATAAATTAATAAAACTATGTAGACATATTTAAAAAAAAAACTATATAAAATACATAAAATTGAATAAAAAGGCCAATAACACAACTAAATATTCTAAAACTAAAATGAAAACAAAATATAAAAATATTAATAACTATTGTATCTCAATGATATTAAAATAACACTAGTTCACATGAATATTGTGGCTATACTGTTGAAACTGTGTATTTTAATGTTTTTCTTTCATTGTTTTTTTTTTTAATTTTTTATTAAGGGACAAGCTGAAGTTCATTTTTGTGGTAATCCACATTGTGCCAATTGAGCTTAACCCGTATTAAACCAGGAACATTTCTTTAAAGGAAAATCAAATTCAGGTATTCCTTGTCATGTGAGTATTCAATGCAAACTGAAAATTTGCATACTGTGCAAAGTACTCAGTACAGCTTAGGCAGTTTTCTATTCTCGAATGTTATGCATTTAGCAGAAACATTTTATCCAAAGTGTTTGTTGTTGCATTTGATCAGTTCATGCATTCCCTGGGAATTGAACCCATGACCTTGGCTTTGCTCTGCTGGACTGAATATAGCTCCATATTCTCACACTTGCTCTGTCCCGTTCCCCCGTGGCTGAACGCACCGGTGGGAATGACCCGGTGCTTCGCGGCACCCTGAGAGACGGGGCAAACATTCCACTCGCAGGCCGCGTTGGAATAACAAAAGCCGAGGAAAACAATCTGCATACTACAGCCCCCCACAGTAAGGGCTAATGAGGCATACGGGAGGGGTCTGGAGCTCACTTTCCTCCCCTCATATCCCTCTTTCAGAGAGTCTCTCATCCCCAGTGAGCATTCCTGCATAAATATGCGCTTATCTGCGGCGCTTTCTGTCTCTTATGTGGAGTGACCCGCTCTCACTGCTGGGCTTTCAGGATCTGAGATGGAAGCGGATTGCTGTGTCTTTTAGTGCATTCTTGATAGGTTTTGGTCTCTGAAAATGAGATTTAGTGCTTTGAAAAATAATCTTTGCTTGTAAATGCTAAAAGCAGCCCCCCTTAATCAAGGAGAGAGGGTTTTGTGGTCAAATGTTTTTTTTTTTTTTTAAATGATGTTTAAGATCTAAACAAATTTTATGCATTTTTATGAGTTTAGGGTTGAGGTAGTTTATAACATATTATATATAATATGCAATATTTAATATATAATATTTATGTAAAATAATTATATAATATTTATGTAAAATGTTTATGTAAAATTTATGTAAAATAATTTTATAAATGAAATAAAAATAAAACAATTTATATAAATGTTTTTTTAAGATGTTTAAGATCTAAACTAATTTTATGCATTTCTATGGATAAAATTTGTACAATTTTAGGGTGGAGGTGGTTTATAACATATATAATATGCAATATTTAATATAAAATATTTATGTAAAATAATTTTATAATATTTCTGTAAAATGTTTGTTTATTTATGTAAAATGTATGTGAAATAATTTTATAAATAAAATAAAAATATAACAATGTATATAAATATAAGAAAATAATTTATATACATTTTAATGATATTAATTTAAAATATACATAATCATATATATTATTATAATTATTAAAAATATATAAAATACTTATAAATTATAATTTTGTAATAAAATGTGTGTATAAATAAATATATTTATTCATGTGTGTATATATGTGTGTATCAGTGGCGGCTACTGGTCTGTCAAATAGGGGAAGCTCATTTTCGGTCTACATCATAAAATTGTCTATTTATTTAAAAGTAAATTCTGCCCTACGTTCCTTTTCAAGAAAATGGTCCGTGACCCTGTCGTACCAACTAGGCGTCTTTTCCAGTGACTTTTCGTGTGCAGTTTCATATGAATGAATGATCTAAAAAAAATATTAAACTCTGTAAAAGTGAAACAAGGAATGTGGTGTATAATTGTGTGAAATGTATGATGAAAATCAAGCAATTTCGCCAAGCAAATATAAAGAAATAGGTTGCAGCAGTTTTTATTTCGACTGAACTTGAGAAATCCACGATGGGACTGAGCGGCCGCAGAGAGCGCGAACGAATAGCTTCAGCGATTCCTTATAGGACAAAATCGCTGTCAGTCAAAAGGAGATGCAATCTTTCGACAGACCCTCCAATCATCACGCAGAAGCTCAGCGTCCAGGCCAGCCCACTCCTCATTCACCCCCAGAGACGCTGAGCGTCCGTGGGCGGGACATAATCGCAGCGTTTATCCAATGACCGTCTAGTTTCAAAGCACTGAAAAAAACGTTCAAAGCAGCCCCATTGAAGTCAATGGACGCTGGGCTTCAACGGGGAAATGCACTGTGACGCTACGGGAATGTATGAGAAGAAAATCAAGTCAGCCGACCTGCTATATCTAACTGATTCTGAACGAATTCGTCTTTGAGATGAACGTTTTCTAACGCATTTTTAGTCAATAAAATGTTAATAAAATAGTACGTAATTTGACCATTAATTTTGTGACATTATAGGGGAAGCTGAGCTTCCCTTGCAGTCTTAAAGAAATCGCCACTGGTGTGTATGTATGTATGATATGTATGTATATAAATATAAATATAAATTATTATTATTATTATTATTTATTTTGTGACCCACATTTCAGATTTTCATTTATATAATTATTCAATTATATACATTTTAATTATATAAATTTAAAATATACATTTATATTTTTAAAAAACATACAAAATACTTATGAAATTATAATTTTGTGATAAAATATGTGTGTATATATGTATGTGTGTGTATATAAGTTTGTGTGTGTGTGTGTGTGTGTTTGTGTGTGT